>NW_017728918.1:69907581-69940921 GCF_001723895.1 Crocodylus porosus | reverse complement strand
TCCAAGGCACCTCGGGAGAAAGGTGGGTGATACTTTACCCTCCAGGTAAGGATAGGACAGGTACAATACGCAGGTGTATCCACAGATGGCAAACAGTATTCCTCAGGCAAGTGATCCATTGATCATCCAATGGATGAGTCACACATGCATGACCAGACCAGGATTCGCTGTCTACAAAGGTATTGCAAACTTAGACTCCAAGTTATAACAAAATCCCTGCTTTATATCAAGACCATCTGTGGAAATATGTACCACATGTAACCCTGACTGTCCTTTGTAGCTCAACATTACATTACATACATTCAGACTGTGAACAGGTGTGGTTCTTGACCCTCTGAGAGGACAAAGTCCCAATAATAATAGAAAAGAATTCAATTCCAAGCACAGTCAAGAAATTATATTAGAAGCCCTCAAAGAAATACTGTTTTACTTTATATATCTTTGTGTAAAAAAGTGTAATTTAAAGAGATTCATATTTAGTCAAAGAAATCATAGAAAAGGTCAATGTAACAAGTCATTGACAAATGCAGTGTAGCAAATCAATTTGAAAAAATTAGAATTCATGCAAGATGCATTAAATACAGACTTTATTTGTGGTCACAGTGGTAGTAAAGCATTAGAGAGCTTAAGCTTCAAAACTCAAAGCAAACTATAACAAGATCCTATGGATACTGATATTAGGTATACTTGCATCATGATATTAAGTTATTGCATCTTTGCTATGTTGATTCCATTAATATCATGAGAGCAGTGGTCTCCAACCTTTTTAAGTAGGGGATCACCTTTGGCATTTAAAAGCAACCCAAGATCTACCATGCACTGCTGCTGTTGCCCGTCCCTGATCCCCCTTGCCCAGGAGGTAAGTCTGTGTGGAGGGAAGGAGGGGTGCAGGTAGAGGCAGAGGGAGAAAAAATTATTCGGTAAAAAATTATTTACACCTCCCCATCTGGTAAGTCCCACCCAGCCAGGGCCCCACTCAACTTACCCCTGCTTCTGCCTCTGCGGCACTATCCCTCACCATGGGGGGCCTTGATTGAGACCCCGCCCCTTCCCTTCCCACAGACTGACCTGCTGGACTGGGGCATGAGCATGCATGCACACAGGCAGTCAGCCCCTTGCCCCGCCCAGCCTTGGATAGACTCCAAGAGGCTCCAAGATCTACCGGTGGATTGAGATCCACTGGGTGGTGACCACTGCATTAGACATTATAAATCGGCATGGTATGGGTGTTATGGAACAGACTCTGGGAATGATTTGATTGAGGAAGGTAAAGTGACCAGGCAAACTTTGCTACATCTGAAGTAAGCTTCTCAAAAATGTCATCTCTGTGTTCATCTTTTATAAGACATATAATTTTATGGAGCAACTTTAGAAATGTTGAATGTCATCATTATCAAGAAGTATACAGTAGTGTTAAAACTTGCATTCAAATAGTTGAGTGATAAGCATGTACTTTGTAGATGAGATCACTAAATCTGGGGGAGGGGGTAACAGGTGACCCAGATGGTGAGTTAGTTCTGCATTAATGAGATCTGCTACAGTATTTTCTCTCTTTAAGAAGGGAAAACTCATTCATGGCCATAAATATATATTTTTAACCAAAATACCAATAGTAATAGTTCTGAGTTCTCTACTTAGGGTGACAATGTTCTTTACATAATTCTAATTTAAAAATTACCATTGTTCTTCCTGTTCTCATTCAGGAACCTTGGAAATGTCAGACATGCCCCAGTGATAACATATGTACTTCAATTTATACATAATAATCATTACTTTAGAATTGTTATTGTTGATAATTTGGACCTCAAAATAAGGGTATGCTTAAGGATCAAATGACTTCCTATATTTGATTGTTCCAGGTTAATTTCAGTCTTCAAAACAGAGATAACATAAGAACTTATCTAGATGTTTCCTTTGTGTTAAGATGATTGGTGACGGGGATGCAATTACATTACCTTAAAAAACACAAGTATTAAACAAATTGTTTTTTACATTTAAATGTACATTAAATGTAAATTTTAGGTTTAAAGAAAAAGGTGTTAAAGATCATTTTGCCTTTTGCCACCATGATACTTTCAGGCTTTTTTGTGTGTATCATCTCATCAGTCAGTTCCTGCCTGTGTAATTGATAAAATAAGCTATACTGAATATTGGGGAGGCCAAACCTAAGACTGCCTTATTAAGAGAGAGAAGTAAGATTCTAGTCCTGCAGTTGACTGTAGGTGCACCGCTGCATTTTCTGACTTGCTTGGGATCTACATACACTTGTTTTGTGTCTTCTGTATGCTGACAGTTGATTTGTATTCTGCGTTTTAACCCAGTAGTTTTCAAACTGCCTAAAGTTACAGAACTTTTTCATATCACTTCTTCTGCAATGGAACCCTTACCCCACTCCTATGGGTTGATGCAGGGCCAGGCAATATGGCCCTCTGCACTGTTACCCCAATCTCTTTGCAAAACCCCAGATAACCTGTTACTCAGCCACAGGGTTCTGTGGAACTGTTCAATGATCAGTTTTAACCTATAAAGCTCAGTTCTGTTCAAGAAAAAAGTGTAATTGACAGAAACTGGAATTTTTTAACAGCATAAAGATCAATTCCTTAATTGAAAGAGCTTTAAATTGTATGATGCTTGTTTACTGGATAAGTCCCATGAAGGGAATTGATACCTAACCTTGTGGCTGTACTCTATATATAACAAACTACTTTTAAAGAAATTGCATTAAAGTTTATAGTATTGCCTGTTCTGTCGCATCCCATTTTTTAACTAGATCCATATCTAATGGTGCTCTGATATATTCTGTTTCATAGATTTCATAGACCTTAGGGCTGGAAAGGATCTCATGAGATCATCGGGCCAGCCCCCTATCCAAGGGGCAGGAAGTCAGGTGGGGTCAGAGCACCTTAGCAAGATAAGCGTGCATTCATATTTATGCCAAATATTTATCTCATATTTTAGTGACTGTATTGTGGGAAATGAGAATTATTTTCTTTTGCATTAAGCTGCACACAAATGTAATTTTGGCAATCCATGACATATGAACATGTAGATTGATTACAGAGTCCCTCATCCAGTGTAGTTTTCTTTCAAATCAGTGCTTAAAACTGACTCAATATTTTATTTGGCACAGAAAAACATTACTATATGATTCAACCTTCAAAATTCTCTTGAATTTTGCTTAGCTTAAAACATTATTTCAATTTGTATAACTAATTAATATGCCTGTATTTCGGTAATCACATATTGATATTTGGTGACCTTGAAAGAAAAAAGCTAAAACACTGGGCCATAATCAATTGTGTGCTATACAGCTGCATGTACTGCAAAGAACAAACAGATTGTTGCAGAAAATGGTACTTGTGAGAATCATACAGTGGCAGTACCATCAAATGTTCTTTTCTCAGATAGTGCACAATTTCAGGATGTGTCATCATCAGTTATATAAACCTAGATGGAAGAAAAGCCTATATTGAGGCTGACTAAATTCTGTCTGAAAATTGCCAGGAGGGGCTGGAATTGTTTTTGACAGCTGGGAAAAGGCAGAACTTATTCTGTGGCTCAGTACCACAGATGATGTGCAAAGGTAAGAACAAATGATCTTGAGTTATATTAGCAGGGAAAGAGAATGATGTTGGGAAAATGAGTAGGAGAAAACAGATGTGTAGATGACCAGTAATACTAATGAGCTGTGCCTCCTCACCCTTTCCTCAGACTTAGCAGGATAACTTAACTGTTCTTTTAATTAATGGTGGCAACAGAAGCTTCCTGATTTGAATTTTCCTATATTGTACCATGAACAAATGCAAGGGCGTGAACATGCATAGCAGTGGAACCATTCCCAAATGTCACTGTTTAGGAACTGGTTCACAATTTTGTGCAGTGCTGGGGCTTTCACACCACAGAGTGGGAGCGAGTACACATCTTATATGTCTCATAGTGGGTGAGTGTTGTGGTGGGGCACACCTGTACCCACACTTTGGTGGTTCCAGGAGATGGGTGTCTGTGGCTGGGGTCATTTTCACTTTTCTTTCTTTTGTAAACATGAGTTCAGTAAACTTCAGGAACTTGCAATTGGCTCAAGTCTACAATATGCTGTACCTGACTCTTGTGGGGGAAGGAGCAGGGGGGCAGGAGGAGTACTTAAACTTATGTTTTTTGTTTTTCATCCTTTGGGGAGGGGCAGGCATGATGAGGGACTGTGGTCAAGTAGGGAGTGAGATCACAGCTAGTTGTTAAAAAGTGACTAGTTGTGGCATGGGGGGGCAGGGGAGTGAGGAGCAATGCAGTGCAGGATGCTTTGTCACAGAACACACAACCAGAACCATATCACAGAATCCTTGATTTCCACAGTGTTTCCAAGTTCACTAGAAACACTGAACTGGTTTCCAGTGAACCAAGTCAAAATAGTGCTCTATTTTATCCAACTACACTTGGACCTTTCTAGGCAGCTAAGCCATTTGTACAAAATTAGCCTTTAAAGTGGCTTAATGCCCTTTTGCACCACTTTAATGATGCAGCTGTTTACACATGCCAGCAGCTTAATGCGCTTTAATGGTGCAGCTGTTTACACGTGTTGGCAGCATAATGTGTGTTAAATGACTTTGGGGTGCTGCAAAATAAAACTTGTCTGAGGTGTTTTAGTTTGCTCATTTTCCCTTACAGCTGCGAAGGGAAGCACCGGGCCCTGTGCAGTTCAGGGGCCGTGCAGGCAGTCCAGTGGCAGCCTGTGCAGATGGGCCTCACTAAAGGAAAAAAATGAAAAAAGCAGTGAAAGCCTGATCTTTTTTTTTTTTTCTTCCCTTGTGAGGGCCTGATACTTCCCTCCACAGCTGTGGTGCCCCCTGGGACCGCGCAGGCCAGGTGCCTCTGGGTGGGTGCTGCCTGGGGGGGTGCCATCGCTGCTGCAGAGGGAAGCACCAGCCCCTTCCCCCCGCAGCTCAGGAACCTCTCGGCCCACCGGCAGCTTGCCCTCCCCTCCCTGCCACTGGAGAGGCAGGTAGGGATCAGGGCCCAACCTTTGTGTCAGCCACGGGAGTTTTCTTTGCCCGAAATTGAAGCAGTGTGTTTAAAAACCCACCGCTTCAATTTAGGAAGAATTAAACCTAAATAAACCCCCATGGTGCAAGTGGCCCTTAAAACCAGTTTAATAAGCTTGTATATGTATCTCCTCTTCAGGTTTAAGCCACATTTAAACCATTTTAAGTCTTATTTATGTCCATGTCCTTCAATATAATCCATCATACAGTAAGCAGGAGAGCCAAAGCTAACTTTGAGAGATGGGTCTTATTTAGAATTGATGGATGGAGGAGGGATAGGCAGGCGTAGATCCAAATGAGACTGGCTTGGAGTCATAGTACTGGCTCAGACATTGGGACAATCTCAGAAAAGACTGTTCACCCTATGCCTATTCATCAATGCTTGGGAAGAAAATAACGCTTCTACCCACAAGCCTCCATATAGTGGGGTGCACCTTTTTCTACCATCCCCCAAAATTATTCAGAACAATTGTTTGATTAAAAATACATTAGCACCTCTTTTAAAAATCATTTTCATGGGTTGTGATAGTGGCGGAAATTAATTCCCTTTCGTTTCCTTCCTTTTATCTTTCAAATGTCAAATGCAATAATTAAATTCTATCTTAATCTAATCTACATCAGTTTAATTTAGCTTGAATGATTTATGCTTGGTAAAATGACCATTTGCTGTGTGATAGTAACTTTTTTTTAGCTGTGGTAACAAAAGATGGCAATAAAAGTAGCTCTCTGTTTCAAAGAAAAGAGTAACCTATTTAATTTTCAAATAGATAAGGCACTTCTTTACAAGAACAATTAAAAGCTGATGTTGCAGCATTAATATAGATTGGTGCCATCTGACACCTGTTCATAATTCAAGAAAATATACATGTACCCATAATGTAGATCTAGGGCAAATTTTTCCTGTCTCTAATAGAGCACATTATTGCTATTGCAGGGAAGAACTCCCTTTATACAGAAGATGAATTCTAAAATTGAAATGATTTTAGAGTTTAGAATTTAAACAGTTGTCAAAAAGATTAAATCACAGAAATTGGCAAATTAGTCCCATTGTTCTTTTATATTACATGAAAAATATATTAAAGGACTGCTAAAATACATAGTTAAACTTTAAATTTAGGAAATAAATCTCCAACTTGTGAAACAACACGGATCTAGGATATGGCTATCAATAGTGCAGTAACTTATTGATCAAGGGAACAAACCTCTAGCAGGAAACAGATATGAAAGGCTAAACTATTATTCATTTAACCCAGCTGTTCCCAACCTTGGGGTCACGGCCCCGCTTTGGGTTGCAGCAATAAAAAATGGGGTTGCAAAGACTATCACAGATTCTCTCCTTTAAAGGAGAAAAAAGTGGGAAACAGCAGGTTCCCCTGGCAGGCTGGCAGAGTTCCAGTCTGCAAAGGGCTGCTTGGGGCTGGGGGTGGGGAGCAGGACACAGGGTGATCAGGCAGGGGGCACCAAGTGCATGTGCAGCCAGACAGCATGGAGAGCAGATCCCACAGCTCCTTCCAAGGAAATCTATGGTGGGGAGGGCAGATTGAGGTCCCAATGGTGAGGCTTGTCCAGTGGGGTGGCAGGGGGCCTGGTTCCCTGCTACTGCGCACAGTCTCTGGGAGGGAGGGAGGGGCATGTGCCCTCCAGATATGTATGTGTGCTGGGAGACAGATGTGGACTGCTTGCTGTGTGCTCCTCACTCTGCTGCTCTCCCTTCAGGGCCTCCGTGGCAGAGCAGGTCAGGGTGACTCAGTGATACTGCTAGGAGCCCCATGCTGCTGTGCGCACCCCTCTGTGCCACTGCTGCCAGGTGGGCAGGGGGTGACTTGCAATGGTGATGCAGCCTGCATGAAGCTACCAGTAGTGGCACCAAGCCTTCCCCACCCTCCTGTGCCAGGTCCCACCCACTGGGCCACGGAGGCCCCTGGGGGGATGGCAGCACGATGGGGAGCCCCAAGCCCACAAAGGGTAGCCTGCATCCTTCCCCTACCTCCCTACATGTTCTGCTTTGGCTGTGCCGCCTGCAGTGGAGTGGGGAGGAGCTGGGGCTCAGGTGCTGCTGGTGGGTAGCAGGGAACTGCAGGCCCTGGCCTGGATCCTGTAGCCCTGGCAGCTGGGGCCCCCCTCCAGCAGGGCTGGGGAGAGCAGGGGGCTGTGGGTCATGAATGAGGGGTAGCATCAGGTCTGTAGGTGGGTATGGGTGGGAAGTGAGGGGTGCTGTAGGGTGGGGGGTCAGAAATGGGGTCCATGCCAAAGTAAAGGTTGGGAAGAACTGATTCAACCAGTAAGTGCAGTAATAACCAGTTAGCTTGCCCGTTATCTTTTAGCTCAATCTGGCAGAGAAGGGGGGAAGGGGATCTGTTGGGAAACTCCAGCAGGAATCAGAAGGCAGAATGGCAGGCAGATGTGGGGAGAGAGGTCTAATACCCATTGGCAAGTGGGCTAATAACTCTTCAATTAAGCAATTAGCTGCTTGTTCACAGGTGCTGCCTCCCTTTCAGGGCAGGGAAGGGCTTTGCCTCTTCTCCCCCTCCCCTGAGTCATAGGTTCCACTGGGAGTCTGGAGCAGCCCCCAGTAGCAGCTGTGTCCCAGCCGCCATATTATCAGTTAATCGGTTAACCAATATGATTAGAGGAGGTTAAACAAATATTTTGTAATGATATTTACATCCCTAGCAGGAAACGGAGTAACTGGTAGCAGTTGTGGTATGTGTACAGAATAATAGAAAGGGCAGCAGAGGAAGATGGGACATGCCTTGCTGCTGGGTTTCCTAGCTCCATTTAAAAAAAAAAAATAGCACAGATATATTGAGTGTTGAGCATCATCAGATCTCTTCTAGGTTCCAAGGGGTGTGTGATCCCTTGTAGTTGTACATTTCCCATCCCTGTCCTTTCCCTTCTGCATATGTCCCCTATCCTCCTTTCTCTATAAAAGTCTCCCCCCCTCTGAGCCTGTTCTGTCTAGCTTGACCTTCTTCTCTTTTCTCCCTTTCTCCACTCAAAGCTATATACACCTAATTTTGCAGGATTGGGCTAAAATATCGCAAGCATTCAGTTTTACCATAAAATTGTTGTCAGAAGGTTGCTACTTTAAGGCTAAAATCAGTTGTGGGTTAAAGTATTTGGAACTCCTCTGAAGTAGGTAGAATTATACCCTTTTAAATCAGGGCTGAATTTGACCTAAAGTGTTTAAAATAAAGTATGTGCTTTGTTCTATATCGTTTGAAATTAATTGGAATGAACTGTATGCCTTAAAAGGTTGATTATCTATGCAAATTGCTAATAATACTGTCAAATATGTCTTCTAATTGGAAAATCAAAATATATTGGACAGTCTTATTGACTGTTTTTAGCAGGGTTTTTTGGCAAATGTCAAATGCAGTGCAAAATGTCATGCAAAGTAGCTTGCAAAACAAATGATGTCTTGAGGGTGTACTGCAAAGAGAAAAAGCAAACTGCTTTATGGTCCATTTTGTTAATTGATAACTTAATAATTTAAGTTACATAAATCTTGTCAGGAGCAGATAAAAAGAGAGAGAGTAGGTCATTCTGATACCTGTTAAGTCATTAATTATCAGACAAGGTCTGAAAATGCCTATTTTTTTGTCTGACACAGCTAGAGTTTTTCATCATAATTGCTCTTTTTTTCCTTTTGCCCTACATAATAAAAATGCATAATACAGCACAATAAGTGGAAAGATGTATTTTTCTGTAATAATAATTCAGCAGTTTTCACAAGCAATTTAATTATTTTTCACTCCAGTTTATGGGGAAGAGCTGTTTTTGCAAGTTGCTTATTATCACCTAAGCCCCAGGTTCTTTGACTTTTCAAAGGGTCTGTCACAAAATGGTTTTATCATTATAAATGTACCCTATAAAAGTGGCATTGAATTAGAGACTAGAAGTACTTGTAGTTTTTTAAAAGCTTACAAAATTGTTCTACAGATGAAGACATCAGTAGAAAAAGCTCAATACTGTACTCATTGCTTTATAGAGATCAATATTTCATTCCATGTTTACTGTCATTCTAAATTAACGGCAAAGTTTTGTGTAGTTTTTGAATATCTTGGTCTGTGTTACTTTATTTTTGCAATTTTCATCTATAGTAGAAGTGATTCCTTTATTGTTTCATTGTAAAGCTGGTCCTGTGTTGTTTACCAAGAAGGTACTAACTGTCCCTGCTTGAATCATTGTATTTTATTTTTTGTCCCAGGTTAAAGTTCGTACGCCAAAAAAAAAACACTTCCAGCTTCTCTAAGGCAAGCTTCTCTAATGCAAGTGCCATAGTGATGCAGGCCACATCCACTCTTGATATGCTGTTTCCTGGACTAAAAAGACTATAACTTAGAGATGCACTGATGCATCGGTTCATACCACGTTGGCACCATGGTGAGGGCAGGGAGTGGGGCTGGAGCTCAGGCAGGCATTGCACAGCTGAGGCAGGACACGGCACGGCATGTGATGGAGCCACAGTTTGTCTGGAGGGAGCAGGGCAGGGGGCAGCTCCCGCTGCTGTGCTCACCCCCAGAGGATGCATGGGGGGGCATATGCCCCCTAGATCTATGCACTGGGTGAGGGTGGGCTGCCTGCTGCAGGTTCGGGGCTGTGCCGGGCTCTTCCCAGTGGGGGCTGGGCCCAAGCTGCACTCAGTATTGCGAGTGGTGGCAGCTCTGGGACGGGGCCTATGGCAAATTTTGAGGCGGCTACAGTCCCCCATCCCTTCCTTCCAGTGCTGCCACACCACCCCCCCCACCTGCCTGAGCATAGTCTCCCCACCAGGAGGAGCCCAGCACAGCCCTGAGCCCACAGTGGGCAGTGGGCAGCATGCCCATACCACGCAGAGATCCAGGGGCCATATGTCTCCCATGCCTCCCCTTGGGGTGCATGCAACAGTGGAAGGTGCCCCCCCACTTGCAGCCCCCAGGCAAGCTGCACCTCTGTCTCTCAGTCTTCCCCAGCTGGGCAGTACCCGCCCCAGCCCCACTCCTCCTTTCACTGCAGGGCCCTCAATCTGCCTTCCCAGCCAGATGCTGCTCTCCAAGCTGTCGAGCTTTATATTGGCAATTGGATTGGTATCAGCTGATTAAAAATCAGCCATTGGTATCAGCCCAAAAAATCTTTATTGGTGCACCCCTACTACAACTAGATTAGTGCACCATTAAATTACGCCAAATGATAGACTCTCCGGGTGCATGTGAAACCCTGGTTCTGGATTAGGGGCCTCTGGACCTGGATCTGGGACCTCTGGACTATGATCAAGTAGAACTACTTTATCATGGCATGAAACAGGTTGAGCAATCATCTTGTCGTACTAGAAATGAAATACATTTCTACTTGTTTTATATGAAATTGCCGTAACAATTCAAAATAGGATGTTTAGAGCTTAAATGGAAATTTTGTATTATTCTTACTGGAACTTTAATAAAGCATTATGGGTCAGACTGAAATTTGAATGCCCTTTAATAGATGTAAGAAAAGTGTGAGTTCTTCAAATGCTGTACAATTCTGATTGATTCACTATGAATAACAGACATCTTTCTGATTTTTAGTTTGCATGGTTTATAATATTAATATGACACAAAAATGAGGAAGAGAAGGGAATGCAGCAGTTTGTAGGATTAAGTTTACTTATTTTGAATTTGTGATGTTATAATGTACCTAAAAACCATTGCAACTTCATGTTGCAGATGCCACTTGGTCCCCATAGAATCATGTCTCCCTAAGAGGCAATGGTAGAAAATGCCTCTAGAGGTGTAGGTATCTTCTTACTGCAAAAATTTTAGCAAATGGGCAGGAGTTTGTAAAAAGACAATATAATTGAATGAGATGAGTAGTTTAATTTACAAAAACTGAGTAAGGGAACCAAATATATGTCTGTATTAAACATGTATACTTTTGTCAATATCTGTAGAATTTGGATATCTTTCACTTAAGATCAGTAGCAATAGTAACATGTCTGGTGGACTTTCTGGAAGCTTTGGCACCTCTCGATACAAACTCTTTGTGGGGTATTTTTGATAAGTTGGGTTTCTTTTTTCTTTTATGGTGGAGTGCATAAGCAGATAAGGGTTTCAGTATTTAATGTCACTTTTGCTATGAAGGAAAAGCTTTTTCAGAGAGAGAACCTAATACCTAATCTTTTCTGATAATTCATTCCATAGGTGGAACCACTTGTCTATGAAAGCTTTGTCCCTTTTTCTCTCACATGCTTCATTTTGGGATTTGTGTTCTACACAGTTCTAAATGAGTATGTTATCTAAACAAGGTATAGAGTGCAATTCAGTCTTTAATGTTACTGGAGCCTGATGTATTTATACATAGTCCTTTTCCTCATTAAATCACTAAAATGACCAAAGAAGCTAAATAGTAAAGGGCAAAAAGGAATGTATTTAAAGTGGTCTGTCAGTGCATGGGTATATAGCTAAAATGCTCCTCTTCATCTTCTGTCTGGTATCAGACTGGAATGTAGGAGTAGTCAGACTAGAGCATACCTGGGCTCTATCTAGTCTGTTAACCTGCCTGACTGGTCAATCCCACATGCTTCAATGAAAAATGAAGGGAGTCCCCCAATAGGCAGATATTGGGCATGCTCCCAGCTAAAAAGATGTGTCCCAATCTATAATACTTAAAGAGTGGATTAAATCCTCAAATGTGAAGTTTTATATCCCTTCCGGTACTTATTTTCTTAAAACATGGCTTTTGCCTAATAACTCAATGTGTTGTTATCCATATAAATATCTGATCCCCTGGTAAAATTTAATAAATTCTTAGCCTTAATGACTTTCCACGGCAACAAGGATTTGTTTATTGAATGCTCCCTTGTTCTTATGTTATGAGACGAGGAGGACAGACATTTTTGATTGATCTTTCTTGTATCATTTGTATTGTAAGAGTTTAGAGTAACCAGTGTATTTTAGGCTGCCTTTCACTTCCCATTATAAATGTTTGCAGTCTTTTCTTTGAAAAGTGTTCTTGCTTTCATATTTTTCAGCAGGCTTGTTTTCGTCTTGGCTATAGAGCTAGAAACTGTAGACCTGGGATTACCTTGCCTTTTGAATGTTGGGCTTCCCAGGCTAAATAAAGTTCTTTAATGTAGTGTTTGTATGCATGATTTTCCTCTTTCCAAAGAAAACAATCCAGTCTCTTCAGTCTCTCTTTATATGAGTTGTTTGTGACCCTAACCTCTTGTTCCTTTCTTCAGGATTTTATCTGATCCTTTTATACCCGTTTTTGAGGTGATTATTATTGAATTTGCTGCTCCTGATAATGGCAAGCTATTAATTTATAGAATTGTATTGTGATTTTTTTTCTATAAAATTTAATGAGTTCTTTAAGAAACCTGATATCTTTGTTTTGTTACTGCAGCTGCATGTTGAACAGAGGTCTTCAGTCAGCTGTCTGCGTTGCACAGCTCCTTTTTCTGGGTTATTAATGGATTTAGAATCCTGTCTGAGTTCCTTATTATCTGAGCAATCCGCTTTCTTGCTAGTGTGCATTACTTTGCAATTAGCAACAAAAAAATTTTGGTTGCTTACAGACGTTAAAAGCAAGCAAACAAACAAAAAAGCGCTTTACCCAAAGCAGCAGCATGTTACTTTGACCTGGTTCTTCAGTGTCTGAATAGATTGGGCACTTCAGTGGGGCTTTTTGGAGCTTTTATCTAATAGCTGAATCAATCAGCTGTTAGTTAAAAGTGCCGAAAAAGAAGCCCCACTAAGGTACCTGATCCATACAGACATTGAGCGAGCTGCATCCAACTAACGCAGTGCCTCTTCTGGGCATGTGCTGGGCTCAGTGTGGAAGCTCAGTAAGTTTAAAGCACCATTATGTTTTTTGGTTGTTTTTTTTTTTTTTTTTAACCTCTGCAAGCAGCCTTTGTCTCTATCTTGGTTTTGATTCAGTGTTGTTTTGGTTTAAGTACCTCTGAAGTTCATTGTGGTTTCTTCGGACTTGAATTGAAGGATAGGATTGAATACACATTTACTAAATTTGCAGCAATACCAAGGTGGGAGGTGGAAGGGTGAAGCAGACGCTTCAGGGGACAGGTTTAATTCTCAAAATAGGTTGAGAATAAATGGGATGAAATTCATAAAGAGTAAGTGCCAGGTATTACATTTACAAAGGAACAGACAAACACATAAATACAAAATGAGAAAAAAATGGATAGGTCAGTACTTCAGTAAGGGATTAAAGATTATAGTGGATCAAACCCAAATATGAGTCAACAATCTGATACTGTTCCTTTAAAAAAAAAAAGTTTATATCTTACTGAGATGCATTAACCCAAGTTTAATGGAAAGTGAATCTTCTACTCTGTTGAGCACTGCTTAGACCTCATTTGCAGTGCTGGCTCCAGTGATTGGTACCATTCTTCAAGGAAAATGTGGACAGCTGAGAGCAACAAAAATGATGAGAGGTCTAGAAAACATGGTATATGAGGAAAATTGTGAAGCACAGGGATTGTTTAACCTAGGAAAGAAAAGATGGTGGAATTTTGATGATAGTTTTCAAATGTAAAATAGGTTGTTATAAAAGAGTTGAAGATAAGTTGTTCTTCGTGCCCACAGAGAATAGGACAATTTGTAATGGTCTTAAATTATAAGGCAGAAAATTAGATTAGAACTTTCAAACTATGAGAGTGGTTAATCATAGAATCAGTGAGTCAGAAGGGACCTAGGCAGATCATCTAGTCTGACCCCCTGCCATGGGCAGGAAGGAGCACTGCTCCTAAAATTACCCATAGAAGTTGTGGAACCTCCATCAGGTTAGGCAAATGCTTATCTAGGATGGTTTAGATCAGAATAGTGGCCTTGAACAGGATGTTGGATTGGCTGACCTCTGAAATCCCCTCTATTCTGATTTTTCTATGACTCTGACTAACCTTTTCATCAGCAAACTTTCTGATTGCTCACCCCTTTACTAGATCACTAATAAATATTTGTATGCATCAGGCATAATTCAGAGCTTTGATCATCTTTAACTTTTTGTCATGATGAAAATTGACCATTATCTTTTTATCCCTACCTCTTAATCAGGTTTTCATCCATGACAGTATGTTGCCTTTTACTCTGATTGCTTAATTTCTTCAGTGACCTCTTGTGAAGGACCTTGTCAAAGGCCTTTTTTGAGATCTAAATTTATTATGTCAACCTGTTTTTCATTACCCACTACTTTATTAGACTCTTCAAAGAATTCTAATAATTAGAGAGACATGGTTTTTCCTTTGCAGAAACTGGCTGGTTAGACCTTTATATTTTGAACTTCAGGATGTTTTAGTCTATTTTTAATTTCAACCAATTTAGTGGCTACAGAGATAAGGTGTTACTGATCTGGAATTTTCTGAATCCCAAAAGACTTTTCAAGTATAGGTATAGTATTTCCTATCTTTCAGTTCTCTGGTGCACTAGCTGTTAATGAAAACTGGCATATTTTTACTAGCTTTTACTATTTTTACTAACTTTTCTTCAAGGCCCTTCAAAAGTCTTAGATGAATAACATTTGAGTTTGGTGACATATTACATTTTAAATGATAAATTTGTTCCAGCACCTCCTCTTCTAACTCCTCTGCAGTACCTCATCTTTGTCACTAAGGAAGAACGGGTCAGGGTAGGTATCTCCCTAGCATCCTTTATATTGAACACTGATGCAAAAAAACCCTTTTTATTTTCAGTAACATCTCTATCTTCCTTAAATGCTCATTTTAGTTCCTTGGGATCCAGTTGGCCAATGAATATTTCAGAGGTTTTTTGCTGTGATGTATTTGGATTTTTTTTAACTTGTCTTTTTAAACTTCTCCCTGTTTGCTTTGTAAATTTAGTTTTGGTCCTTCAACTCTCCTGTTTGTGCTTGCTGTAATTTAGCTGTTGGCTTCAGTGTGGTTGGCTTTCCAACTCTTGAAATGTTTCCGTTTAGCAGAAATAGACTTTTAAACCTTACCATTTGGCCAAGATTAATTACTTCACTTTTTTGTTTTTCTTTTTATTAGTGGTATGCATGCCATTTACAACTGATAAAGTACCATATTTACCCAAATCTATGATGTCAAATTTCAGATGCCCCCGCTCCATAATTAGATTATGTATATAGAAAGTGACCCTAGCCATTTCACCCTTGCCCTGCACTGTCTCCCCCATGCAACCTGCTGCATGCTTGCTTCTCCACTGCAAAGCTACCTTGAGCCACCCCAGCCATGCAGGAATGATGGTGATGGTTCCAGACCCAAGCAGACAATGACTGTAGCTCTAGGTGTTGCAGTTTACACTAGGTTTAAAAACCTGCGTTTGTTAAGGATTCAGATGACACCTTGTTTGATTAATAGCAGAAAGGCTTTAATAACAATACCACAAGCAAGCTATAACATTCCTTTCTAATATAACATGAACTATTACAGAAAGTCCTAGTACATATTTAGCTGCAAGAGTGTTTTCTCACCAGTGCCAGCCAGGAAGCTGGTCCAGTCTTGCAGCCTTTACCAAGCAGGATCCTTTGCTGGTTAAGTTGGGTGCGATGTAGTGATTTCTCATGAAGCGCACACCTTGCTGGCCATTCTGATTTGCTCTTATACTGTTTAATTGTATAAGATCAAGCATTTTCCTTGATGGTTGGTCAATTAAAGTCTGAACAAAACAGGGAGGGAAAGGGGGAGCATCACACTACAACTGTTAAATTGTCTGACTCCTGTTTTTGGATTGTCCAGATGTGAAAACTTGTGTTTTTTGCAGCTACTGACCAGTTCAGAAGTGAAAGGTCAATTAAATGTGTTGGGTCTTGAGTTGCTAAACAGGATACCTAGAGACATTGGTTACTAGATCTGTCTTTGTGTATTTGTTTAACAGTGGGGCAAATTTGCAATAGCCTGTACCAGGGATGATCTATTTAATAAAACTCCAGACAGATATTGAATGATTGAGACATTTGTAACGCCATAGAAATTGGGTACATGTTTTGAGAAATATGAGGATGTGTCTAGCAAGGCAGACATGGTTCTTTAGGTAAATCTGATACCTTTTATTGGACCAACTTAAAACATTCTTCTTTGCAAGCTTTTGGGTACAATTGCCCTTCATCAGGTGGAGGAAGTGTCTACCGAAGTTCTGTGCTCTTCCTGGATGCAGTAGTAAAGCAGCCAGAGGCCAGTATGTACACAAGTCAGTTAAAATGTAAATTGGGGTTGTCAATAGGTGAGAGACAGGTTGTGGGGTGGGGGTTGGAAGGGGAATAAATGTAGCTGTAGTTAACGGAGTAGGGGAGTGGAAAGGAAATAAGGATAGCTGGTAAAAAGTGGAGGGTTTACCTGGGGAATCAGATGGATCTGATTCCCCAGGTAAATCCTCCACTTTTTACCAGCTATATTCATTGGGTCTGGTATTGGGTGCCACAAGCTCCACTTTCTCTACACCTAATGGGTTTCAACCATGAGTGGAGACTTGATTTTTCTTGTGGCAGTCTTGTCAACACAGTCAAGTTTTGCCCCAGCCACCATCTTTGGTGCAGGAACATTTCCTTCCTAGCTTTTAAAAATTATAAACACTATGATGATTTGGCACAATCTAGCCCAGAGAATGAAATCAATTGAGATTGCTCTATTTCACATGGTCCCAACCACTCACTACCTTGCATTTTTGTGCAAGATTCACTGTTATTTCAAGAACACCTGGTTTTCTGGTATGTGTAACTTCACTTTTGTGGGGTTTATTAACCATTTTAATTTATTGAGACTCAGTATCCTCACTGCCATTACAATGTTAAAATAGAGAAAGGGGCACAACATTTTTGGCACTTGTTCTAAGTTGTACAAGTAATCTCTTGGAGAACTGAGAATAATGGCAAAAATCTCCTGACTCTCAGTCCTGTGTTCTAACAATATGGCCATCATGGAGGAATAAAATTGAACAAAAGAAGTTTGTGACTGGATATCAGGAAAGTGTCCTAACAGTTAAATTTCTTGGTTGGGCTCCCACAGGAAAAGGCAGAAGCTCCTTTTTTCAAATTATTTATGTCTAAACTGGCACCCGGTTATATTGTTGGTGGAGGAATAGGTACGGTAACTTTAAGTCCCATTCCTCTTAACTCTTTATGGTTCAAGTTGGTTCATGGTTTTATATATAAACATATATAAAACAGCTGTTTCAGTGTTGGGGCTATAGGGAAAATGGTTAGACAGTCATTCTGCCGGCTTACAGACATTGTGGGAGGGGGGGAGAGTAAAACAGTGCTTTACTTTCAGCTCGGGACACCCCCACACTTGAGCACAGGACATGCCCAGAAGAGGCCTTGTGTTAATTTGACCCAGCTCACCCATCATCTGTATAGATCGGGCACTACAGCAGGGCTTTTTGGTGCTTTTATCTAATAGCCAATAGAATTTGTACATAGATAGAATCAGCTATTAGATAAAAGCACCGAAAAGCCCTGCTGATGTGTCTGAACTATGCAGATGCAAGGGAGCTGGGTCAAACTAAAGTGCTTCCTCTTTCAGTACAGCGCTATTTTTGGGGGGTGTTTTTATCATGTCTGTTCATGGCCTAAAATAATTTTAACACTGGATAGTAGTCTAACATCATTACAAATACAGGATAGTAAAAGTGCTTTGAAAACATCTGGGTTGGTTTTACTTATAAGGTACAATGATGATTCTCCTTTAAAGCCTCCTTTAAAATGCCTCCAGGGAGGCATTTACATAGAAAATACAATAGCCCAAAACTCTTAATCTAAACCACTGCTAATTAGACCTTCTTAGTTCTATAATAAATCTTGATTTTACTGTATCTATTTTTATTCCTTTTGACCTTGGTTCTGAACCTCACGAGCTGTTCATCTCTAATTTCATTTTGAAATCAAATGAGGAAAAATATCACTTTTTACAACTTCTTTCATAATTGCCGTTTGTATTAGGCTTCATATAGCTGACGCATAACAGTAGCACAAAGTGCAATAGACTTGTTATTCAGTGGAAGTGTGTCCTTTTAAGGATCATTTACTTCCTACTTCCATACTGTCAGTAGTCATTGACAGACTGTGTATTACTATTGAGATTGATGTAGTTATGTTCAGCCTTTAAATAACACATAGAAAGCTTTTTCTATGAAGGGCAATTAAAGCAGGTCATGGATGTTTTCCCAGATTGTTTGTATTTGAATGAAGTAGCATTCTGTTTAATACGATTTCATAATATGCATTATGGTGACTTTGTGAGCTTGAAGCAAATTTGTGAGAGGGAGCTTAACCCAGCTTTGCATCTGGGTTGTCATTCTACCAAGTTTTTTTTTTCCTTTGAAATATATATTTGTAAAACAGTTATGTTAGCTGCTTCTGCTTCTGACTTTGGATCAGGGCCTTCTATAACTTCCATACCCTGTTTGGACTTAGTGGGCATTTATACATGTACTCCAGAAGGTGGCGAGGGGAAAGTACTTTAGAGTGGCTCCAAGAGCTGTTCTAATTAAAGCTCCAAGAGCATCTCATGTATCAGCGTCCCTGTGCTGAGAGATGGTGCAGGGGGTGCTTTAACTAAAACTTGTCAAACAGGGATGCTGATGCATGTGACACTGGAGTCTGGTAATTACCACGCTTCAGCAGACTCAGTTAACCTGACACTAATTACAGTGCATCAGAGCAGTCTTGATGTACGTGTATAGGCACCCATTTTGCCTAAGTTCTCTTTGGGTTTCTATTAGTTACAAAAGTTTCAGTATCTTTACTATCTCGCTATCACTTTTGATATCTTGATATGTAAACAGATGTTACAACTCTTATAAATTTTACATGATACCAATATAAGCTGCTCAGTTTCAATATTACATATTAGGGCCGTGCAAAGCTTCGGTAGCTGGTTCGATTCGGAGGAGATTAGGCCCAATGCAGGGACTGAATCTCTGAATCGAATCAGGAGACAAAGTAAAAGCTCCAAATCAATTCAACCAATGTGGAGATAAGGCTATAGACTAAACAGGCAACTGACAGCTACCTCCAGCTGGTAAGTCTGTTGAGGTTGGGGAAGAGGGGAATGAAGGGGAGTGGGGAAGGGAGGGATTGGGGCTGGGACAAGTTGCTCAGCTTGGGGGGGTGCATTACTTGGGGAGAGGGGGTGCAGGATGCGGGTATGGCAGCACTGGGAGCAGAGGCTCTGCCCTGCTGCTGCTTACCCAGCTGGGGGCAGAGGGGAGTGGAATGGGATGTGGCCACAGCTCGCTCCTGCATCCGGTGAGTACGGGGCTTTTTTTAAAGTGCCACAGGGTGTTTTTTTTTTCTTTTTTCTTTTTCTTTTTTTTTTTTATTTAAGTGCCAGGACTAGGCTGGGGCCAGGCAGGGGATAGGGCTGGGCAGGGCATCCATGGAGGCTTCTCCTGCGGCTCTCCCCAGCCTATCCAAATCAGCACCGAATCTTCCAATGCTGATTTGGCCAAATCAGTTCAGGACAGTAATCTGAATCTCCAAATCAAATCACTGTCCTCCAACTCATCTGAATCTGAATAGAATACTTCATTATTCACACAGGCCTATTACATACGCATTCTTCTGTTATGATGCAAGAGTAGCAATTTTGCTACAGTGTTAACCCTGCTTCCTTCAACTTGAGAGTTACAGCAATTCAGATAACTTCTGTCACTACAAGAGCAAACATATAGGTTACATTATAACAGCTGATAAATGCTCCAAAGTAGCAACTCCTATGCCTCTTTTAAATCAGTTAAAATGTATATTTTTCTGAGACTTGCCCTTTATCATAATGATTATACTGTAGTATTGTGTATTTTCTTCGTCCATCAGAAAAGTTACTCTTTTTTTTAGTATGCCTAGTACTTTGGACCAGTATAGATTTGCACTGCATAGATTACTGCACTAATGTAAAATACATGGTTAGGTAACCATACTATGCCAGAATAATTTCCTCCATCTTGCATGTCAGCCGCTCTGCAAATACATAGAATCATAGAAAGTTAGGGTTGGAAGGGACCTCAGGAGGTCATCCCCAACTAGGTCATTCCAGCCAAAGCTTTGTCTAGTCAGGCTTTGAAAACCTCCAAGGGTGGAGCTTCCTTCGCCTCTCTGGGTAACTGGTTCCAGTGTTTTATTACCTTCCTAGTGAGAACATTCTTCCTAATATCTAACCTAAACTTCCCTTGCTGCAACTTGAGACCATTGCTGCTTGTTCTGTCATCTGCCACCACTGAGAACACTTTAGCTCCATCCTCATTCAAACCCCCCTTCAGGTAGTTGAAGGCTGCTATTAAGTCCCCTCTCAGTCTCCTCTTCTCTAAACTAAATAAGCCCAGTTTTCTCGGTCTTTCCTCATAAGTCATGTCCCCCAGCCCCCTCACTATTTTTGTTACCCTCTGCTGAACTCCCTCCAATTTGTCCACATCCTTTCTGTAGTGGGGTGCTCAAAACTGAACACAGTTCTCCAGATGTGGCCTCACCAGTGCTGAATAGAGGGGAATAATTACTTCCCTTGACCTGCCGCCAACACACCTACCAACATAGCCCAGTATGCTGATAGCCTTCATGGCAACAAGGGCACATGGTGGCTCATATTCAGCTCGTTCATTGCATGAATGACGCATGCCTCTGGAGACTGGGGGGGGCATGGCGACCACCCGCGGGTGGCAGTGACAGCGGCAAGCTGACCAGGAGTTGGCAACCACCAGCAGACACTACCAGCAGTGATCAGCGACCACCCTCAAGACACCCCTGGCAGCGTTGGCAGTGGCCAGTGGTGATCAGTGACCACACGCTACCAACACTGTCAGTGGTGAGGGGGGCGGGTGGCAAGTGGTGACTGCCCACAGGTTCCACCGGCAGCGGCCAATCACAGGGGGTGCTCCACCAGTCTCAGGGGGGTGCACCTGCATGCACCCCCTGTGAGTCACTAATAGTTCACTGTAACCCCCAGGTCCTTTTCTGCAGAGCTGCTGCCTATCCAGTCAGCCCCCAGCCTGTACTGGTGTATGGGATCATTCCATCCTACGTGCAGGATTTTTCACTTGTCTGTGTTGAACCCCATGAGATTTCTTTTGGCCCAGTCCTCAAATTTGTGTATATCACTGCTGACGTATGTCAGTATTATGTTTTTCATCTTCATTACTATATGCATTAAGCTGGCAATCATAGAGTCATAGGGCTAGAAGGGACCCCAAAGGATCATCGAGTCCAGCCCCCTGCATGAGCAGTAAAGACATCTGGGGTTAGACAACCCCAGCTAAGTGACCATGTGGTCTTCTCTTGAAGACCTCTAGGGTAAATGATTGCATCATCTCTGGGGGGAGCTTGTTCCATAGTTTGGACACCCTAGTTGTAATGAAGTTTTTCCTAATGTTCAGACCGAAACTGTCTTCCAGGAGTTTGTGACCATTGTTTCTAGTTTTCCCCTAGGGTGCCCTGGTGAACAGTTGTTCGCTGAGACCCTGATGTGCGCCTCTGATATAGCAGTAAGCTGCAATCAGGTCCCCTCTCGGTCTTCTTTTCTTTAGGCTGAAGAGTCCGAGATCCCTCAGCCTCTCCTCGCTTGGCTTGCCATGCAAGTCCCTGATCATATGGGTGACCCTTCTCTGGACCCTTTCAAGCTTTAGCACATCCTTGTTGAAGTGCGGCACCCAGAACTGAATGCAATACTCCAGCTACAGCTACACCAATGTTGAGTAAAGCAGAAGAATCACTTCTTCGGATTTATTGGGGATGCATCGATTGATGCATGCCAGAGTTTTATTAGCCGGAGGGGCTACTGTGTCGCATTGCAGGCTAATATTCATGCGGGGGTCTATTGTTACCCCAAAATCCCTTTCATTTGTAGTGCTGGTCGGGTTAGCGATGCCCAGCCTGTAGGTGTGCTGGGGGTTCTTCCTTCCCAGATGCAGCATTTTGCATTTTTCTACATTGAACCTCATCTGATTCCATTCTGTGCAGCATGCCAATCTGTCCAGGTCTGCTTGTATCTGCAGCCTATCTACAGGTGTGTCTGCACAACCCCATATCTTGGTGTCTTCTGAGAACTTGGCCAATGGGCTTTTCACCCCCTCATCCAGGCCATTGACGAAGACATTGAACAACACTGGGCCAAGTACCAACCCCGGGGTATGCCGCTGCCCACATCTCGCCAGGACAACATAGATCCATTCATTTGGACTCTCTATGTCCTACACTGCAACCAGTTCTGCACCCGCTTGACAGTCCTACAGTTGAGCCTGATATCTTCCAGTGTCTTGGTTAAGTCTATTTCTAGGTCCTTCCCCTTCCCAAGTATGAACATTAAATGTATATGAAGTCCTTAATTTAAATTAAAATGTACAAGATATTTGTGCATGGATCACTTTTGCTTCTCTAATATTTGGATTTAATCCTTTTCTACTCCTTTAAATTTTATAACACCCAGGAATGCATTGCCCATGAGGTAGATAGTTTTTTAGTATTGTCTTCATCCACATAATAAATCAATTATGATAAGTAGAGATTGAAATATTTTGGCCTCAGTATCACTTCTAGAAATACTCCATTTATTTATTTTTTCTGGTGGTCTCCTTAATTTTTTCTATTAATATTTCTAGAAAAATAAGTAGTTGAGAACCAAAAAAACAAGAAGGAATATTATTATTTTAGAAAACAAAAAGGTGATTACAGTATCACAGTAGAGATACAGAAGTCCAAGAGGCACTTCTAATAAAAGCTTCATTTTATGGTTAAAATACTGCAGGGCAGGACAAAATTTTACTTTTGGGAGGGAGCACTAAGCTCTTATTTTTAAGAGAGAATTATAAGATCTCAGGTGGGATAGCCTTACTTGCTGGTCATAATGCTTTTCATTGAATGTTCATAGTTTTCTTGTTAACAAGGCTGTTTTTGTCAGCATTTTCTCTATAAATACTTTTTCTTCAGTTTGTATTACAGGAAAATTAGCTCCGGACTAAAATACGATAAACGTTTCAGGGAACAGTTTTTAAAATGTGTCTGAAAGATTATTTACAGCATAAAATTATTGTACTGCCTTGCTCCTAAAAAATCATTTCTTAAAATCTAAAAACACTTGCGTTACAATGAATAATGATATGCATTTTGTAGTTTATTTCAAATTGAAAAGAATTTAAAATATAATTATAGTTTAGAGGCAAGTTTATAGTTTAGACATTTTGAAAAATGTCACTGGAGTGTCCTATTTTTATTTTCAACTTAAGTATTAAACTTACTCAGTCACATCCTTATCCTGAACATATGTATCAATGGGACTACTACATAATAGTAAAATTAGATCTGAGCATCAGTGTTTTGAAGGATTACATGTCAGAATTGAAGTAGTGAGGTCAGCATGGTTTCTAAAAAATACTTCCTTCTTCCAGAGGTTGTCCAAATCAGCAGCAGAACTAGGACAGGGTGAGTGGGACAGCAGCCTCTGGGAGCTGGCTATGAGAGAGTGTAAAAATCCTTCCCCCCCACCATCCCTTGGAGCCTTTACTACAGCAGGCCCAGTTCTGTGTGGCCCCTGCCTGGCCATAAGAGCAGCCCCACACCCAGTAGTGCCTTTTGGGGGTAGAGACTAAGTGGAATAGTGTTTCCCCTCAGCCCTCAGGAAGTTTTTTCACAGCTAGTACAGCCCTGCACCCAGTAGCATGCGTGGGGAAGTGGGAGTGAACATGGCCCATGGGGTGGCTATCAGGGAGCCCGTGCCAGGGGACTGCTGTGCTAAACTTTCTCTTTTCCTGCTGCCTGTGCTGCCTTCACAGGGAAGGCAGTGTCAGCTACAGCAGCAGCAGTACAGTAACAGCTGACTTTCGATGGCAGAGAGCCACAAGAACATAGTCAGACCAATGGTCCATCTAGCCCAGTATTGTCTCTCCAACAGTGGCAGGAGTGGATGCTTTAGAGAGAGAGCATTGAACTGGATATACCTAGAGTGATCTATCCCCTATTTTGTATCTTCCCTAAGATCCATTGTTATAGGTTTAGTGATGACAGAGAAAACATCTCCAACTGTTCTGCCCAAGAGCTGTTAATAGGTCTATCATCCATGAATGTTTCTAGTCCCTCTTTGAATGTGGCTGTGCTGTTTGGCTCTACCAGATCCTGTGACAATGAATTCCCCAAGTTACACATTGCATACAAATGTAGTACTTGTTAGTTATAAACCCATCTCCTCCTAATTTCAGTGGGTGCCCCCTAGTTTTACTATTCTGGGACTTGGTGAATAACAGTTTCATGTTCACTCAGTCCACACCCTTCATTATTTTATAAACCTATCTTATATCCCCCCCTGTCAGCATAATTATTTCCAAACTAAAGAGTCCTAATCTTTCTAGTCCATGGTTAGGCAATTATTTCAACTGGAGAGCCACTTAATGAGTTTTGGTGAGCTGTCAAGGGCTGCATGCATAACTGCACCCCCTGGCTGCCATATTGGGACTAGAAGTCACGCCCCTTAACCCCAACCTCTGCCACCAGCAGTCCCTCCCCTTCTTTGCACCAGCCCCCGCCCCCCCCAATACTCCTTTTGGGAGGAGGGGGTTGCCATCTTAGAACCAGAAAAAAACCAAATCATACAGAAGTCTATAACGTATTTTAATTTTATTACAAAAAAATGTTTGTCATGATTTGTGTTTGCTTAGTTTGTATAGAGGTGATTGTGTAATAATTCAAAAATAAAGTCTTACCCTTGTATATTGTATATGGGAGGTGTGGTTGGGGTGTGGGTGTATAGTGAGGTGGGGGAGTGTGTATGGTGGTGGGGTGTGGGATTGTTCAGTGGGTGTGGGTGTGGCTGTGTTGGGGGAATAGGATATGTTGGCTGGTGTATATATGTCGGTGGGGGTTGTAGGGGCAGGGTGTGAGGTTTGTGGGGTGGGGGAGTGTGGGGACTCCGCACACGCTCTCCCCCATGGCACGCAGCCCCTGCTGCCAGAAGCAACAGGAGGCAGAAGCACTCAGGGTACTTGTGCCCAGTGCTGGTGCTGGCATCCAGCTAGGTGTGGCTCCAGTGAGTGCTGCATGCAAGAGGAGGAGTGCAGCTTGCCCAGCCACCTCTATTGTGGGGGCTCTCTGTGTTGCATGTGCAGCTCCAGCACTCGCAGTGGAGGAAGCCCCGCACTGTATTCTGCAGGGAAGCAGTGGCTGAGGCTCCCTCCAGTCCCAGCTGAGTCTGGGGACCTGCACAGCATGGAGTGGGGAAGGCAGTTGGCTTCAACACATGGCTTCCTTCAGTGCCAGTGTGGGAGATGCACATGTGCTGTGTGGAGCCCCCACGATAGAGGCTTCTGAGCAGGCTGCACTCCTCCCCTGTCCCCCACGTACAGCACTGGCTGGAGCCACACCCTGCCAGGCACCAGCACCTGCACTGGGCATAAGCACTCCTACCTGCTGCTGCTGTTGGCAGCAGAGGCTGCACACCATGTGGTGGAGTGTTTCAGGAGGTTCCCATACCCCCCACCCCACACCCTCCCTAAAATCCATACCCTGCCCAGCCAAGCTCCGCATTCCTGCAGCCCCCCTGGACATGGGCTTCACACTGCTCTCCACGTTTCCACCTAGCTGCAGCTTCACCACCTTGTCCAAGCCCCTGCCCCCACCCCTGCTTCCCCACCTGCTGCCCAGAGCGAGCTGGATGCCTCAAAAGCCAAGCAGGTTCCCAGGGGGGCAGCTGCATTAGGGGCAGTAGCAGCCCTGCCTGGAAGCTGCGTGCTGGCCGGGCTGGGCCCTTCTGCCTACAAGGGTGAGAGTGAGGCTTAACAGGGTATGTTGTGGGGGGGTGCATATGTGTGGGTGCCTCACTCCCACCCTTGTGGGCAGAAGGGTTGAGCGGGGTACAGTTCATTGGTGGGCACTGCAGGCAGATGAAAGTGCCTGGTGGGCCAGATTTGGCCCATGGGCTGTATTTTGCATGCCCGTGTTCTAGTTTCTCCTAGTAGGACAACTGATTTATATTCCTGGTCATTTTGGTTGCTGTTCCCTGTACTTTTTCTAGTTCTACTACAACAGGGGCAGGCAACATATGGCCCGTGGCCCACCAGGCCATTCTATCTGGCCCACGGGACCCCTAAAAAATTTAGAAAATTAATATTTATCTTCTCCTGGATGCCTGTCAAAGCTGACAAGCCAGGGCAGTAGGACCCAGGGAGAGCGTCAGCAGGACTAAACAGCCCACCCCACCCACCCCCAGCCATTTCACTCCCTTCCTGCCCCCACCCTGCTCTAGCACCATGTGGCTGCCAGCTGCATCACCAGATCAGGAAGCACGGGGCTGCACTGGTAGGGGGAGGGTGTGAGGGCAGGCAGGCGGGGACTGTGGTGGGGGGGCAGAGGCTCTGTGTGTATGTGGGCAGGGACAGTATGGATGTGTGTGTGTGTGTGTATGCAGGCAGGGATTCTGTGTGGGGGGGGCAGGCAGAGAGTGTGTGTGTGCGCGCGTGCGTGCACACGCAGGGACAGTGCATGGGGGGGCAGGCAGGGACTGTGTGTGTGTTCATAGTGAGTCCCACACTCGCACCCCACCATACACATGCACCCACACCCCCCTCACACTGCCATATACACAGACCCCCCACATCCCTTCACACACCCAATCCCCCACAAACCCCGTACCCATCCACACACACGCACTCACATGTTCTCTTACCCCACGCACCCACAGCTCCCCGCAAACCTATACCCACCCCCCATAATAGAAATAGTAAGTCTACATTTTAAGCTATTGTGCAATCACCTATATATATACTAGACAAATGCATGTAAATCAGGACAAAAATATTTTTTGAAATCAAATTAATGCTGTAGATGTTTGCTTTTTAGAATATCATTTGTTATTTTTTCTGGTTGCTAGATGGCAAAACTGCCTCCTGAAAGGAGTACTTTTGGGGGTAAGGGGAGGGACTCCTAGTGGCAAAGGTCAGGGGATGGGGGTCGGGACTTTCTGTCACAAGATGGCGACCAGGGGCAGATCTTCTGTCAAGGAGCAGGGCTACCAGTGCAACCCTCAACAGCTTGCCAAAGCTCGGTAAGCTGCCCTCCACCCAAAATAATTGCCAGCCCCTCTACTACAACCTTTTTTTGAGGTGTGGAGACCAAAACTGGATACAAATTCAACGTGTAGGTGCACCCATATGTTTGCCTTGGCATGACAATGTTCTCCATTGTTTTTAATTCCTTTTATTGTTGGGTTTTTTGGGTTGTCTCTGCACACTGAGCTAATGTTTTTAGAGAGCTGTGTCTACAAGCACTCCAAGGTATCTTTCCTGAGTCATAAAATCTAGTTCAGAACCCAGCATTGTGTACATATAGTTGAGATTATTTTTCTCCATGTACATTACCTTGCCTTTGTTGACACTGAAGTACATCTGCCATGTTTTTGCCCAGTTACCAAGCTTGATGTGAGATCTTTCCGCAGCTCTTCTCTGCCAGCTTGTGATTTGGTTATCCAGGTTAATTTGGTATCATCTGCAAACTTCACCGTATACTCCCTTGTCCAGATCATTGATGTAAATGTTGAACAAAATTGGGCCCAGAACAGATCCCTGTGGTACTTCAGATATGGCCTCAGACATTTTGTTGACAACCTTCTGCTTTCAATTTCTTTGCCACTTAGGCTCTGAGATTCCATCATTGGATCCACAGGATTGGTTTAAAGCTGAACTGGATTGTTTTCCTCTGTCTATTCACTTGCTTTGGCTAAGGCATTTTTGGTAGCCAAATTGAATGTTCCTGTCAACATGCCCTCCAAAGTGCTTGCCTCTTCTGTTGACCTGAATCTCTTAAGACAGTTGGATCAGCCTGCACATAGATCCAGCTTCCCTGCACATTACAGGTTGAATATTGACTAGTTGGTGGGCTTAGTGAGAGTGGTCTTGTTGAATGTGAAGAATTCAATATGAAGGGTTTCACTGGGCCAAGGTGGGCTAAGAAATGGAAGAGATTCTCAGCATGGCTAAGCATGATCAATTTTAAACAATACCCAACTACTGGATTGTGCTGATTGTTCAGGACCACCCTTCATTTTGTTCTACTTCATTTAACATCTATTTCAGCCCCATCCAAAGATGCCCATTCAAGTGCAGACAGATTCCTGAAGGGCCTTGCCTATTTTTTTCCCTCCCTGTTAGGGAGCCTCCATCTTCCTGGGACTTCAGTTTGGCTTACCATAGGTTTGATGTAGCCTCCATTTCAGCCCTTGGAAACTTGCTGTCTGTAACAAGTATCCATGAAAAAAGTATTAGTTAGCTGCAATTATATTGGTCTTGAAAACTGGAGAAATACAGCCTGTTTTCCCAGAACCTCTATGTATAATTGTTCATAGGGTAAAGTCACCCTCAGGTTTTCCAGATGTTTTGCTTCAGATTATAGCCACTGATTTTTATTTAACCAAATGTTATATTTCCCTGTTGCAGGGAGGCTAGATTAAATATATTGGTTGTGCTCAGAGTACTGAATTATTATTTATATAAGACTGGACTTGTCCTGATAAGCAAATGAGTCTGCTGCAAGTCTGCTGGAGCGTGCTAATTAGCATGCTCCAGCGGCCTCCGCATCATGTGTATTCAGCGTCCCTGCATTTCAAAATGGTGGCAGGGGCACTTTAACTAAAGCCCATCAAATGAGAGTGAGAGAGAGAACATAGCCTTCCAGCATTTTCTCTCCCTTCTGCCTCCTCCTCCGTACTGCCCCAGGAAGACAGTGTTTCACTTGCTTGTTTTTCCTGCTCAAGCAAGGAGAGAATACAGCCCCCACATTATGGTATAGGGAACGATGACCTGAGCAGTCTGGATCAGCCAGTCAGGGGGGCCCTATGCACAACTGCCATCTGTTGCCAGGCAAACTAAGGGAGCCTGTAGAGCATGCTAAGATGTGTGTGCAGGGGTGCCTTCTGCCTGTACAGTATTAACACTGCAAGCTTTCCACCCTTCAGGTCCTTAGATTCAAATGCCCCTACAGATGGCCCTGGGTAATTTTTTCTATCAGGAGAACAAACTTGGGAGAATTCAGAATTATTTGTAGTGTTTATGCAGCCACAATTGTGTGTGTGTGTGTGTGTGTGTATAAAAACTAAAAATTAGTTTAGTTACAGAACTAATAGAACTTAGTTTAGTATTTCTTAAGTAAACATGCACAAATAAAGTTCTATTTTCCATACTGATATTTTAAAAATAACTGCCTTTAAATTTTATCAAGGAGTTAATTCAGTTGTGAAATTAAGATCTTTAATTCTCTATTGATTTTTTTTTTTTCTTTAAGTAGTGATTGCTATAATACCACTACTGTTGGAATTCAAAAAGGGGCATTGATTTCAGGAGGATATAAGTACAAGAAATAATAGCAGTGTCCACTTGTTATCAGGTTTAGGCATCAGATAATAGAGAAGATGGTTTAAGGATAGTACTATGCAGCTGTGAAATCAGAAGGTAAGCTGTATGGTAAATTGTAAAAAGGGGTATTGGTAGGAGAAAATATGAAGGTGGACTGGTTGGTACATATATCTTCCTGAGGGTGTAATTGTGACTAGTCTGCAAAGATAAATGTTAATCATGTTTCTGAGAAGGTGCATTAGTTAAGATAATTAGGAAGAGATAGCATTTTGCCACAAGTGGCATGTTGTGCCAGTATTTTGCCTGTTGTATGTAATATAAAAGCAAATTAATTCTAGATGCCAGAAGGAGATGAAATTACGTTGCCCTAAAGGAGTACTGAAAAATAGGAAATGTACATCTGAGCTTTCTGATAGGTTAGCAGTGTAGGTTAAAATGAATTATTTAGGATTCAGGTATGCCCAGGCTTGTGCACAAGATACAGATTGCAGACAAAGTGCCTTCCCTAAACAAAAGAATTGGAGAGCATAAGTATTCCCACTTTTAACAGTTACTCAAAAGAAGGTTGACTGGGCAGGGTTGAATGCTGAAAATATAGGATGTGCTGGAAAAGTTGCTGCTGCGACGTGGGCTTCTCCAGAGCTGCAAGATAAATTACATCTAAGTTAACCTGCATTATTATCAGATGCTCTCACTGTGGTCTTCTGGATTGGTGGGCGCCAACGCTTTTGGCCGATCTGTTTGAATTAGCCCCACACCCTCCCCCAGTGCCACTCCAATCCCCTTCCTCTGCCCAATCTCCTGCTTTGTTTTCTGCCTAATCTCCTGCTCTGCTTTCTGCCTCCTGCATAAACTGCTGTTGTGCTGGTTGTGGCATGCCACGCACAGAGGTTGCCCATGCCACTTGTGGCACTTGTACAACAGGTTGGCTACCCCTGTCTTAGGTTTTCCCAGTGGCAGTCTATGTTTTAAAAGCCATAAATTGTTCTTAATAAGAAGGACCTTGGATTCAGCAAGTGTGTTGGTCATGTAAGTTTGATTGTTTGTTTAACAGAAGAGTGTTAGAGGAGTTGTGTTAAAACAAAATTGAATGCCAGTTAGCAAGTTTTGTATATTAGTGCCATAAGAATTAGGGAAGATCACTTAAAACTCATGCGTCACAACACTAGATATCTATGTAAAATATAACAAGAAAACTACTGTCCCAGTTGTCCTTGTATACCCATGACATCTAGTTGCCCAGAATATGAGATGCTTAGAACCTCCCAAAACTACCAAGTGGCTACAAAACCTTCTGCATTTCCACTTCTTACAGGAAGGTGACATCATGTCTTCATCCTGCAGAGAAGGGCCATCCCAATAGTTATGTGAACTTTGCCTTCATCTGTGCTGAATGCATATTTCTTCATTGTTGTGTTTTGTGTTCTGTACATTGGAAGTGATATGGAGAGAGACTGAGTGCAGGTGCTGTTAGAGAAGGGCACTATAAAAAACTTTTATGGAGTAATGAGGAAAAAAAGAGATTTAAAAAAAGACACTGCAGGATGAATCCCCTTTCCCTAGCATTTTCTCACTGTTTGTCCAGTTCTTTTTCTCATTTCTTTTTGCTCTTTCGTGTTCTGAAATGTGAAGGGACAGTTGCTTCCATCTTGACCAACTTGCTCTTCCCAGGCCCCTGCACTGCTCTACACTTTGGTTAACAGTGAGATGTAAAAAATGAGCACTTCCTGAGCTGAAACTAAAAAAAAAAAAAGTATTCACTCATTATCAATATTGACATGTTCCGGATACCTAGGCTACAATGTGTATTAATAGTGGAATTACTTGCCACCAGATTAGGATTATTCTTAGCCACCATGAATTAAATCTTTCTTGATGTGGTATCTAAACATTGCAAACACCATTGATGGCTACTTAAATGTGTTGATCTTTTAACATTGTCTAGACTACAAGCCCTATAAAATTTGATTAAAAGGCTTTAAAAACAGATTTTTTGTTTGTTTGTGGGTTTAGTGGTTTTTATTGTCAGGAGGTCTTCTCATTTAGAGGGAAGTCAACCTGGAAGTATTTTCACAAATAAATATCAAAATCTAATTGATATAACAACCAATGCCAAACTTAAGGTGATATAAATATTCTTCATCTAATTCTTTCAGGTAAATGAAAAGATAAACCTATTTGGATCTAATAAAGTCAGGGTTACAGTTCTGTTTTATTTCAAATATAGCATATGAAGATTTGAACTAAAGAGTCCAGAATATAAAATCTAGAAAAGCTAGTTTTAACAGGGGAGGTTGTGCTCTTTCCTTTTCTGATACTATGGAGGGACAGTTGCTTCCAGTTTGAACTTTGCCCTCCCCAACCCCCTCCATTGCTTTACACTTCTGCTTAAGAGAAAACTGTAAAGGGTAAGAAATAAAAATCATAGAGAAGTAGAGCTGACCTCCATAGGTCTTCTAATCCAACTCCCTGTCTGACAGGATCATCCCTATCCAAACATCCTATACAAAGCTATAATTTAATCTCTTAGTAAAACTACAGTTAACCCTGACACAACAAAAGACATAACACACTAACCTGTCACAGGTAAAGCAGGGGGACCACAGCAGCCAATGTTCTGCTTTTGTAAAGATTGTTACTATAAACTCAAGAGATCCCAGGAAGCAAACCACACCTCCTGGTATAGAGAAAGGTAACAGGCCCCAGAGTCCATACTAATCTGGCCATAAGGTAAAACTCCTTCCTGAATTTTGGCAAACAGGAGGTTCCTGGCTAGAAGGTCTTGCCTCTCTGCTCAGGTTCATACTAAGTCCCAGCAGGAGCATTGATACATCCCAGTCAAAATCCCAGAAAACCAGCAAACCACCGAAACATCAGAAATACCCATATTAGAACATAGGTATAGCTAGCCCTATATCATCCCCAACCAGTGACTCTGTCCAACCTCTTCTTGAACACCTCCAGTGATGGAGAGTCCATAACTTCCCTGGGCCAGAGGTTCTCAAACTGTAGTCTGTGGACCACCACTGGTCCGCAAGCTCCATTCAGGTGGTCCTCAGAAAGGTTACAAAACAATCGAAAATATCTGTATTTGTAAGGTAAGACTGCTGATATTAAAATAAGAGTATTGTGCTTTGATTTGTAGAACAAAAAAAGTTTAAGTGGTTTGCCAAGACCCTTAGCAATTTTCAAGTGGTCCATGAAAAAATAAGTTTGAGAACCACTGCCCTAGGCCATCTATTCCACTGCCTCGCTATTTCAACAGTGAAGAAGTTCTTTCCTGCTATCCAATCTAAACCTACTTTGCTGCTACTTCAAGCCATTGGTCTGTATCCTAGTCTCTACAGCAAGATTTAATTAGTGGTGGCTAAAAATAATCTGGGGGTAAGTAATTTCACTATTAATACACATTGTAGCCTAGGTATGTGGAACGCGTCAATATGATAATAAGTGAATACCTCCTTTTAGTTTCAGCTCAGGAAGCTGCAGTATTATTCAGTCATTGCCATTGTCAAGGGTCGCTATTTCAGAAGCTATTTTGTTGATTCTTACTACCTTACCTCTCACCTTTTACATCTCACTATTAAGCAAGACAGAAAAGGGATTTCCCCTCTTCTCTATGGCAGCCCTACAAGTATTTGAAGTCTGCTATCATGTTCTCTCTAAAGCACCTTTTCTGCAAGCTGAACATATCTAGTTCCTTCATCCTCACCTTGCATGCCTTGCTTTCCAAGCCCTTTATCATCCTTGTCACCTGCATCTGGACCCTCTCTGATTCTCCATATCCTTCTCAAAACATGGAGCACAATACTTCAGGGCTAAGTACAGACAGTCAAAAAGCCCAAGGCTGAATTGATTCAGTCTTTGCAGGTTAGTTTAAGCTGTGAAGATTGAACCAATAAGCGAATGAACAGATATTCACTTTTGATTCAGGAAATGCAGCCACATGCCTGCAGCAAGTGGGGCCTGAGGCTGGGTGGGGGCGGTTATCAAGGTGCGGGGGGGCGGTGATCACAGGCTGGGGCTGGGTAGGGG
>NW_017728918.1:69873296-69907481 GCF_001723895.1 Crocodylus porosus | reverse complement strand
GACCCTCTATTTACCTGGCACAGAACCCAGGTCCAGGGCCCTGCAGCCTGCACACTGCTTGCCCTAAATGGGCAGGCAGCTTGCTTCAGCACCAGGGCAAGGGCCAGCCATAAAAGACACTCTGGCTAGGTGCCAGAGCAACTCTGTGGCAGACCCAAGCTCCAGTTGTCTCATGGCATGGTCCGGGACCATAGCCTGCCCCGCTTTCTTCACCCAGGTTTTATTTTGATACAGGCAACCCCTGCTTAACACTTTTAATTTGTTCCAGAAAAAACGGATGTTAAGCAGAACATCACTATTAATACACATTGTAGCCTAGGTATGTGGAACGCGTCAATATTGATAATAAGTGAATACCCATTTCCCCATAGGAATTAAGGTAAATAGAGGTAATTGGGTACCATCACTTCCTGCTGCAGCTTCTCACCACCACCGCTGCCTCTCCCCACTCCACCCCTGGCCTCTTTGGCCCCACATGTCAGCCTGCTCCCCGCGCTCCTGCTGCCCCACCCTGGGCCCCTGCTGGCCCTGGCCCCAGGCATTGGCGGGGGCCCCACGCTCATGCCTACCCCCCCACCACTCGCTGCTTCTTGCCGCCACTGCTTCTCCCCACCCCTTGCCCATCAGTTGCTCTAGCACTATGTACCTACCAGCTTGGGCCCACATTCCTGCCACCCCGCCCTGGGCCCCTGCTGGCCCTGGCCCTGTAGCACCAGTGCAGGCCCCACATTCACACCTGCCCACTTGCTCCCACTCACCACTTCTCACTGCTGCCGCTGCCACCTTGCTAAGCACTGTAATGAAACTGGCTCAGCGCCAAGTGTAATAAGGTATGAATTTTAAATGAGTGCTATAGCGAAATAGTACTTAAGTAAAACCATGTTAAGCAGGGGTTGCCTGTACCTAAATATCAAGGTACCAAATTTTGTCCTCATGCTGCAAATATGCCACACGGGGAATATTTTTTTTGTTCCTGCACATGCGTCTTGCAGCGTCTCAAAGGGGTTTGAGACACTGCAAGAGGCACATGTGTGCTCATCTGGACACACCCTATAAAGCTACTTTTAGAATGTTAATATGGTGGAAACAAGAAACACAATAAGCAAACTCAAGGGACCAAATGATGGGACCATAATATAAATCTTTCTCTGTATAGTGTACATCCATAAATAGTAGTTATGTTACTTATTTGGGATTCTAATTTTGTATCCTGGAGCATGGAGTTTTGGTGGGGGAGGGAAGGTGGCTTTTTGAGCCCTTGAATAGCCCATCTAATGCAGACCAACCCATGAAATTATGCCTATTGAATTTGATTGTGTATCTTTTCTTCTGCCACAACTTCTGCTATGATACTGTGTTCAGTAAAAACTCATCTCTCTAGATATTGTATTCTTAGTTATTGTGGTACTGGAGAGGAAGAAAAATGTAACAAGTGAAAGGAATGAAAACCTTGTATGCTATTTTGTTCAGGGCAAAATAGGTACTTTGGTTGTTTCCTGGTAGCACCAAAGATACTTTTGTTTTCCATTAGTTTAATTTGAAATTCCTTTAAAAAAAAAAAAAAAAAAAGCCTTACTGGTTTATGAATCTCTTCCAAAATGTTACAAGGTACCTTGAATCCTTACAATAGGAATCGTTCCCACTTTTCATTTAGTATGAACCCATTAGGCACTAGCATTTAACCACTGGTAAGCCTTCCTGTATGTGTGTATGTATGTTAGAAGGATTTAAAGAGGCCATTCATTGCCTGCCCTTGCTATAATGGGCTCAAACTAATTTGTTAGTTCCTCTTTCCCTTCCAATATATTAGGGGAAAATATGAATATAATTTCTAATCTTGAGGTTGAAAAGAAAGCACTGTTTTGACATCTCTTTATGCATAGCATTTGATTTTTCCATTTTGCAAAATACCACTAATCCAAATTCACAGTGAATCGCCTTCCAGCGGAGGTGTTAAACCCTTTCTGTCCAAATCAGGGCACCCGACCCTTTGGTCTTTTCGCAAGCTGAACCACTTGCCTCGTGGGGCTGGATTCAGCCCATGGGGTTTTTGCCATGGCTGACTGACCCTTGCATAGAGGCATTAATCCCTGTTGTTTCAGCACAGCTCCAGAACCCAGAGTTAATATCATTCACATTTTCCCCTATTCCCCCATGTACCCCACTGGAGTTTCTGGTTGTCCCTGGTGACTAATACCTATGTCAGGGGGAAACAGGGAGGAAAGGATGAATCACAGTGACATTATTTCCCTGGGTTACAGAGCTGGGCCTTAATGGTAGCTCCAGCAGCTGCAGGAATTAATACTGTGACCTCTACAGGGCAAGCAGTACAGCACTCCAGTGCATTCATCTGTCCCACTTTACCTCACAGGCATCTATTGTTTCATATTCTCTGGAATTACATGTCCCTGGTGCTTAATATTTCTAATCTTCCTGGTAATATTGACCACTTGCACACTATCTGACCTAGCTGCAGAAACCAAATTAATTTATAATCAGAAGTATCAACACATTTTTGAACCAGTTCACCCTTTTGCTAGCAGAAATTTTGGTGCCACACAGTGGCTTACTAAATGAAATCTAATGAATAGCACAGTGGTGACGAGGGACTGCTAAATGGCACAGCAGAGAGTCTTAGGGATTTTTTATTATGCTGTTGGGGTAAGTTTTGTTACGGTATTGGGGTCATATTGGTTATATCACTTCAGATAATGTTATTGTTAAACTTGCAACTTTAATGTTGAGTCTGTTTGCCTTCACTTATTTTAAAGCAGTAATTGAGTTGATATTATTACTTCGAAGGGCCATTACTAAACAGAAATATTATATGTCCCGTGGTTTTTGTTCATGACTGAGCACTGCCTGGTTCCTGTATAAGGATACCAAAAGTATTGTGAAATTGATTTGTGAAGCACTTCTTACAGTAGGAATTCAACACACTAATTTGCAGGAATGTGTTCCATCTTTACTATGTATCTTTTCTTTTTAACGAATTCATTCTACACACTGTTCTGTTCAATCATATTTTTCAATAGTATTTCTTTCTGGATCATAATTAAGCCTGTTACACTAACAGGGGTTTAATAACAACTATCACACTTGGAAAAATTTACTAGGCTATAAGAAATAACGAGAGATCTTAAATGATGTTTTCCTTTTTTTTAGGCTCCTTACCCAGAATGTTGGTCTTCTTTATGTTGGAAGTTTTGACAGACCTTTTGCACATATTAAGGTATGACTAACAAGGTTGTTGGGTTTACGTAAAAGTCATTAAGATCTTGTATATTTCTTGAAATTTCAGAGTACTTCAGATGAATTAATACCATTTCAAGAAAAATGAAAAATAGTGTAATTTTCATTGTGTTCATCATGTTCTGGGATTATTTCCAGTGACATTTATGTATTTAGCTTGTCAAAAAAATTGAATGTTTTCTATCATCTTGTTTGATTAATTTTGACACTAGGTTAATGATCAGAAACAAAATGTTTATTTTTCAGGTTACTTTCTCAGTGACATTTCAAAACAAAGCCATCTTTTCAACTCCTAATCTTTCAAGTGATTTTGGACACGGAAGACATGGCATTAGAAAGCACAAGAGAATGTTTTCCCAACATTATTAGACTTTGTTATAAAGGACATGTAACACTTCCCAAAACATTCATCTTTTGTGATTTTAATGATTCTATTTTTCTGCTGAACTTTAAGTAGATCTCCTGCTTCTAACAGCTGATTGCTAGTGAAGCTTTGGGAAAGCCTACTGGTTTGGATGAAAATTTCATTGTGGAGTTTCCTGAGGGTAAAGCAAGATCCTCCCAGAAAAGCCATTAGCACAGTTTTGCATTCACCTGAGATGAGATGTGAAATCTGATTTTGGAGTGTGGGCTGGAGTCTAGGTTTTGCATATTGTAAATGTGTGTCCTGATCAATCAATCTGAGGTTGGTTATTTTCAATCTGTCTTGTTTTCATGAAACAGTTAAAGGGTCTCATTTATATTGTACATTGAAATGCAAACATTTGCAAGATTTCAATGTTTTAATTATTTGGCCAGCCCTAATAAATTAATTCTCTCTCTCTCTCGTTCTCTTCCCCCCCACAAACTATTGATACTTTTAAATCAAAACCCAAATTTTAAGAATTTATTCAAAACCTTAGGAAACATGTACTATCTTCCTACATCCCTAAATTTACATCATTTAACTGATTTGACTTCCAAACTATTTTAAGTGTTCCTCTCTGAAACCTTATATGGCAAGATGTTTCATCTCAAGTGAATGTTTATATCCTAAAGTGTAACTCTTTCCAAAATAGTGTTTGCATCAATGAAAATGTTCAATAGAATCTTAATTTATATAAAAAAAGTGGCCATTCTGTAAGTATCTGGATGCCTCAGGAAGAAAAGATAAAACATTAGAAAAACAGTTGAAGTAACACATCTGAAAACTATCCTAAAAAAGTTAATTGGTGGAGGTCAATCCTTCTTTGTAATCTGTTCCACCCTCATTAATCAGGGAATCCAACACACTATTGAAATATTATTTGCACTAGATACTTGTTATGTTGTGACAACATGATTTTTACAGCCAAACCACAGGGTCCTTGGACTGGTGTGAGGAAGATGGAAAAAAATTGACACTGGGCCTAGGCCAGTCTGGCAATAAAAAGCACTCCCAAAAAGGCATCTAGTATGATGCCCACAGCAGGATCCAAAATAACAATCTTACTCTCATCTCAAGAAAAGAAAGCAGGCAGCTTTTCCCACACAGAACAAGACCCCAGAACTAGTGGAGGAGTTTATAAGCCTACTCAGTGTCAGTGTAGGAGCCAGTAAGCTCATCCTGTACCCTTGTGTCTACATTTCTAAAATTTCAGGCAGTTTGATGTCATAGCTAGAGCAGATCCAAATCTAGAATGCCTTATCCTGGCATTCAGGTAGCACCATGTATTCCAGGTGTTTTCATCTCCATGATTGTACAAGATACTCTGTAAGCATCTCTCTTTTCCAAGTCATAAGTCTAATTTTCAAGAAATAGAGATTGACTTAGTGTAACATACTTACCTTTTATTAATATAAAGGCCTCTTCATGGTTTTTATCATGTGAAACCCATCAAATAGTGTCTGATTATGGGAGTCAGGCAAAGGAAGGCTCTCCTATCTGTTACCTTACAAGAAATAGTAAAGAACTCGTTTGATTTCAACCATTTAGCTGGTCCCAATAAATAATGGTTTTGTATTTTATCCTGTTGAAAATGCCTCTACTTTTCATAACCCTATACCAAAATGTTTTTCCTAGATTATTTAACCCTTCTTCATCTTGGGTATCAGTTATTGAGTTATTAATTAAAATGATTTAATATAGATCTTTGTTCATTGATGCTTATGAATTCTCTGTTTGTAGCCTAAACGCTTTGAAAGATCTGAACACTGGATGGTGTACTCTCAAAATTGGAGTATATAGCATCATTAGGTTTTTTTCAGTCCCTACTTCATGGTTTTCTTTTCTGTCTATGTCTACTTATATGTCACTATATTTTCCCTTAAAACATTTCATCTTACAATGAACATGCAGATTTTATGTTAAAAAAAGGCTTGCAGGGTATGATTGTTCCCATATTTAGGTTTAACCTTCCAGGTAATCCTCAATCAGCCCATGCCACATCAGCTGCTTTCCACCGTCTGCATTTTACTTTATGGACCACACCAAAGCCAACACTGCTTGTTCCTCAAGTTAGAACTCTTCTAGGAATCTTTGTGTACTGCTTATCTCTTTGCTTGGCTCTACTTACGGCCAGTAGAGATAACAAATGGGGTAAAAAAAGGGCTTGAAGCAAGGAACAGGAATTGCTGGGAGTACTACGGTTGAACTTTTTGTGATCCAGGCCTGCAGCATAAAGGTGAGCTCCAAACATGTTGCAGTATGGAGCAGGGAAGAATGCAAGTGGCAGTACAGTCAACCTTATGTTGAACTTCTTGACAGTTTCTGGCATTTAGCTGTCTTCCCACTGGTGGTGAAGCTAGGGGCTTTTAGTATTGGTGGTTGGTAGGCAGGGGTATAGGATGGTATTTAGCTTGACCCAGAGGATCAGTGTAGATGATACTCTTAGTTAATACTTACAAAAGACAGCCTTATTTATTTGCTAAATTATTTGTAGACTATAGAGAAAAGTTGGAAACTCTTGTGCCTGTATCCAGAGAATGTCAAAGTAGGGCAAACTGTGGAAGTTGAAGTTAGGATCTTGCATGCATTTGTGTACTTGAAGGGAAACGGAGTGTAGTCTACAAGGGCTGAAGCGCTCTTTAAAACGGGGCTGTCCAATTGGTGGTTTGTGGACCCTGTGTAGCCTGCACAGGCTAACATATAGCCCCTGGGCTCCTACCCAGTCACCTCTCCCCACATCACTCTAGTTATAGCAGAGGCAAGTTCTTTGAGTTCCCCATTTCTTCTCTGACTTACGCTTCCTGCCACTGTCAGCAGTAGCATGATACAGCCCACAGTGCCAGGGGAGATGGCATCTCAGAGTGCCTCTGCAGTGCGGTGCAGCTTGGAAACCTCTCTCTGAGGAGCTGAAGGTGAGGTGAGGCACCTACCTGCAGTGCAGTAGGGGAGGGAGAGATGAGCACCTACACACATGCATAGCATGCAGCTTTGGAGGCAGGGGGGAGTCTGTGGTCCCTTCTAGTACGGCCCTTGCCGCCTTATAAGGTGGACAGCCCTGCTCTAAAAGAAAATAAATACGTACATGTTCATAACATTTCTTGGCTATGCATGTAGATATAATACTCAGTTTGGGAGGGAATCCTGAAATGTTAGGCTTATTTTCCTCTGAGCCACCTCATTTATGGGTCCTGTTATTAATCCATCACAACTGGGGGAATTGCCATATACATGTAATTTATAAGCTAACTTCTTTTTTGTTTTGGAGTCATAAGTAAAGCTTTGACCGTATGGGAACATGAATTTGGGTTAGTATTGGAACAGCAACTTTATATACCAGCAGTTTCCAACCTAAGGTCATGACCCAAATGAGGGTTGCAGGGGCAATGCCAATGTTACCGCATACAAAGGACGAGCCATGCTGTGTGCCGGGAGCTCTCCCAGGCCACCACTGCTGCACTCCGCTCCCAGCAGTGGGTCGTGGCAAAAAAAGGTTGGGAGCCACTGCTACATACCTTTGGATCCATAAGGGCATAGCTTCATTAGGTGACTGCTCGTTTTAGTCTTGTATCCACCAAGGGTGTGCATTAACTAACAAATGTAGGTCTTTGCATGCAGTTGTCTCTATGAATGTTTGTTGCTGATAAGTAAACTTTAATTTTTCTTCCTTCAGTAAGTCCAGCCTTTTCTTCCTTCAGCAGTCCAGCCTTACTGCGTGGTTCCTAACAATCCTATCTGAAACACCTGTGAGCCGAAGTGAACATGTTTGTTACTATGTAACCTGTGTAAAGCGGAATATCCACTAACTTTGAGTTGAAGGAAATCTGCTTTTGCTTCAGTCTTTTCTGTTAATGTAAACTAGGGACTCATCACTCATCATCTTACTGTTGACATCCTTCATTTTCATGCCATCCCAAGTGTTTTCCACTTCTTTAGCTTACTTGATATAGACCAAATTGACCATCCATGTATTTGAACCCATTCATTGTAGCCTTTATAATCTTACAGTTTTCAAAACAATCTTTGCATAGATAATACTTTTGGTTTGAGGATTAAACAATTACAGACCTTCATATCCAATATTAATACACAAAACCCACTATATTGTTTGTCAAATACATAAGTAGAGAGAACTCCTTATACAAGTACCTCTTTCCAGCAATGAATAGACTTGGTTTTCCAGAACCGTGCAGTATCTAAAGATAATGTAAGGGGTTTCTGGTCTGATAATGTTTGGCAAGTTTGAGGAAGAAAAGGGCTGAAATACTGCCATTGCTTCTGGGGCAGATTTATCTGTTATAGATTTTCTGTGATTTTTACGGTGGTTGTATGCCTATGCATGGAAGTTTTTAGTTATATTTTTAGTTTCTTGCTCTTGAGTTTTTTGAGGCATGCTATGTACAAATGAACAATACAGTAATTGAGTATTTTTGCTCAATAAATTATTGAATTAATTAAGAAATTGTTCATCACATCTCTTTTTTTATTCTTTTTAATATTGCCAAGATTAAATGGTACCATGTAGATGATTGATCCTTATGTTGTACCTGGAATGCAGTACCTGGCTTCTGAACTTAGTACTGGCATTTGTTATATGGCAGGGCACAAAGCATGCCTTCCTCAGATCTTCTAAATTTATTGTATCTGATAGCAGGTAGACCAGAAACAGCACAGAAGAAATTGTATCGTCCTAGAGTGTACTGTTCTAGCTTTCTTGGCTAGAACAGAGAAGTTACGTGGAGTTTTTCCTTGTAGTGGTTTATTCTCCCATGCATTTTCTGAGACATTACAGGCTTCATGTTTTGCCTACGAGCACAGAATTTAGACTAGCATTCTTGAGGCTGTCAACCAGTGTTGATGTGTTTGTTCGGGCTTTTTTTGTAGCTTAATTCTGCATTGTTTGAGCAGTGGTTAGTTGACCTGATGCAGGTCAAGTGATAGAAGTTTATATGTATATATTTGATTTTCATACTTTTGACAATTTTGCACTTGTTTTTATCTGGAAGAAGTAATTTTGAGGGTTTTCAGTTTCATCTTGTGCTAGGATGATGTTTAGGAATGTTCCTTGATATTAAGGATGTCACATATTATAGGGAATGTAAAAGCAAAAAATTCAGCTAGGATGGCGTCAATATCTATATTTTATTAAGTAAACATAAAGTTAATGTTTGATAGCTAATGCAGATGGCTGATAATTAATTCAGAGAGAAGAATAAGTGAATTGACAGTTTGGAGTCAAATTAATAACTGAGTGAAAATCCCTATTTATTTTCAGAACATTGCTCTCTTAAGGTTATATTGAGGGAATGGGTTTAATTTAAAATTAGTTTTCAATATCACTTTAGTTCTGTTTTTAAATGAGATTATTCTAGTCTAACATTTAACTCTAGCATCTGTTCAAAGATGTTACAGAACATTTTCATTTTCAAATATGTTTGGTCTTATATATGTGTGTCTGAACAGAAATGAATAGAACATTCTCTAACAATTTCTACCATTAACTTTTAAGAAAGTGAAAAGACCAAAGATTGAGCCTTGAGGGAATTCAGTGATTTGTGGGTTCTCTCAATTAGGACTGATCTGTTAAATATCTCTTATAGTCTCACACTCTAGATACAAGTCTTCTATAGCTGTTATGATCCAAAATATAAAATAATTTAGTTGGAAGTAGTTTGTAATTATCATGCGATTTTTCCCAAATTCATCGCCATTGTAAGGTTATTAGTAACCTTCAACAGCTATTGTATCATACAGTTTGATTTGATTAAAAGTAATAAAGTTAAGCAGGCCAGCATATACACTAGTCATTTTATGAAAGCTATGTTATATAGTGTACACTTTAAAACTGTCAGGATGGATGCTTGTAGAATAAGCATTCATCATAATACATGTTTTCAGATTTATTTTAAAGAAAACATTAAATATAACAAATTTTATAAAGTATCTTAAAAATATATAAAATATATTAAATCTATTTTATAAAATATCTTCTTTAAAGAAATTGAGGTCACATAACATTTTGAGGGAATTAAAGGTTTTTTTGCAGTTCATCCCCAGTTGCTTCTGGGATTAAAACATATTTTTCAGTACATTATGTTCTCCATTATTAAACAGTAATCGATCTTCTGGCAAACTTTATTATTTAGTTAATGACCAGTTTCATTTTAGGCTCTTAACATATTAAATTACCATTTGAATAGAGATTAATTACTGCTATTTTAAAACAAGATTATTTTTAAGGGTAGTTATTAAAAGTTGCATAATAAACACCACTTTTGTCAAACTAAGACTGTTCAGTTTCATAGAACAAGAGGACAGTTATGGGGGGGGAAGAGAATATTTGAAAATATACATGTGATATTTGTATTTTGTGTCCACATTTTATATCCATATGATCTGCTCCCAATTTCGTGTAGTAAGGGTGTGGAAGTCTTTTGTGTACTTCTGAGGAACTTGCACTTGGTCTGTAGGTGGGTGAATGTGGTTTCCTGTTATGGTCAGTGACTTGTATAGGAGTGAATTTTAGTTTAATCTACTTAGTCTGTAATATTCTAGCTTCTACCTGACTTCAGACTGACGCATCTGGCCACCTCCCTTAATGTTAAAGAACATTGTTAGTGATTGCTAGGAGATAAAGTAAATTGGACTGCAACCTCTCCTGGGTAAATTATATCCCAGAAGACCATATTGCCCACTTCCCCCCCCCCCAGAATCTTGAACTACATATTGAAAAAGAGGTTTTTATAATACTTTAAACAGTGGGTCGTAACAGATTATATAAATATAAGTCCTGATCTTGAAAATACTTAGTCCTCATGGCCTGTTTTTAATGTCCATCATATTAGCTTCAAATGTTAACAGAATTTTTAATTTATTCAAGGACTATTATACAAGTACAACTCAAAAGAATATTTTGAATTTTTATAATGGGTTCTGGTGAAAAGAATGCTGTCAGGCTGGATGGAGATTACTGATGGAGATATTTAAATATTGGTTTGGGGACCACACGTATAATGAATTGGTCACAAAGAGTAGAAAACAAAGATAGGAGGTATTCCCAATTCAGAAGAAAGCTGTAGGATCAGGAATAGGATTCAGATCTAGTTGTGTAAAATGCATGTTTGTGCAGACACGCCACGGACTTGAAAATAAATCTCAAGGTTCAGCTAGTCCAATCCCCTGCACAGTTGCACAATGTGTTATTTCTAAGCTAGGGCTGTCCTAGGGGTGGGCCAGGAGAATTGGCAACCACAGAATATGGAAAGATGTGGGTATATTAGTTCATCATGGACTGTGATGTAGTTACCAAAAAAACCCCAACAAATGTGATCATAGAATTATTAAGCAAATTATTTCTAGGAAAGGTTGGGAAGTATTGAAGTCATTCTACTGTCTGGTCACTCATTTTCAAAAAAAGATAAAGTCCAACTAGAACAGAGGCCTAGAAGGGCCACTGCAATGATCAGGAGAACAGAGTCTCTTTTTTTAACTCTGCAAGAGGCGACAAGAGGTTGTCTTGTTAAGCCTAGCAGTGCAAAAGCTGAGTGTGGAAATGATTCCTCTCTATAAACACATCAGCCAAGGTGTGAGGAGTAGGGTAGGAAAGACCTGCTTAAGTTCAAGGACAGTTTTAACATATGAAATTTGTATATAAACTGATTGTGAATCAATTCAGACTTGGAACTGGAAGAAGGTAACTCTCTGTCAGAGTGAGAAGGTGTTGGCTGAGCCAGAAACTCATGGCTTACTAGGATGACTGCAGAGGGTTTACTACTAAAGTCTGTCAAAAACTGAAGTGATCTCAAATAATTATCCAGTGGAACCAAGTGAACAGAATAGAGTTTTAATTTGATTTAATCATGTTGTAGACTAAAGGAAAGTAAAGGTATAAATACCTGATTTGTGTGAGAACTTTGGAATGAATGCATCCCTGTGTTATTCCCCACCATTGGGGTAACTGAAGCTGGAAGACTGGGGAAGCAGTTGCAGATGCCACCTTTGGGGTGGGAGCCAAAAATAGCCACCACTACAGTGGAAGCTTACCCCGCCACCATGATCAGCACAATGGCAGTTGACAGTGCCTCATACGTCGTGGCTGCCCAGGGTCAGAGCTGTCCTGCTATACCTATCTTCCCCATAGCCAGCAGTTTGATCAGCTGCCTGACATTGTTATCAGAAAAACCTTTAATCAGACTCCTGATTCGTGCTTTGTGTGTTTAAACATATGGGCAGGAGATTGTACTGGCAGCAATAAGTAAACCGTCATAGTTGCAAACAACCTAAGTAGTTTTAAGATGGAGTGTAATAAATTTGTTAAAAGGAACTTCCTGTGATAGCAGGAAGTTAGACTTGATGAGCAAGGAAATTACTTCCAGTTCTACATTTAATCCCATTTATTCACAGACTATGTAAACTGAACTGACCATATAGAACCACAGTACTTCACTTCAACTTGTCGATCTAAAAGAAAAATGTCTACCCATCTGTGAAGGTAAAAATTGCTGTTTCAGAAAATAAGCCATGATCATCCACCCAGTTCACCTTCTGAGAAATAGCTAAAGCACTAGTTTTATTTTATCTTTAGCAGAAATAAATGAAGGTGACATGATAAAGGATCTAAACTTACCTACTCTTAAATATCCTTTCATTGTTGCCTGCAGTGTGTTGTTAATATTTATAGTGTTTGTAAGTAGCTCTTATGTGTACTGTAGGTAATCTATATATCTACAGTAATCTGGCGATAAACTGTAGGCACTGTAAAAGAATAAACTAAGCATTAATACATAAATAATGTTTATTTTTACAGCATTTGCAATTTTGTCATACTCATCACAAAGAAAAAATAGATGTGTTTTTGCCAGAGCCTACAGTATAAATTCTAGATGTGACATAGTGAGTAGGAGTTGGGGGGAGATAAACAACAGGATAAACGAATGAGCAACAACATTTTCTCAGTCTCATGGCTATTTGGTTTGGGCACGTGTGCAATGATGGTGGTTCAGTTACAGGTTGTTTTGTATTTTAAAAAAAGATGAAAGATATATGCATAGATATTTGGTTGTAAAGGTATGTAATGGAGCAGGACAGTCCAACTTGTAAGTGTCTAAGGCCATGCCCCTCTGTAACAGGGAACCTTAGCCCTGTTACCTCCAGATGGATGAGAAGCAAGAGAATGGAGTGGGGGCCTTTTAACACTTGGACTTTTATAGCCCAGAGAGGGAAGACTTTAGATTAGCCAGCAGCCACTGGAACCCAGAGTCAGGAGTCATAAGGCAACAGGGAGATTCTTGGAAAAACTAGCTGTCTAGCTGGCTGAGTAGAAAACCTTGAGCCTGGTTAAAAGAACTGGAGACAGGTGGCCAGAAGGTGGTGAAGTCAGAGATAAGCCCAGTGCTGGGGCCAGAGCAGGCAGTCTGGCCCTGACCTGACCAGGGAGAGGAGGTCCTGCTAGCTGAAGCTGGAGAAAGCAGGTCTGGGAAGGTACTCTAAAGGCTGGGAGGGAACCAGTAGGGTGGGGTAGGGATTTGTTTTGCAGCAGCATGAGACTCAGAGTGAAGTTTGTGTTTGTGTTTGTGTTGGCAACCAGCCGGTTGATGCTTTTTTCCTGTTTCCACTGGGTGGTGAAGGCCACCGTGAGGAGGAAAGAAAGCCATGCTTAGAGCCCTGAAAGGGGGGAGAGATGGTGGAGAAGCACCTCTGCAAGGGCCAGCAGCCTGTGGGATGGATAAACAGAGATAGAGACAGGGCTAGGAGGCCCAGTGAATAAACTTAAAGGAATACTTGAGGCCTGGGCATAGCTATAGGGGCAGCCAGAGGCCACCATTAGTACCCCTGCAGTACAGTTATGGTTGGTAGGGCCCTGATGCACGCACCGGTGTCAGTGAGGTGCAAAAAAAGAGATAATGGAGATGGGGCACCATAGCATATGCAGAAACAGGCTACCAGTGATACTGGTAAGATAGGCCAAGGCAGAATAGATTATTAACTGATAGATAACATCACGGCATGATAGGCAAAGAGAGAGTGATATCTAGGAGGCTGGACTGGGACAGGAGTAGATCAGCAACCAGGCAGCGCTACAGATGCCTGGGAGCAGGTCCTCTGACACCTCCCCCCCTTCACCGTACACCCCCCTGCTGCAACTCCCTGCACTCCTTCTCCCTTCTGCCCACTATACCATGCTCCTGGGGGCCTCTCCCACTGCTGCACAGCACACCCTTAGGCTGTGGGACAGGCAGAAGCAAGAAAGGGAAGCTGGAGGGAGGAGGAGCCTGGAAGCCCCAACTGCTGCTGCAGCCAGAACGAGTGGTGGTGAGGTGGGAACCCAGGGGCTGCAGTTTAACCCTGTGCGCCACCTTGTAACAGTATTCTGTATGTTTTTTGTATTTAGTATAGGTGGATTTATAAAAATCTACTTTACTGCACTTTATCTGATTTGGTGAAGTTATGTTGGTGTATTTCTTCAGATCTGCCCTTTGGAGGAGCCTAGTTACTCTGTGCAGTAGCTGTTTGGTGCCACAGATCATTTCCAAAACTAAGGAGTTTCATAGTTAGTAGGGTCGGAAGGGACCTGAGCAGATTATCAAGTCCAACCCCCTGCCATGGCAGGAAAGAGTACTGGGGTCAAATGACCCCAGCAAGGTGATTGTCAAGCCTTCTCTTAAAGACCCCCAGGGTAGGGGCCAACACCACTTCGCTTGGAAGTTGATTCCAGATCCTAGCCGCCCTGACAGTGAAGTAGCGCCTCCTGATGTCTAATCTGAATTTACCCTCTGCAAGCTTGTGACTGTTATTTCTAGTCACTCCTCCTGGTAGTGCTCAGGGGAACAGGGACTCCCCCAATGCCTGCTGGTCCCTGAATAGTTTGTAACAGAGAATTTTAAGTATATTAAGTCCTTGGGTCAAAAAGATGCATAGATATGTTTCGCTCCTGGCAGAAGCGCAAGTAAAGGCACCGTGGGATCTGATGCATGGTCCCCAGTCGTGCTTCCTGCCATGCCACATCCACAGCTGGGAGCCCAGCCTGATCCATTCAGTTAATGGAAGAATAGGAGCCATCTGTGAAATTACTATACATTTTTGTGTAATAACTTCGTGGCTTATTCCTTGTTTTATGATGTTATTAATTGTATTAACAAATGGCTGGGTAACAACTTAAGATGTGATTAATTGGTTAATCACATTTTAAGTGTAACCTGTGTCAGGGGTTTAAGAAAAATTCAGATAAGTACAAATTGCTAGTTCATTCTTCCTTTGTTCATGTAAGAGGCAAATACACAATAGTTCAGAGAGAGAGTAGGTTTGAGGGTAAGCAGCAACCAACAGATAATGTGAAATAATTCTCTGATAGAAATCCCCTGAGCTTCGTGGGATGCACCTGTCAGTGTGTGAAGCTTGGTCACTGCTTCTTTAGCCCAACCAGTTTTATTATCTTTCTGTGAACATCACTGGAATGAGGCTGCCTGGCTGCTGAGAGGCCAATCAGGAGTTCTTTTGCATTCTTCTTTTTCTGCTTAGCATTGATGTCCAACTTAAAGGTATTATATTTCTCATAGAAGTCAGTGTGCAGAGATTGCCTTGACATCAAGGCTTTTGAATTAGTCAAGAAGTTAATTAGCTAGAAAACTCTTAAAATTCTCCCAAGTGCCATTTTGCTGCTGTTTGTCTTGTTCTTAACATTCATCGTTCCAAGAAACTTACATACAATCTCGTTTAAAGAGACTGATCCATTCTGAAGGCAATGCCTGTATTTTGAATGGTCACACCTGTATTTCTTTCCCTGCAGTCCCCATGTCTTCTGCTACCCATACTGATTTTGCATATAGCAGGGAGTCAAGTTCAAAGTCTTGGTACTTACTTTCATGGCATATATGGCCTGAGCCCAGGACCTCTGAAAGATCACCTAAAGGACTGGAATGATGACTGCAGTAGGCGGCATTCCTTGGAAACGGTGGAATTTTTTGCCATAAGGACAGAGATGATCTGCAGATGATGGAGCTTTTCGTGGGGTGGACCAAGAATAGAATAATCTTCCACAGGAAATAAATTATCAGAAACTTCACAACTTCCCACTCACTGTTCAAGCTGCACTTTTTTGACCTTCCTTCTGCAAATTAAACACAAATAATTTAGAAGGAACACTTCGCATGAGACTAGAGTTATTTTCCTCATTTTTTTCCTGAGAAAATTACGTAGTTTTCTGGATTTTGATGATTGAATGTCAGAACTCAATGTTTAATGGTGGGTGGAACATACATATTATCTCTTGTTCAATATCTTGAAGCCATGAAACCTGGTAGCAGAATGAGTATTCCTCTGAATGATGACAAGTTAGAAAAAATACCTTTTAGTTCACCCTGATTAGCATCCTGTCACTTTCACAGTGGTCTGGAGACCTTTGAAAATTTGAGGCCTGCTCTTTAGTCTCAGCCACTGTTAACTAGCATTCCAGAAAAGGCCACAATTTAGGTTTCTGTGGCATAGCACACTCCTTTTCTTAACAAACACTTCAAAGTTACAAACAAGTAGTTTTAAGAGAGATTGGTTCATTGAGTATCTTGTAGAAAACAGGGGATATGGACAGGTATTCATTTATACTGCTAAGAATTTATCTGACATGCAAACTGGTAGAAAAGTAGCTCGGGAACAGGAGCATGCATATGTTCCAGCCCCCTGGCTGAATAGCTATGTAAGCCAATGCGGACTGGAGGACTATTGGTCCACCCCTTCTCTTAGGGGAGCCCATTACTTGACAGCCCATCATATCCCCTGCCTACAGAAGGGGGCAAGCTGTCGAGAGGCAGCCCTCCAGCTTTTAAACTTCCATGTGTGCAGCCCAGATAGACTATACATGGAGTGATTTAAAAGCTGGAGGCACAGGAAAGTAGAGCAGAGCAGGAAGGGGGCATTCAAGTGTTCATTCTTGGGAAAGAGTTTCTCTCTCAAAGGAGGTCTTCCAGGATCTTTCTCCCAGAGGAGCATGTACTCCCCAGGAGAAACTGAGTGACTGCTGTTATGCTTGTCATTTCTAGGAGGAGAAGGGTGATATTCCCAGTAAATTGTCATGCCTGTGCATGGCTAGAGTTGGTACTGCTTACATGCTGAAGTTCTACATGGGTGCAGGTTTTCCACTAGACTTTCTGGAGCCCTGATTGACTTTACCACATTCTGGGCAAGTCACTTAAGACATCAAGATAGTTACCATTCTCTGTGCAAATGGATCCACTCAGAAACATGTGGACTCTCTTCCAGTTTTCCAGCTCTGCAATTTAGAGTAGACCAATTTATATGGCATCTCTTAATCACTGATGACGGTATCTCTAAATACTCGGAGGGCTCTGGCCACCAATACTTTTTAAATGCTATATATATTACATGTTACTTATTCTGACTAAGTGAAGGGATCGTGACATTGTTGAGGTTGAATTTGATTATATACAGCCTAGACTGCATTTTGAGGACTAATTTGGCCATCAGAAAATTGCCCAGTATTCAGCATGAGCCATTAGTCTGGCCAGTCCACTTGTGCTGTTAGCAGTCTACAAGCTGATTAGGTCCTGGCAATTTGAAAGCTGCTATTAGAAGTGAGGTGCTCTAAATAACAAGGTAGGGCACCTTAATGAGGTATGAACAGCTGAAAGTAGCCTATTTCCACAAAGTAGCCACATGCTTAAATCAGTTTTAACTTTGAAAGCAGTGAAATTTGAAAAATGGGTAGGGAGTTTTAATTGGCTTACACTGTTCTGCTGTATCTTTTGAAATGTAATATTTGGGATCATGATCTTAACAAACAATCAACAAAATTTATGATTGTTTGTTAAGATCATGATCCCTGCCAGTTACTACTACTTGAGGTACTATGACTAAGTACCCCAGAGCTCAAGAATCTCAAAGTAGTACAGATCTTAACAATCTCTGTCACACACAAAAGCATAACGTCTAACAGAAAGTGTCTTGATTAACTGAAAATAATAAAGCATTTGAAGTTGCTAGTAAGAAATCCACCCCTTCCAGGTGTTAATGGCTAATTTTTTTGGTATCTGATCTCCTTTTTTTTTAATTAAGATGCACATGATTTTGGTTTGTAATCCTTGTTCTCACTCTTCTCCTTTTTTTCGTGATATTCTTTGTTGCAACTTTTATCAAATTACGTTACGAGGTCTTCAAGACCATAATTACCTCTATGTACATGTCCAGCAAGTAGTGTATAGGGCTTCAATACAAATAAATATAAATTACACATGATATTTATTGCTTTTTTTTTATAATAGAGGCTAGAGGTTCTGACATACCCCGGGGACATTTACCCTGGTCTGTGAGTACACACATAGTAAGAAATAATCTCTCCTGAAAGAGTTTATAATAAAAAGGGTCAAGAAATAATAGCCAACAAATCTGCATAAACTTTCTTGTTTAATTGGGAATAATGCTAGAGTACACCTTTAACTGATACATTGTCACAAATAATGCATGTAAAGTATGAAGACAGTACTGCAACCAAATTCATAAATTATGAGTATTCAGATATTTCAGAGTGCTCTGCTTGCATCTGCCTGCATTTCTCACAATTAAGTCTGCAAAACCAGCCAGAAAATTAGCTCCTTATAAAGCATGAGGTATTCCATAAAATTTCACAGACTTGGGAAAACTCCCTCTGCCGATTTTTCTGCTGTTCCTGCCAATAATATAAAATAATTGCCTCTCATTTTTTGGACACTACTTTTTATTGGCTAGTTTTTGTTATTTCAATTGCTAGTAGGTTATGAAACCCCATCCAAATGTATTCTTCATAAACATAGGGTAAATTATGCCTTCTGGAAAAGTTAAAATAAAATATGAATTACTTTTGAAATATCTCTATTCTTATTTCAATTGTATATTTTTCCTCTGTTAACTATTTGAAAATAAAACCTTCAAACACATTTACACATGTAAAATGAACAGATTGCAGTTCTTCAGAATTGAAGGTTTTAAGGTTTGGGAGTTTTGGATTACAAACTCTTCCTAGTAATAGAAAATTAGTATGAAAATACATTTCTGTCAAAATAGTTGTAGACTTCGAGAAGCACATACTAATTGGCAGAAGGACATTAATTTAAAGTGTAAGTAATCATTGCTATGCAGTACCATTATATTTTTTTTAAAGGATATATACAATCTGTACTATTTTTTGCATTTGTATGATAAATCGGTAATTGTTCATTCTTCCTTTTTTATTGGAGCAGCCTTGGTATAAGATGAATGGAAGTTAATTAATTTCCCACAACAGTTCTAGCATTTATTGTGTCATTCAGTTCTTCCTGTTGGCATTGTTCCTTTGCTATAACAATGGCAGCAGCCAGATAAGAATCTTTGCACTTTTATTCTAAGGCCTTTCTCTTCTGCATTAATTCTCTCCCTTCTTTACCTTTGTAAGAAAATGCCTCTTTCAAACAGTGTCTGAAAGCATATTATACTATCATAAAAATGTGGAATTGTTACCTTTCTGTATGTCCTGTTCTATAAGGTATGTAGCATATTTCCCACCAAAATATTTACTTGGGAAAATAAAGGGTCTCTTTTCTTTGTAGTTGTTAAAGCTATTTTCATTCCTTTATAAGACATTATGGATTTTGCAATGAGAATCATGGTATGTATTTTGTAAGCATAACTAGAATTGAGTGTGTGTTGTGTTTCAAGGATATCAGTCAACGTGACAGGCTTATGGATTCAAGGCTGGATTTAGACTTTGAAAGCATGATAGCAGAGGAGGTAGAACAGATGTTGAAGTTGCAAGGTGACTATTAGCAGCAAAATGCAAGAGTCACGGGTAGCCAGTTGGCAGGTGTTAAGGTAATAATGAAAAAGGAAGGATGCTTTGTAAGGGAGCAAAATGATATAAAAATTGTGCATCATGGGTGATAATGAAAGATTAGTAGATGGAACTGTATGGCACAAAAATAAGCAAGTATTTTAGAACCAAAATAAAGGTCTCCACTAGGTACATGGATATTTTCTGATCTTTGCATCCCTTTTTGGAAATGATATTGATGCAAGGGCCTTTTTAGAGAGAATACCCTTGATTTATCCATCAGGGCATTTTTACCTTCGTCGTACTCCTTTCCACTGATCCACTTTTGTTTGTAATACCTGTGAGAAGTAAGCCAACCAAGAATGCAACGCTTTGGATAGATGTTAAATTAAAAGAAAGAAGCAGCAAAAGAAAGGAAATTAGAGATTTGAATCAAATGAGCTGCGCAATAGGTGCAGTCTCTTGTCAGCACGCTCTTATTATCAGTGGTCTTGCATTTTGCTTCCTTTCCCCCTTCAGTTCTGTTACACTCACAGCATCCTGTTTCACCTTAGAAGATCTTTGCAGGGCTAGTCTTCTGGAACTTCCACAATAGAGTAAATCAGCCATACAAACAATACATAACTCTGACAATAGTTGCTTTCATTGACTTGTCTTATTTTCTAATTAATTTGCCTTATTGAATTAGCCTCAGACTTATTCATCATATTGTGTATTTAGCTTCTAGAAGGCTGAATTCACAAATAGAAGTTGTTTAATTGTTTTCTGTAGCTTTTTTAGAAAAAGTTTAACATGAAAGGTAAAATACGCGCACACACACAAAGAAGTTTGTGTAAATAAATGGAGAGTGTGTATATCTTATTGTATGAAATACATTACCACGAAAGAAAGATCCATCACCAACTTTCAGTAATGTACAAAATTAAAAGCAGAAACATCTTACATGTATCACCTGATGAACAAAACTACTTACGCAAGGGGGAAGATAGTCAATAGAGAAGGCAAAAATAAAGGTAAACCTTATGAGTTGCTGGAAGAGGTAGTGGTAATAAAAGGAAACTTCTATTACTTTCCCAGTAAACAAACATAGCCGTGTCAGGTATTTATATCATCGATGTTACATTGATCTTTCATACTTGCATTATCTCAGTAGTGACTAGCTCATCATGTTTTATAGCTTTCTTAAAATGTGTCCTGTTTTCTCATGACACATATTGTGATTGTTCTTCTGCTCTGTCACATTCTCTTTGCCCAGCTGCTTCAGTTCTCCTCTACTGTTCTGGCCTCCTTTTGCATCAAATCAGAATTTGGTGGAAGAATGTTTTCTTGTGTTTCCTTTTATAAAAGATCTCATGAATGAAGACCAGTTTGCACTACTGGGGAGGGCGGGGAGGGGCACTTTCATATTCTTTTGATGCAAGAATTCGGCACAGTAGTTTTTCTCCTTTCCATTACATTCTGGCTTCTGTGCTGAGTTGTATGTGTGCATCTGTGAGCATACTTTACTTCAGGTAATTGCCAAGTAGTTGAACTTGGATACTGCTGACAAAAGGGTCTTTTGTGGGGTAATGTCTTAGGTTTGACTGAGGCAAGTGTGCCTGTTTTCTGTATTAATTATTCTGTATTCATATAATAATTGCAGTTAGTGTCCATCAACATATTTGCATTTTTACTTATTCGATGTTAAATAAAATGGGTTATTCAAACAATATGGTAAATACATTCCATTTTTTCACAAGGGGATTTGAGAAATTCATTGTGGACCTTGCCTTCACAGTGAATCAAACCTTATATTTGACTTCTTTCCATTAGTGTTCCCATATAAGAAATCCTCAGTTTAATGTTTTTGTCCTTATTTACTCTGAATTTTAAACTATTTAATTCTGTCTTCTGTTGACAATATACTGCACTGTTAAAGAAGAAAGGACGGATCAAAACCTCTTTTGCAGAAAAGAGAGACATTGAAATGCCATTATGATGATTTTTTCTTATTCTGGTAGAATTGAACAATAAACAAGAACTTGAGTAAAGTGTGACAGAACTGTCATCTTACCATTTTTCCTTGCCCGGGAGTCCGAGTCTAGTACAAACAGAAAGAAAGCCATTGCTGTGCAGAATTTACAGTCAAGATCACTCTAAATTTGTTAAGCAGTCCCCAAATAGAACTTTAAGCTTCATGAGTGAAACAGATGAGGTTGAAGTCATAGTGCATTTGGAAAATACAATCTATATTTCCTTTAAAGTAAATAACTTGTGAATGAATCAAGTACTGAATTTCAAATAGCTAAGGGCACTATAGGTATGTTCTCTGGTTAGAAACAGTTTAGTAATGACACATCCAGCAAATTGTTATTGCAAAATTTCTTTATAAAGTACAGAATGTTTTTAAACAATATGAGTAAAAATGTTTGAATTGTAAGATATTTTCTAATAAGATTTCAAGTAAACAGAAGATAAAAATACTGTTGGATTGATGAAGCGTGTGATGTTTTAGAGAAAATGGCTAATGCACATTACATTTAGACAGATGAAAAAGAATAGGCCCACAGATGATAAATCAAGATAGGAAAGAAGTATTAAATGAGACAATTTAGGAGGTTCTTAGACCTCCAGGAGGACAGAATCAAATGACAGTATGCCCAGGGAAAATCTAAGTTTCCTGCAACAAGGTAAGAGTCAGTACTGAAAAATAAAAAGATAGTTTCCTACTATAGCATGGGAAGATAAATAGCAAACCTGTGATTGAAGGATAGCTACGCTGTTTGGAGACTACTCAGTCTGGAAGAATTTAAAAGTAAGCTACCAGAGACAGCAAATCAGATGAGATCTTAATTTTAATGATGCCTCAGGATAAAAGCCTATGACATTTTCTGAGTACCTGTAATTCCCATAAGAGGATCACATCTAAAATAAGTCCAGCAGTAGTTTTATTACTATATAGCCCTTCCCCCATATGAAGGATGGGAGGTTTGCTCCCATAACTTCTAAACACAGTAAAATTCCTGTTATCTGGCATTCTACTAGCCAGAATACTCTGTTAACTGGCACCATGCCATGGCACCACCCACCACCCCACACTGCCACCATCCACCACCCTGCTCTGCTACCATGTACAAGTTGCATGCAACCACCCTGCACTGCCACCATCCAGCGCCACCACCGCTGTGTGCAAGCCCCCTCCCCTCCCCTGCTCCAGTATTTTTAGATATCCAGATTTTTTACATAACTGGCACCTGGCATTCCCCACTTATGCCGGATAACAGAGATTTTACTGTACCATATGTTCAATATTGTGTCTAATTGTTATAAAAGAAGTTTAGTGTATCAATTTGCCTGGTTAATAGAAGAGCCTGACTACATACAGGCAAAACTTGTGGCTCCCAACACGTGAGACAATAAAAGAGCCATTTGCTTTGATTTCCAACCCCTAACCCCAAGATGCAATATAGTCTAGAAGCCAGTTCAGGAGTGGGAGAATTGTGTGATGTCATCCTGGATAAAGGTGAAAAGATTTAAGGTTGGGTACCTGCTGGGATGCACTTAGGAAAAGGTCAGAGGTGCTACTGGCCTTGTAACTATAACACCTGTTGTGACCTCTGTCTGGAGTTTTGTGCAAGTTCTGTTTCCCATTCAAGAAAGATGAAGAAAAGCATGAGAAACGGGGTACACGGAAAGTGGTAGAAGGCTAAGACATCTCTACTTACATAGAGAGACTATATGATCTACATTTGCCATAGGCAAAGCATTTCGTATAAGATTGCACATCTCAACCTATGATAAGATGCCTTTGTATACAATTTTGCCAGTAATAAAGGGGTATGGAGTACTTGGGGAGGGCAAACTGGGTAGGAACAGTGGGAGAGACTGATGAGAGACACAGGGAGAAAGCTGTGTAAAGTACACTCTTTCCAAAGTATTCCACGGACTATGTTTTTCTGTTCATGGCAAACAATTGTGAAACCCACTTTTAAGCAACCTCTCTAGTGACCAGTTCATTTAAATCAGTGATTCTTTTAGAATCAGGGCACCCCCCAGAAAATGCCAGCTCTTGACTTTCATTCATTTTTTACTATGGAAAAATAATAGAGCAGTTTTTTCATTGCAAAGAACTCAAAGACCACACAACAGGTCAGAATGTTTTTGACACTATGGATTCCTGTTTGACATCTCTGGGTTTATCTTGTGAATCATATGTAGGTGTTTGCAGATCTAACAATGCTAATATTGCATGGCACTCTTAAAAGGATCTCATGGCATCCTGCTTGAGAAGCGCTGCTATAGATATCATCCTATTGTTGTGTCCAGTTACTCTATTGCACTAAATGGTAGGAGAGGTATGCTGTGGTTCTATTGTGTGGGATATTGTTTATGACCCAAGATAGAGATCAGTGTGATTCTATAAATGTGCTTTTATTTTAATTTAGGAAACCAAGTAAAGAAACCTTCCCTGCTAAATAAATGTTATAGTTGCAGTCATCAAAAGGGGGCGAGTGGAGTGACTGCCCTGGGCACCGAAGTAAACAGGAACTAACTGGTGCTGCTCACCTGGCGTGGGGTATACAGTGGAGCTGCGAGCAGCTCATTGGGGGGGACGGGGGAAGGGAAGGTCCTGTTGCTGTGTGCACTTCCTGGCAAGCATGGGGGTGGCATGTGCCCCTTGGATGTATGTGTGGGGCAAGGGCGGACTGCCGCTGTGGGCTTTGTCCTGGGCACCAAACTTCGTTGCTACGGCAGTGAAAGTCATACACTCAACATTTAGGGATCGTCCCAATTAAAGTGCCTGTGCGATCTTAATTTAGCCCTCTTGTGCATTTAGTCTTTAAGTACCCAACATGTGACATTTGTCTGTTTTCAGCTTTATTACTTCATGTTATATCCTGCTTCATGCAGTTTTCCAAAGTTAGTCTTTGAGGAGTACCTCTTCTGAGAGAAGGAAATAGAAAATAAAATTCCAGGTAGCAGCAGTAATCTTGGTGCGTAACAGTTGACAATGAGGTCATTTAGTTCTTGCATAGCAACAGTAAAACAACTACAGTTTCATCTTTCTGGCAAAAATGAGAATAAGGATAAAGAGCAACAAAGCTTGGTGATGTTGTTATGTTTCAATAAATTGAAGATTTGCAAAATGCCACTTCTGCTTCTCTCTGAAGAGTAAATGTTTATTGTATAGCAAAGCACTTTGGAAAAAACAGCACTTTAGAAAAAATAGTGTAAAAGAAAGATGAAAAAATGTGGCAGTATCATTAACAGCTTTGTGTTGGCCTCCCACTCCTTACTGCCAAGAACTATAGACATTGTTGTATTTACAGAAAATGAAACTGCAGATATGCAACATCTCTTTTTACATGTTAACCAAATTCATTGAACTGCTATTTACTTGGTACATAAATATTGTCTATCAATGACTTTGTAATCAAATGAGTTGCAAAAATATATTCTTTCCTTCTATTCAATGCGAGGCATTGAATTTGTTTTAATAAATGAATCTATTGATTTTTAGCTTTACTTACTGTAATCAAGAGATGCTTAGCCACGTTAGTCTAAAGTCAGGCAGACGGAAGGCCAGATGGCACCTTAGGTATTAACTAGTTCAGAGAGGAATGAGTTTGCATAGGCAACAACACAAGATTTATTTATTTGTTTGTCTCCCGCCCTTGAATAAACTCTATTATAGTTCACTGTTTCTTACAAGTGGAGAAGTTTGTTCAGTTTAGAACACCCAACTAATATTTATCTTCCCAGGCTTCTACCTGAGGACTCAAGCCAAAACGGAGCATTGGTATAAAACCTGTAAATCAGAACACAGTTCCTGCTGTCCAATGCCTGATGAAGTAGGTTGTTGCCAACAAAAACTTATGCCTCTCTCAGTCTCTAAGGTGCCACCTTACCTTGCATTCTGCCGTACTGTAATCAGAAGTAGATTAATGGATTTTCAGTCAGTAAATTCAAGGATAGCATGCTAGATGCTCTTTAGTGTCATTGTTCATCTTTGCTTCAGCTTATATATATCTATATATATCTATATATAGATATATATATATATCTATCTCCAGAATATTGTAAAGGGTCAGTAGAAGCTCCATTTCCATTGCAGAGAACTGGAGTCTTTCCTTTCAAGGATCTCCTGGAATCCCTGGCGTAGTTGGGGATAGAACATTTCATCCAAGAGAAAGTTTGCAACTCATAGCTCAGCATCACCAGTGCCTATAGAAATCTGTAACCTGGGCATTTCCCCCTTGAATGAATGCCAGAACTGCTCAGAACTGTCAAAACCCAATGGCGATAGGAATTACCCTATAAGCATGTTTATTTATATACAAACAAATGGATTTGTGTAATTATTTAGATTTCAAAACTAAAAAAATGAATCCCAAAGGTTGTGATACTAAAAATTGCATGTAACGTTATGCAAGAAGTGAAATACCCTATCTGGCTCGTATCTTAGTAGTATCCAGGTGGAATAGAATAACAGACATACCAACTCCCATTTTCACTTCACATTCAAGTAGTCCTTGTTAAATAAAAATTTTCCTGATGTGTTTGCTGTTCAAGATGGGCCAGGCTAGGCCAATTCAAAAGTATTGCAACTAAACTCTTGAAATGTCGTTAGAGCTTTAACTTGCAGGAAAAAAAAACTGGCAGATTATACCAGAGGCTGAGCAATACTGAAAGCAATATATAGCAGCTTGCAAATAGCAAAAATTGAAAACAGAATTTCTTTGGTCCTTGACTATAATAATGTGAACAAGAACTAGTCCAGTAGTTTCCTATACCAGGATTTCCTCTTTTCCCAATATGAGTAGGAATCGGGGCTTCTACTAGATATACGGTGGATGCCATTATTGTAGAATTGGGGCAGTATAGATGGGCTTCAGAATAATTTAACTTAAAAGGAAGCCAAAACTGAATAACTCATAAAACCAAGGAGTCCGGTTACTTGGATGTAAATAATAAAAGATTGTGAAACTTGACACCAACGTACATAACTTAATTACAGGCCTACTTACTGCTTTGTTCCAAACTTTGAGAAGACATTCTGTTTAAAGGCCATTTTCTGTTTGGCATTACTATCTAGTAGACACAGCAAAGAACTGTATTTCATTGCTGCTTTGGGGTCTGCCACTAACTTGTTGTGTGAACTGTGACAAGTCAGTTTCTCTTTACCTCATTTTTTGCCCTGTAAAATTTATATACTTTTTAACACAAAAAGCCATCAGGGCAGCTTAATATTTGTAAAGCATTTTGAGATTATCAAAGAGAAAGCTGCTGAATTGGAAAGCTATTGCTATTTGTTTTAAAGTATCATCTGTTTCTCCTTTCCCCATTCTTTTCCTATTTTTATGCATATTTGCTTGTAAGCAAGAGCTTTATTGTATAAGGCTGAATCTGCTCCCACTGATTTTCTTCCTCAGGTGGAATAGTAACACTTTGTTTGTGACACCAGTTATCTGTTGTGGGATGGGTCATGATGTTACTAAGCACCCAAATGAAGCCCTTATATTCAGTAGCTGACTGTACAGATGTTTGGTCTCTTGAGAGAGATTCTCCTGGGAGCCACTTCACTTGGGATGTTCTCAAGTTATTTTTCACCCAAAGTGGCCATTTGTACTCTGGGAGAAAAATTATGAACGTTTGTATGCTCGTGGTTTCTCTTGGAAATTTCCCTAGACAAATTGAGTGTCTGTCCATAGACTTAAGATTCAAGTCACCCCACACAGAGCTTGTTTCTAGGTCAGAGCCTTGGACATCCAAGAGAGCAGTCTCTTTAAGAAAGAATCTCTTGAAGAAAGGACATCTGATCAGTGATCAAAAGGTACTATTCTTTAGTTACCTTTGGTCAAGCCTCAGAGGTCAACTAAATGAAATATTTTTATGAAGTGAGAGTGAGGACTGAAAATGTATAGTGGATTAACCTACAGTTTATTATACGGTTAACCTACAGTACAATAGCAAAAGAATAGGAAAAAAAATTCAATTCCCTTTCCTGAGAATGGTGTGCGATGGAAAGTTGAAGGGAAAAGATGGCTTCTTAAGCTTCCTGATCTCTGGGGTTTGGAATATAACCAAACCTCCAAACTAGTAAAATTGGTCAAATGTAAGATATGTCCCCTTTATGCCAGCACCAACCTTGAAAGTTATGAAACTTTCAGTAGATGGTATATTAATAATCCAAAATAAACTGTCCTTTTTGTTAATAAAGTAGTAAACAAACAGACCCACTAAGTCTGTAGATGTGTACAAATTCCACAAGATGCCCAAGCCATCTGACTGTTAAAAGTTCTTGGAAGTCCTCTAGATTTGTATATCTGTTACTGTATTTTCCTCGCCTACAACACAACTTTTTTCCAAAATTCAGCTGCTGGAAATTGGGTGGACATAATAAGCAAAGAAGTACAGCAATAGCAGCTTTTGTCCCTGCTGGGAGGCAGGGGGTTAGCGCAAGTACCACTGCTGTGCTGTACATGGTGCTTTCTAAAGGCTGGCTGTGAACACTCTTTCTTTCCCCCCGGCATCTGCAGATGCTGCTACTCAGTTACCTACTGCTACTTTCCAGTATTTTTAAGGAAGGATCTTTTTTTTATTTCATTCTGCCTCTCAAAAACAAGGTGTGTTTCTTATTTGGGGTTAGGGGATATATTGTATGTGTGAAAATATGGTGTAGTTCTTCAAGGACCTATTAATATTCATGCTTAAGTGTCAAGCGCAGTTGTTGTGGTCCACATGACCTGTAGAAGTTACCATTTCCAACCAGTATCCTGGGAAACCCAAAACACAACTTTCAAACCAAATCAAAGATTAAAGAAGAAGGGAAAGAAGAACAATTGGGGGGAGGGGGGCGAGGAGAAAGGCATCATACATTTGTGGTTGAGAGCCAAGCGGGAAGACACTTCTTCCTTCTGGCTGGTTTATCAATAAGCCCTTTGCCCCCTGCTAGTCCACCTAGTGGCTGACTGGTACCACAAGGTGGGGTTTTCAGGGGCTTTAAGGAAAACCCTAAACATCACAAGGTATATGACTAAATCCATACTTAGCAGTACTGAATTACTTTTTCAGGTCAGACACTGTGATTTCTGGTAGCCTTTGCTGATGCTAAACTATTAAATTAAGTGAAAGAGCATGGCCCTTTTATGGAAGAAATGTTCTTTGATAATGAAATCTCAGTTTTGCAATTCAAGAAGTGTCCTTTTAAACCTTTGTGTTCTGGTATCAAGAACATCAGCAAGTAGGAGCTACATCTGAAATGCATGAGAAAAAATGCGATATATCTTCATAAATATGCCATTGGCAAAAATGGCAAAACATTTTAAAACATGTATGAGATTAAATGATGATTTACTTCATACACATATCATTTTGGACTTTGGAAAGAGAGGAGAGAATTCCAATGCTCTGATGCTTTCAAGCAATAACAGTGTTTTTCTCAAAATGTTAACAATCTCACTCCCTATCCTCACCTTCCTAATAACAGTTGCATGACATGATTAATAATTTACATATTACTTATCTTACCAACACTGGATATTGTAAATACACCAAGATTCAACTTCTGAGATTATATTTTGCTTTCTTATCTAGTGTAGTCTAACTATGAGATCATAAAATAAACTGAAAATGATTAAGTCTTTCTTAATTGTGTTATTTAATAATATTCTGAGACAGAAATTTGAGCCACAGGGAAAGCAGAGCTGTGAACAAACCAGTTTGGGGCTTTGTTAGGCAGCAGAGTTGACATATGAATATATTACATATGATTATCATAAAATTACGGCCTGGAAATTGAACAGTCATGCTGCTGCATTTTAGACAGCACATTTATAATAAGCTATAATAAAGTAAACATTTTGAATGGATATAAGAATAGACATTACTTGCAATCACAAATGTATGTTCAATTGAAATGCCTTTGAAGCTCAATTTAACAAAGCAAACAAATTTCCTGGCAGTATTAACATAATTGTTCTCAGTGGTGAATTTTGATTTATGAAAAAGAAAAAAAGCTTTAAGCATATTAAACTAGCTGCTTAGAAAAAGAACAGAAGAAATGAACATGGTTTATGATGGTGAGCATTTGAAAGCCACATGTTAACAAAACAAACATGGATCATAAAAGATTCACTAGCGATGATTTGCTAGTTTGGATTCATATTTGAACTTGTTTTGGTCAGCTATTATGACCAGTGTAGGGGGTGTGGGGAAAGGTACGGAGCTGTGATTTCTAGAAGTTTTTAGAATTCTACTGACTCTGAAATGTTTGTTTTGGCTTTGTTTTTAAGTGATTTGTTTTAAAATATCAACTTTCCTTATATTGGCGTATTTCTTGTCAGGGTGGGTGTAAGGGCTAGGAAATGAATAAAATAGGATTTGGAGACATTAATTGCTCTTTAACTGCTCTGCCCACTGAGTGACCTCTACCTCTCTTTGGCTTTGGTTCCCCAACTGCCAAACGGAAATCACGATCTTTTATCTTACTTTGTAATCTAAGAATGCAGGTTATTTCCAAAATGTTGTATATTATCTGCACAAGATTCCCACTCCTCATTCATTAGTATGTCTATGTCTATAACACTTCTGCAGTAGTCTCAGGAACACCACCCCAAAGCTTCCCTTATCTACCTGCTTCTGCTGTTCATGAACCAAAATCGGAAATGAGGCAGTGAAGCCAGCTAATGGTCTCTCCTGCTCTCAAGCTGACCAGAGGCAGAGGACAATTTTAGAGTGTGACTTCACAACCTCATCCAGTTTTCATGCAAGCAGAGTGGGAGTGTATGTGCAGTGCATGCTCAAGAACAGAGTTCCTGAGACCACCATGCAAGCTGTATAGACATGAGGCTGGTAGATTTTCTTAGGCTTTACCCACCTACTACTTTGTTAAAGGTCAGCATACTTCAGGCTATGTCAGGACCAGTACTAGGTTTAATGCACGATCTTATGCCAGGTATATATACTGTCCTCCAAACATCACAGCCTGCTAGCGAAGGAACTCCCTCTTGGAATCTACACTTCTACAGGGATCCAGCTTTTCTGTCAGCACCACCTTGTCGTCTTACCGGGTTTTCTCATTCATACCTTTTAGCTAGTCCTTCATGAATGTTTAAGTTCCACGTTGAGGCACCTCAGAAAACTGCAGCACATTTTGAGGCTAGAATGTTCTTTGATATACCAGATGTGCTGGCAGACACAGCAGTGTTCCAGCCTTTGCCTTGCTGTTTGGCACATTTTTCTTGATAGACCAAACCCTGAATCACCTTGCTATATTGCATTTCACAAACTCATGGACCATGAAGTAGGCATCAGCGCTTACTTGAGTTTTTCAACACAAGAAGCTGTAGTGCTTTTTCACTGCTGCCTCAGTCATATTTGTTTTCTTTCTTCGCTGGTGGAAGAGAACTATGCGTGGGGTTCATGCCATTTCAATGTAGCAGAATTGTTTAGGCTCTATAACCGTGTTGTTGTTTGCTTCGGTCATTAGTCTGCTTGTGCAGTACCAGCCTGGGATATATGTGCAAGGAAATAGGCTATGTTGACCAAAACTGTTGAGTCTTGAGCTACTTTGGCAACACCTGTGACATCATAGAGCTGGCCTCAGTGTCAGTAGGCCTAGTGTGAACTATCGCTTACAAAACGATCTGTGCCACATTGCCTAAATCAGTGGGGGCCAACCTTTTTGGCAGACATGCTGCAAGGTAAGGCCCATACCCTCCCCAAGTGCCACTCTAACACCTTCTCTTGCCTGCTCTGCTTTCTGCTCCCTGCCCTATCTGGCATTGTGTTCCCTGCTCCCTCCCTGATCTGCTATGGGTTACGTACAAAGGCTGCCTATGCCATTTGTGGTGTGCATATCATAGGTTGGACACCCCTGACTTAAATGATTCCTAGTAATTGCTTTCAGGCACTCAGGAAATTGGTGCTGGCCTTCAAAGCAAACTGAAACAGGTGGCACCGAGATAAGATTTCTGTCCCATCTTTGTTTAAGATCCTGACTCCAAGAAACTCTGTATGGAATTTGAATTCTTTTTTCCTCCTGCAAACCAGAAAGGAAGTATGTAGATTTCATCTGTCAGTAAATGTTTGGCAACCTGAATTGATCACTTCTGGTCTCTATACTGCCCACAGTACATTTTACAAAGCATTCCTCTCTCCTGTTTCTGTGGGTTCAGGAACTTTTGGTGCAGATGGAGTAGTATTTCTGCTATGGCACATATTTATGTCCTGTGAATATGTATCAAGCGCTTTGTTGCCAGCAGTGCAGGGTGCTCCAGTTTCTCCATTTCCTAGACATACTTTTGAATTGGGACATGCTGTGAGGTTAAAGGGGATGCAGGCTATTTTTTCATCTCAGAATAACCTGAGAACTTTACTGATGCCACAATGGAGAAGCACTGATACAGTAACTCCATAGGGGAAGTGGGGGTTTTTAGGTTTTATATATGTTATCCAGGACACCTGATTGTTAAGTTTAGGAATCTGCAAGGCATATGATTGAGGTGCCTGAGCCAAGGATTTTGATTTAGCACGGTTACCTTTTTTTCACACTCAACAGGTGACTAAAGAAAAAAAAAAGTATCCTCCTAAATTGCATTTTTTACTATGGTATGTAGCCTCCTGAGCTGCAGTGATTGGACTCATTTAGATAAAAGCTTTACAGTATAAAATCTCAGCCTTTTGCATTGTGGCCTACCAGTCTTTCATGTTCAGAGTTGAAGTGGACAGGGAGAAAAAGGTCACTGCTTTGGTTGATTCACTTCATTGAGAGAGACACCTGAGGTTTGAAAAACTGGCCTGTGAGAACACAGGCCTGACCTGGAATCAGGTTCTGCTGTCTTTCATAGAGATAAGATTAACACATTAGGATGCCTGTAGGTCTGAGTTCCACTTAGGCATCCATAGAAACCTCAAGAACTTGCTTTGCTTTTTGGGGAACAGAAAAAGACTTATTTGCTGACAGAAATGAAAATGAAGGGGCTACCCTATTCATCTGGACCTATGTCTAATTCCATAGGTCCCGTCAAGTGATAATGCAAAAGACTCAACTGTCAAACCTAATTTTAGCATCAAATGACTAGCTTCAGAATTGTTCAGTACCATCCTACATTGTGCTTTTTGGCCTTAAGATCACTAAAAACCAAGGAATCCCAACTCTGCTCTCTGCTTTTAAAAAACTCCAGAAAGTTTTAGCCAGCTAGCCCTTTCGTATAAATTACTGGAACATGTCTGCCTATTCCACAAGTCCTAGCATTGTTCAGATTAGTGTTATAAGATCAGACTTATAGTCTCTAACTTCCTGGAAGGTTTTCTGTCTATTTTCTTTTGGCATAAAAAGTCACCATGGTTGTGCTACCAGTCAAAACAGGGAAAGGGGTTTTATTTGTTATGTTTCCTGGTAAACAGGAAAATTTGAGGGCTCCTGTCCCTTCTAGAGCTCTCAGAACCAGTGGGAGTAAAATAAGTTATAGTATATACTTGGTGTTGTCAATGCTTCGATTTTATTGGAAGTCTCACAGTCCCTGGTGCTTTTCTTAAACCATCAGCTCCTGGAAAAGCTATGAATCTCTCCTTCCTTTGCAGAAAGTAAGCTTCTTTTAGACCATGTACAGGCATTTAATTTATCCTAGGGGAGTCGCTACTCTTCCAGGAGAAACCACGAATATACAGATACTCAGGATTTTTTTCTCAAAGCAAAAATGGCCACTCCAGGCAAAAAATAACCTGGGAACCACCAGGGTTTAATTACTCCTAAGAGAATATCTCATGCAAGAACAAATGTCTGGACACGTTCTTTTTTGAAAGAAGCCACGATACAGTCCTCCAGCATCCCAGGGTGTTTTGCTACCTGCCTTCTTGCCTCCCCACTCTGTTCCCTGTGCTGCTCCCCCCCACCCCCCCCACAGGAGATAATGTCACTTGGACTGGACTCTCCTGCTCCAGACAAGCAGGAAACAGTTCCCCCCTTCACAATCCCCACTTTGTGCTGCAGGAAGCTGGAGCCTGGGTCAGCCAGTCAGAGATGCCCTGTGAACTGCTGCTGTTTATACCAGGCAGAGTGAAGGAGCCTATAAAGCCCTCTAAGATTTGTGCACAAGGCCCCCTTGGCTGCACAGCATGAACACCGCAAGTTCTCTGCCTCTGCTTTTCAAGGGCTCATTCAAATCTCTTTCAGGCATCTCTGGATAAGTTTTTGTACAATGCATTGCAGCAATCACATAATCTCACAATTTAAGCAGGGCTAGGTTGAATTAATATTTCAGTGAGACATCCAGAGAACAGAGAAGTGCTGCAGGGAATAGAGTGAGTGACTCAGTAGGTGGAATTAGCTCAGAATCCATTTTGAACGCCCTAGTATGAGGGTGCTAAGGGGCACTGTATTATTTAGAGATGCTGTCATTTGGCTGAGATGTAAGCAGACATCTTGACCTTTTGTGGTCATCACAGGTGCTGTGGCAGTTTTCACAGGAGTGAAAATTAATTAATCTCTGTCTATACAAGTGCTTTCCCTTCTACATTTTCAAGTGGATGTATTGTTTTTCACATCATGTCCCAAATCGGTATATAATGTTGCTGCATGTGTACAATGACCATATTTCTTCTCAGATGACTGTGTTGCCGTGATAAGGCAAAGTAAATTTGGGGTATAGGCAGTATCTCAGTTTCTTTGATGCTTTGGGTTCCTCTCAAGGCAAACAGGCAATACACTGAATTAATCCTTACACCTTCTGGTTTGTAAAAAAAAAAAAAAAAAAAA
>NW_017728918.1:69858590-69873130 GCF_001723895.1 Crocodylus porosus | reverse complement strand
AAAAAAAAAAAAAAAAAAAGAAGCACTACTATATTAGAAGTCTGTACTGTATGCTATATAGATTGATGGTATTGGTAGTGGGGAAAGGTTTCCAACACAAGAGAAGGAAATAGCAATTTTTAATATTTTATATGATCTAGTCAGGATTACTATATTTACTTGAATACAAGATGAGATTTTCCCCCATTTGGCATGGGGGCGGGAGCCCCTTGTCTTATAATTGCATACAAGGAAAATGACTAAATATATTATCTATCATTAAGCTGCTGCCAAATGCACCATGTGCTTAGCAATGGAAACCAACCATGAAGTTAGTTCATCATTGAGCATGACTATAAAAGACATGGCCCACATTGGACAAACATGTTGATGGAAACCTACCACAAGGATAGGTTAACGCGGCCCATCTGAATAAGACATAATCAGGATTGTCTTCTAGTTGGATAAATATGGTATTTACATGATAGGAGTCTTGTGCACACCCTGATTTTGATTTTTCACCTAATACGTGATGCTGTGAGATTGCATTTTTCATTTGAGAACAAATTCTCACTTAACGGAAGCTTCACAGGGTTACATAGTTCATAGAGAGTTTCCACGTCTGAAGCCTAGTGAATGGTGGTCCTACAACCCCCAGTCAGGTAGGAACAGGTACTACTCTTGCCTGGTATCTTTATTGCAGAGCAAACTGGTTAACACTCAGCTGAGAAGCTATTATGGTTGACACGCTGTCTTCTTCATCCCATGAAGCACAGCTGGAGGAAACAGGTGCCAGAACTCCCTTTCGGGAAGTGAGATGCTGCTGATGAGTTGCTTAGATCTCCTCTGCAGAACATAGCAGTGGGAGGGCGGAAGAGTGGAGGAGCCCGGTGCTAAGATGACATGAATGGGAGCCCTGTCAGAATCTGAGGACAGGATGTGCAGTATTTCATTCTGCTTCCCACCAGGAAGGAGCTTTAATCGTTTACCCGGATCAGCTAAGAATGAACTAACCAAGGGGAAAAATCTTAGGGAGAGGAAGGGTATTTGCGGGAGAGTTATGTCTTGTTGACCTCCAGATCCCATTCAGACTTTAGCACCATTCCAGGAACTGGAGTGTGGGAGACATAATTACTGAGGGAAAGTTCAGTCCTCTGTAAGTATCTACTTATTGACAAGCCTAGAAGAATGCAGTGGTAGTCAAGTACTTTTCAATCTTTTTCACGTTGAAAGTTTACGTTGTGCTCAAGGCACTTTTTGCACTTAATAAAATGTTCCACAGCCCCTAAAAGAAAGTGTCCTTAAACATTAAGGCAAGTGCTTTTTATAAGACCAAGGTCATGTAATAATAAATGATAGCTTCTGTTCTTCTTTGGTAAGATAATTGCTATAACTTGCAATTGTTAAAGACTATGATCAGCAGCTTTCCAGAAGGGAAATGCATTTAGGTCAGTGCATTGGCAGGTGTTCGTATTTCTGGAAAGATCCATCTCCCAGATTGCTAATGAGTGGCCAAGTAAGTATACAGATAGTTAATAATACTGCTTAATTGCCACAGTCAGATCAAGCAAACACATAATTTATTGCTATTCTGAGCATCTGAACACTAGAAGAATGATAAACTATATGACAAAGCCTTACTGAGATTGTTAGTGAAAGTCACTGGCTGCAGTTGACTATCTGTTTCTAGCAGGTGATTCCTCTAACAGCATTTTCCTGCTTTGGCAGGGGAAAAGGCATATAATTCTTTTTCCTTGGCAGCTATTTGCAAAGTATTATACCTTTCCAGATCATTACACAGCCAAAAGTTTCTTCCTGTGTTTAAACATCCACAGTGGATTCGAAAAGGATGTTGTGTTTTCCTGAACATAGCTAATGAAACATAAATATGTTAACTGAATGTGTTATATTCTAACCAGATGTTTGACTGATGGATTTGAACACATGTACAGAGAACTAATGTGCTATGCAAAGAGGATTTCTAAAAAAGGAAAAGACAAATAAATTGGAGAATTATCTAATCATGCAAACAGGAAATGATTCCCCTAATCTTGGTGATCACAAAGCTCATTTTGGAAGTTAAATGGTTTTAAAAAGAACTCACTGCAGCTGAAAAATGAGTTTCTTTCAAGTAAATGATATAGAGTGCCAAACCTGACACTTTTCTGGGAAAGTCTTACAACTGACTGGCCTGAGTTAAAAGCATTTGTCTCGTGGGTAAATGTGCACCACCTCCAGGCCATGTCCAGCACCTCTTCTGGGGAAAAAAGCCCTGTCCACTCAGTCAGGGGTCTAACTGGCTATAACCACTTCATTTCTGTAATCTGGCATGTGCTGACTGGGGTCAAGGGAGCAGGGTGTGTTTCTCGCTGGCGATCCATGGTTTACTCTTGGGAAAGAGCTTCTTAGAGCAAACTGAAGACTGTTGGAGGGGAATCGCTACAGCGTTAGATAAGGTTCTCAAGTTTCCATGGTTACTTGAGCAATTTGTGTAGTATTATACGTTCAAATGCAAGGGATGAAGTAACAAAAACAAATGGGAAGTACGAGTATCATTTAATAGAAAGGGAAATAGTCAAGGATATTGGCGGCTACCTGACGAGTATGAATGAATGAAGAAAAGAAGCCTGATGGATATTTAAAGCATGCCATTTGACATGTGTGTTCCCTCAGAATTAGAATTTCCTTTTCTTTTTTTTAAAAAAGGGAATAATCCCTGAAAACAAAGAGTAGGATGATTTTTCATAACCAAATTCTGATACTGAAATCTGACATTTGGCTTTACGACTTTCAACAATGAAGGTTGGTGCAAAACATAATAAGTTTTGTTTATTTAGTAACACATATAGTGGAAGCAGCTTATCCCCATGGAAACCTATTTTCATTTGGGCCAAAAGCAACTTTTTTCTTTGCTAGGGCTGCTGATGTATTAGCATAATATAATGACTGTATATTGACAGCAGATTTCAAACGTATTTGAAAAAGTGTGGAGTAAATGAGCATATGTGTAGCGGAGTGGAGGCATTGAACTGTGCAGCTTTTAGTGTGCAATAAAAGTGTTATGAGCAATTGCAGGGCAGTGTTTGGCCTTCTGTTACTTACCCCAAAGTAGAGGAAAAGTGCCTTTGAACTTTTTTAATACAGTATGTTTATCTTTAAATTTCTTTTTAAAAACAGGTGACAAAAGAATTAAAACAATATGACAATAAAATTATAGAGTGCAAGTTTGAGAACAACAGCTGGGTCTTCATGAGGCAGAGGATAGACAAAAGCTTTCCAAATGCTTACACAACAGCTTTAGGTAAGTAAAGTAACTTATGCATTCAAGCTTTTATATTAACCACATAAGTAATTTGATTGCAGGTACATTGTCAAGAGCTTTGGGCCCAAAATTTCATCTGCCTCATGGATATTGTAATTGAAGAAAAGAAAGTGTTCTGTGTTCTCTGTGTTAAATTTGGGGCTTCTGCATTAATTTTAGGGGCCTGAGTGTTACACAGACAGTGTAAGAGCCTGATTTGGTAAGCGCTTAAGCTCATGCTTGATTTTATAAACCAGGAGCAAAGTAAGCAACTAAAACATACATGGGCTTCAGCAGGACTAGTCAGAGATCGATCAAATAGACAAAATGCCCCCTGACTTCAGCGGAACCAAGATTTCGCCAATAGTTTATAAACACATCCTTGCGTCCTCTAAGGTCCTCTATAGAAATGCAGATGTGTAGATATATGTTAAATTCAAGGTCTGTGTTTAAGTGAGGGCCCCAAAACATATTTGCAGTAGCTTTACAACAACAGTTAACTAACAAACTCTGTTCCCAGCACTCCGTTGACTTATGCCGAGGCACAACGAAAGATACTTTGGCACGTTAACGTGCTATATAAGTTAGATTTGTTGAACAAAAAAAACCCATGATAATTTCAGCTCTATTCAAAACAGCAAAATCATTGTTTGCCAGATGGAAGACAAAATTATTAGGAGAAAATGTAATTTCAGTCTTAAAATAGTAATACAAACAATGGGGAGTAAAGCAAATGAAACTGGGGGGTGGGGAAATGCATCCTCATAGGATTGTAATGCTTTCAAGCTCTCTTATAAATAATGACAAAGAATGTACTGCAAATGTAAAGCAGAAGTTTTCATTCAGGTGGATTATACAAATTTAAATACAATAAGCAAGCTTGAGATAATATGTCTGCAAACAGTATGTCGAACCTACTTTTTTTTTTAGGGTTGTCAAAATTAAATAAACATGGTATTCAGGACTCTGAAGGTCAACAGGAAAAAAATATATCAATTGTCAGTTTTTCTGCCTTTGTAGGTTTCTGATGGAGCTACGAAAATAAATTGCTTGGAGAACTGAATCAAAATTAGCTGTTTGGTCAGCCAACAGTAAAATTGCTGCACCTTTGGGAACCACCTCAGAATGCAGACTGCTCCACCACCGGGCAGCAAGGGAAAGAGGAATAGCCCACTAACATAGTACAGGCACCGTATAATGCCCACCATCACCAGCAGTGCTCCCAAATTGCTTCAGCAACTGTTTTCCCCTAGACTTTTCCCTATTCCAAGCAACAGAAACCATTTCTCTTTGTTCCTCTGTTGCAGAATCATGCACAGCTGTCCTCTTCTTTCCCTCCTCATCTCATTGGGAGCTGGCTGCTTTTATTTTTGCTGCAAGTTTTCCCACCAAAACATAATGGAGTTCCTAAAAATGAATTCTTTTCATGGCCAGAAAACCTATTATGGAAATTTAAACATTCAATAGGAAATGTCAAACCAAAATGAAGAGTGTTGTTCTCATGATCTGTTTTAGTTCAGTTTTCCATGTGGGGGCTTTTGTTGGTTCCCCTTTACACTTTTCCCCATTTTTCTTTTCCTTACTGGAAAAAATTAAGGGTATGAGAAAGTGAGCAAAGGCATTTTTATCTGTATGGCAGGGGCAGAGGGATATATGCACATGGATGTATGCATACCTTTTTTGTGAAGTACTAAAATGATTTTAAAAAATTGAGTGATACTTTCACTCGCTTAAAAAAATGATTTTGGTTTTTTTTTCTTTTAGTCAAAGTCACTCTTTTAAAATAGTCATAGAAATGTATTAGCTCAGTCTTGTAGTGATTTTTTTTCTTTTTTTTGTAATTGACAAATGTTATCTTTTTTAACTGGCTGTTTCACACACGCGCGATTTTGTTAACCACTAATTTATTAGCAAAAGAAAAGCCTAGAGGTTGTTTTTAATATTACGTGAATGTTTTATATGGATCCAGAGTCATTTGGGTATGAAAATAACATTTTTCTGGTCTCATAAGACCATACACTGATTTCTAGTTATCGAGCTAACTTTATTTTATATCAGTTGCGGGGGAGAGGATAAACATTTTGTTTGATGGTTGTTGGGGCTCAATAAATTAAACAGTTGCTCTTCATGAAATTACATCTGTAATATGGTCAACTCTCAATACCATCTTACAGCATTTTTCACTCTTACATTTTTTCCATGGTGGTCCTGAAATTCTTCCTTAATCTATCTTCCTTCTAGTCTTTTTTTTTAACCTCAACTCTCATGATTAACCAGAGACCATATTTCAGAGGCAAAATATAATTGAGATATGTAGTTGTTCTTTAAATAGAATCAAGCCTTTGCATAGATTGTCTAAATCGTTTATGGTATTTGGTGACAAATTTAAAGACTTAGTCTATTAAGTTTTACATTTGTCCAAATGGGTTAAATTGTGTATTTCTACCTGTTCTGCCTTGATTAGTATTTCAGAGCCCTGTTCCACTACTACTGTATTACTACTGCCTGTCTAATATGTCACTTCCTCACATTTATGTAGCGTCAATTAGAGTTAATTTTACTTGGTTTTTTCCTCCTGATTTTGGGGGATTAGATCAGGTGCCTGTTGGGACAAAAGTGTTTCTCTTTGAAGACCCCAGCCCAGTGTGAGCAAAGCATAAAAAACTGACTGCTAGCGCACAACTTTTACCAAATCCGTGCTCAAAGCATAACCTTTGTGTCAATGATGATCTTAATTTTGCAAATACATGTTCAAACTGTTCAAATGTTGACTGTAACAGATTGGTTTAATAATCTGAGAATGCATTCTTTGTTTCCAGCCATATGTAACAGCATCCAAAATCCAGTCACAAAAGAAATGTTGTTTGAGATCACTGAAAGGTGTACAGCATCGTCACAAGGACAGACACGTAACCATCATCTGGATCCTGACACCGAACTCATGCCACCACCTCCTCCCAAAAAACCACGCACCATAACCTAACGCCACAGGCTCAGCATATGGCATATTTACAGTTCTGCAGAAGGTGAAATGAAAGTGTGAGAATTAAAAACACTTGCAAAAAAACGTAATTTAAAGCATCCTGTAAATACTAAGATGCATCTTTTTCAAATGCCACATCATGAACTTTCTTTTCTAACTGGTAAATTCAACCTTACTTTGTGGGATTTGAAGATTGAAATATCCAAAGGTTTAGACAAGAACAGTACAGAATCAATGGATAGCTGTCTTGTTTCTATACGGATATATTTCACCTTTAATTTATAATGTCAGCAATCTGAAACTGAGAACATTGGAACACTGTAAGTTTTCGAAGCTGTATTTCAAAGATAGTGGTGTTTTTCTTTTTTATTTAATTGGTTAGGATTTGTCATCTTTAGTATAATTTATCATAGTTTTCCTACATTTCTGAGACTCATGTTTAAGAGCAAACAGCAATGTTGTTTGTGCACTGTATTGGTTTATAAAAAACCTTATTAGGGTTCACAAATTTTAAAGTTAGTTTGGCTTTTTTGTTGTTGAAATATTAAAGTGAGTCTTTATTGTTGTAAACAGCATCCTTCTGAAAGAAAGTGCTGGGTGTCTTTTTTCCTGTTTGAACTAACACACCTCATATGGTGGGCTGATTTTAGCTTTGCCTTTTGCCTTTTAAGTTTATCTGTAGATAAGGAACACTCACCAAATCCTTAGTATTAAGGTGTCGGTTGTGAGACAATTTCTAGTTCAGGGCTTAGTTCTCCATTGTAAAGAATATTAAAAAGTACACCTCACTGTGATATGCAAGAGTAATAACCAGTACTAATGATGTTGTCTTAGATCCAGCACAAAATGGCAGAAGAAATGCCAGACAACTCCTCTGACAGAGAGGTAATGCCGGTGGAATTGAGCCGTATCACAGGGGTAAGGGTCTTTTGTTAGAAAAATGCCAGGGCAAAGGCAAAGCATTTATTGGTGGAAATGAACATCCTGGAATGAGGGCATTTATTTTCAAAGCTGGAGAAAGCTGTCCTGTGACAATATTTAATCCACCAACTTTATATCTTATACCACCAAATGCTGAAGCAAATATCCTGATGACTCTTAAAGTATGTTGACAGTTGTTCAGACTTGTTAGTATTGAAAAGCTGCATTCTGTTTGATTTATTAAGCAATTGTCCTGAATTTAAACTAATTAGAAACAACTTTAATTATAAAAATGCAGTTTTAAGAAGTTTACTGTACCATTTATAAGCTGGTATTTGGCTGTTTATATATAGCTTACTTAATATGTAAATATGGGTCATCCATGCACTCAGCAATCTGATTAGCTAACATGATTTCATTTGGTATAATATTAACCAAAAACATGTTTATATTTAAATGAGTTTTAACGTTTGTAAACAAAGTTAACTCCTGCAATATTTTTTTCTATATGGAAACTTTAGGGCTATGCTTTGTGGAGGCTTCTCCAATTGTTTCAACATGTTGTATAAGTATACGTTGTATCATTTTCATGGTAATCTTAGCATCTCTTTCCTGGGATATTCCATATCTGTTGTAGGGAATGAAAGGAGTTAAATAAGTTACTTTTTTGCTACATTAAAACTTGAGAGGAAAAAGTGTGTTCATTAATGCTCATGTTTCAATCATACACACTTTCTGCTCATTATCTATATTAAAGATACAGTATTGCCTATGCAAGGTTGCAAAATTGTCTCCTAAAATCAGCCTTATTAATTTGATATGAAAATCTATGCAACCTCTACATTCTGCATTGAAACACAAAGGAAATGATTTTTTTCACATAGTATATTTTTTCCAGACAACACTCTTTTCAGTGAGATAAATTATAACAAACTTTTTGTCAACAGTCTTTTGTTTAAAGATTGTTTAAACAGTGCTGTTTAATGGTTGCGACCTTTTAAATAAGTTATATTTAAAAAGAGCGTCTCATTGTTTTAAGTACTTATCCAGCTTATGGGCTTTGTACTACTTACCATCACCACCACCACCACCCACTGCTGCTTGTATTTCAACTGAATGTCAATGTTTCTTTTTTTCTCTTTGCCTATAGCGCTGTGGCACTGTAGTCTATCTTCTACATGCATTTCACCTATGCAGTCTCACTTATGGCCCTTTGCTTGTTTTGATATTGTTCTTTTTCCCCACTCAAGCTTCAAATGGATTTAATGAAGGAATTGTAAAGACAGTGAAAGCTCATTTGATGATTGGGAGCTTCATGTTGTGATTTGACTTTGGAACTCTTCCTGTACTGCTTGCCCATTGCTGTTATAAGAGGCTATCTTGGCTTTTCTTCAGTTTTTTTCAGAAAAACTATTTACCAAGAAGGGAAATGGTAGCAAAAAGAGCCAGAGTTTTGGGTTTTTTTAAAAAGAAACTCCATTTAGACCCAGCTGGGTTTTAGGATTGTAAAATGTATGAGACCCCTTTCTCTGCTAATAAATATTCAGTAGTCTAAGATCAAGGTCAAGGGGACAAGGAAGGCTGTCATAAACTAAGAAAAAACAAGCTGTCTACTCTGAAGCTATAGAGTATGAGTTCATCCTCCCCCTCCAACTCCAGTTTTGTTATTTGTTAAATAATGCCTATAGAAGTTACTGCATTTTGCTTTCAGTGAAGTATCAAAAATGTCAGTACATTCCTCTGCAAACTATGTATTAAGTATTTTAATAAAGTCAGTGGTTTAAAATACTCTTGCTAATGGTCTTGTTCATGCTTCTCATGTACAAACTTTCTTAGTGCTCATTCTGTTGCCAACAATGGGGCTTCTATTATACACATTTTTCACATAAGACAGTGCTTCACAGATTACAGAGTTCAAAAGTTCTGTGAACTAGATCTTCTGTGTATAAGCACTCTCAAAGAGTGAATACGTGATGCCTCTCTTGGCTGTGATAGGGTTTGTTTTTCCCATTGCCGGAGAGAGAACTGAAAGGTGGGTGAAGCAGAACCATTGTTATAATATTCTAACGTTTTTTAGTAACTTAGCTTCCACCATACAAGAATGGACAAGTTCCCCAAATGAATTTTTGGGGCTTAATATGCTCCAAATACTTTCATTCTCTTTTTCAGTGAAATTACCTATTTCTGTGTCTTTTGCTTAGTCCTGTTCATACAATACACCAGGTGGTGCAGATTAAACAATGGAACCTTCTTATGGCAATGCTCATCAGTCTTAAGATGCCCTTTCAGTCCCTGCTCGCCTCCTAATGTTCAGAGAGTAGGACTGTAAAGGCAGCGTGACACTGACACCACAATTCCTTTTAGTCACAGCAGCAGAGTGATGTGAAACTCTCTGGATTCAACCAGACACAGACACAGTTCCTGCTCTTGAGAATTTAGATCCAGATTCACAAAGGTATTAAGCACCTAACTCCCATTTAGATAAGATACCTAAATACCTTTGTAAATCTGAAACATACTATCTTAGGTTTGTCTAGTTTTGTGGGAGGTTAGTTTTGAGGATAAGCCATGTTAGAGGGGGCAAAAAAATTATTCTTAGGTAGGTAGTAATTAAGTCTTCAGTTCCAGCCATGAGTTCCATAATGGAGCTGAAAAATAAGCTTCACTCATCCAGTGGTCTTTCCAGCATCAGGCACCCGTGTGCAGATATACACTGGCAAGGGTCACATCCTTCAAGGTGCTATATCTGTAGCACATTTACTCATGAGGGTGCATAAGTAGCATCAACACAAGCAGAAAGCCTTGTCCAAGAAGCTCTGGCTGTGAAATTCCCTGGATCCAGCACACCTAAGTTTAGGGATTTGCACCTACAGTGAGAGAGCCAGTTGTCCACCTTGGGATTCTGATCTTTGCTCCAAAATCAGTTTCCAAGTCTTCAGTTCAGTTTTTTTCCCAGCTCATCACACCTTGCACTGAAGCCCTGAGATTTTATAACTGTGCTGGCCTGAGACAAGCAAAATTACTGAACTTTTGGATCTGTCTGCTTTCTTTCTAAAGAAGAATGTGAAAGGCAGATGGTTCTAGTTAGCAAAGCTAAGTCACATACAGATCATTGAATCTGGATCTGAAAACACATGGGGCATTTTGAATACCCTGGGGTAGAGGTGTGGGGGCATGCATTTTGATTAGAGTGGTTCTAGAGAACTGCTTTAATTAAAACACCCATAATGTCCTGTGCATTCAGCATCCCGCATTTCAAAATGGCGGTGAGGGTGCTTGAACTAAAGCTCATTCAACAAGCTTTAATTGAAGCATTCCTGTTGCCATTTTGAAATGCAGGGACACTGAGTACAGGAGATGCTGCAGCACACTGGAGTGTTCTGAATCAAGCCTGCTCCTACACGATCTAATCAGAACATGTTGGAGCATACATATAGGTGCCCACGGAGCCTAAATCAAAGACTAAGTTTCTGACTTGAGGCAAATTCCTTCCTAAGGTTCATCACCTGATTTCAAGCATATGTTAGTCAGAAGATCACTGTGAAATGGACAGTTGTTTCTATGTTGTCTGTTCGCTTCACATAAAACCTTACTCTTATAGCATAAATTCATTATAGGGATCTATAACTGAATTGATTACCAGGTCTGAGAGAGACTTTTTGCTTCAGGAATATAAAAGGGACTTTGTATCTGTCTTAGATGATCAGGGGAAAGGAGGTCAGAAAGTTTGGTTTAGACATTCCTAGGCACTTCCCTCCCATTTCTAAAAATGTCTCAGGCACTCGCAGTAAAGGTCTCTTGTTCTTTTCCATTTTATGTACTCCAGGAACTGAAGTTTTGATATGAACTTGTCAGACCTATGATCCAAGGAAAAATCAGAATTCTATTAAGGAATGTACCTCTGAATATGATGCACATAAATCTTCATACACTTTCAGATCTGATGCAAAGTTTGAGTTCAGTTGCTCACGTTGATGGGCAGTGCACACACTGGGAAGCTCTATTAGTTTTTGTGTAGGCAATGTAGACGTGTTCCACCTTCTCATCAACATGGGAACCCTGCTCCTACCTAGAGGCTCAGAAAAAGGCTTGTTCTTCAGATCTGAGATTTCTACATCCATCCTTTTTGCCTACTTTCAGGGATCATTTTCCCACTTTCTGATACTGTGGCTCAGGTAGATTATCAAGAGTTGGATTCCAATTCCCAGATTCACTTAGATTATTGATCCAACCAACAAAACAGTAACAAGTTTGCAGCTTCTATCAATCACCTCAGAAGACACTCCCCAAGCTGTGTACAGCATCTTGATTACTCCATCCAAAACAAAAACAAAATAACCCTGTTCCAATATTAGACAGATTATCAAAACCTGAAAACCAGTTTGGTTTTCTCAACCACCTTGTTAAGTTATATTGAAAAAAGTTTACAAAAATTGTAGTACTTAAAGGATACAGGAGATTTTCTTTCTTTCATGTGTAAACTATCCTTTTTCTGGCAGTGGCAATCTATATCATATATATGAAAAAAGATTATCCATATTTTTAAAGTACTCCCTAACAAAAAAAAAAAAAAAGGAAACTAGCTAATTCTTCAGTAAAAGGTCAGATAGTGGCTAAATGTGCACTTATACCTTCTGTTGATGCTCTAGGTTCAGCAGCCAACACAGTTGAATTTGCCATCACTCTATTCTGATAAACTGGATTAACATCTTTTGCTCACTGACTGAAAACCAAGTTGAAGGCCTTCCCTTTTCAAGTAGTGGGATATTTAGATAGAAGATTGAGATACTGGAGAAGATGGATGTGAAATCTTCCAGAAGATCTTTATAAGAAAGCCCTTCAGGTCTGTTCCCAGGTTCCAGCTCTTCACAGACAATGTGATGGCAATGTCCAACTGGTGGCTTCCAAAGGTTTAACTTGAGGCTCCCTCATCTGGATGCCAATTCCTCACTACTCCAGCTGCTGCTGTCACCAAAGTCTCCGGGCTTCCCCTCCCTTCTTTGACTTGGCTGCCTGTTCCTGTCCCTGGAGGTGGGGACAAGGGAGCCTGCAGCTGGGTGCCTAGGGGACACTACTCACAGCAGTGCTACAGTGGGGAGGAGAGTGGAGTGCCTACAGCTTGGAGCAGGGGGTTGGACTAGATGACCTCCTGAGGTTCCTTCCAACCCTCATTTTCTATAATTTTTATGATTACTGGGGGGACCTAGGTGGTGCTGTGTACAGAGCGTGGAGATGCTGGCAAAGTGCAGTGGTGGATGGGTGGAGAGGAGTGAGGCATAGCTCAGCATGCTGCCCCCAATGCATGGAGCCTTGGGGGCATGCAGCCCTTGCAAAGTGATGGCTCCCAGCCGCTCGGTAGTTGAAAAGCCCCGCATTAAACCAGTAGACAAGAAGAAACTAAGTCTCCCTCACTGTGGTGTTATGGAGTTGGTGTAGGCAATGCAATCTGTATCCCATAGCTCTGTGTCCAGCTCGAGGCGGCTGTGGCTCAGCACGTTGTCAGCGCATCGTTTCAACGGTAGTTTTGTGCAGCTTAGCGGAGTCTGGATTCTAGCCACTCTGCTCATTCCAAAGTGAGCCTCTTGCTCACCCTCTAGCCCAGTGTCTGCCCATTTGCTGAAAAACCCTCCTGGCTCCTCATCCTTATCTGGCTAGGTATGCTCATTTCCCCAGTCCTGTCTGCCTATCCAAACTATATCTAACTGGTTGTAATATTCCTCTAACCCCTTTTCATGCCCACCTTACTAATGCAGTCCCAGTTTCTTTAAAATTATCGTAATTACCCTACTCTTTTTTCTTTATCTGTGATCCCTTGCAATCACCTCTCATACAGCCTAGCGTATGGTTGGTTGTGCCTAATGCTCACCCTCTGCCTGGCTGTTTTCAGATGCCATTAAAAAGGGGATTAGTGTTTGCTGTGGATGAATTGGGGAAGTTATTGCATTGCAGGGGCACCTTCTGTGAGCAGCAGAGCGCCAGTTTGGGTGCTTCAGTCTTGCCTACAGATTGGTGATGCATAACCCTGTGCAGCAACGTAACATAGGCAGACACAGAATCACAGAATAGGATTGTAATCAGGCCTAAGTAGGAACTGTTTGCCACACCTCAGATCAGTAATTTCTGATCCAAAATTTTGACAAACATCTCTACCATGTTTATAGCGAATCCAGTAAAAGAAATTACTAAGCAACCCTGCTTCTCTCATTCCTTGGACAATCATGCCTATAACTGTACACCAATGTTTCTCAACCCATGGTGTGCATACCCTTGGGGGTACGCAAGACACGGGCCAGGGCTACGCGGGTGCTGCATTTTGGTCTTAGCCTGCTGGGGCCAGAAGTTCTGACCGCCGCCCCTCCTGCCGTGTCCGGTGCACTGGGGCTTTCACTCCCCAGCATCAGTGTGCTGGGGGATAGGGAGGGAGACCCTGTGCAGGTTGCTTTGCCCTGGGCCATGTTCTGTGAGGAAAAAGTGGGACTTGGCTCATGGCGGCGAAACGAAATGCCACGGTGGGACTTCCAATTTTGCTTTTGCTGCATCAATCGGCAGGGGGTACGTAAGGTACCAAAGGTTGAGAACCATTACTCTACAACACTCCTGCAACCTGGAAGATCAAGACATAATTGCAACAGTGTCCACGGTGAAAAAGCTGTCAGCAAGATCAGAAGCCAGAATGTTTAGCACTGATCAGATGAAAAAGGGTGAGTTGAATGGTTTCTTTTTTTTCAAGCAAACTCAGAAGGGTGAGTTGAATGGTTTCTTTTTTTTCAAGCAAACCCAGAAGGGTGAGTTGAATGGTTTCTTTTTTTTCAAGCAAACCCAGATAAATTCACTGAGCAGAACTGCAACATGGAATAAAAAGTGAGAGACCAAACAGCAAAGCATGCAGTGGTAGCACACAGTCTCCACCTCATAAGATAATGAAGAAAATGTCATCACTCCATTAGGGTCTTGGCCACGTTTTTTCTGGGAAAATCATGAGTGACCACTTCTTAGCCAGAAAGACCATAAAGGGAGACTACCGTAGTAGTGAACTGCTGTGCTTTTGAGAAGGTATCAAGAGCAAGAACCATGAAAAGCTGAGTTGGAATCCTGCTTCTCTAGGACAATGCATTATCCCACACACATCCGGTGGTAGTGACCCTATATGGCTTTGAACTGCTTCCCCTTCCAGGCTGTTCATGAGAGTTGGCTCACTGCTCCCCAAGTTGAAGGAATACAAAGGAATTCTTTGTGGGAAGAACGTGGTGACAATAATGACGTGATTGACGCAATCAAGTAGTTTCTGGATGGGTAGAACAATACATTTTACAGGACAAGCATAACTACGTGGTGTCTTGATGTCATGGGGGGGGG
>NW_017728918.1:69843430-69857024 GCF_001723895.1 Crocodylus porosus | reverse complement strand
TGTGCTCACCAACAGCCCCAGCCAGTGTGCACAGCTTCTGGAGGGGCTGCTCCCATTGCGGCTGCAACAGCCCAGGTACTGTTTGGCTCCCCCTGCGTCCAGCAGTTTCTCCTCCTTCTGCCCCTGCTGCGCTAATTTGGGCAGCAGGTAGTGCACAAAGTAGTGGCAGCCTTGGGACCATAGGCCGGGTACCACAGGCCCAGCCAGGTTGGGGGAAGCTGCAGATGGGTGGCTCCTGCCCTAGTGCACAGGGCTTCAGCTCCTGCTCCTGGCTGCCTTCTATCCACTTGGCCACCTGCAGGTAGCTGCTCATCATGCTGTGTGGGCATAATGGGTAGAAGGTGGCCAGGACCTGAAGCTGGAGCCCATGCGCTAGGGCAGCAACCACCCAACTACAACTTGCCCGCCTGCCTGGCTTGGGCATCTGCTGCCTGGCACATGTGCCCACAGCTTTCCTGTGCTACCTGTTGCCTGAAGCGGACAGCAGGGGCAGGAGGAGGAGCCACTGGAGGTGAGGTGAGTCGAGTAGTACCTGGGTAGTTGAAGCAGCAGCCCTATTAGGAAGCTAAGCATGCTGGCTGGTCTCAGGGCAGTGCTGTCTAATGGGCATGGGGTGGGGGCAGGCAGAAGCATGGTACGGGCTGCCCCATGTGGAAGCAGACAGGCCTTGGCCCCATGCAGAGTGCCATGGGGCAGCTGCAGGCCAGATGGGGAGAAGCGGGGGAGGCAAACCACACCTGCACCACACTACCTGGGTGAGCTCTGCTGCATGAGTCTCCTGTTCCCCCCACCTTCCTCCTTCCCCACACCCCTGTTCGACTTCTAGGACCTAGTACAGGGGGAACCCCCTCCCCCCACACAACATCCCCATATCCCACCCATGCCACATGCCCACCCCCCCAATGCCCACCCTCCACACACCCACGCCCCCCACACACACCACATGCAGTATACAAGAGTATACAAGAACAAGACTTTATTTTTAGCTAGTATACAATTGTCTCTATATATACTAATACAAAAAAACAGATTGGGGCAAAAAAATTTTTGAAATAAAATTAAAATGTATTATAGTAGATATTTGATTTGTAGTATATGGTTTGTTTTCTTATCTATACTTTGTTAAAATATATCTTCTGAAAGATTTTGCAGCAGATTGCCTGTGTACCAATGATAAGAGGTGGTGGCAGCAGGGGTGGGGAGAAGCAGTAGTAGGGGCAGCCACATTGGAAGTGCTGACCCACCTCTGGTGCTATTTTGGCGTACCCTCTGAAAAGATTAGCATCCCCTGCTAAAGATCATTCGAGTCCTTTAAGAAATGTGCATCAGCCTCTCTGAGTGCCCCTCAACCTAACTATTGGTTAAATAATGTCTTGTATGACAAAATAAGCCAAGGCATATTTTAAGGAATATTTGCGAGGGGTAAAGAAAGTGACCTTGCTGAAGGCGCCCTTTGCAGGGAGGGTGGCACAGGAGAAAATGCAAAGATACTACTTGAAGAAGTAACAATGGATGCTTAAGACCTCTACAGAGATGAAACCCAAGGAAACAAACCAGTGGCAGCAAATGTAGACACGGTAAGAATAAGAATGGGGAAAGGAGGGAGAAACAGGCAGTGTGAAGAAGCCTGAATTTGATGTGGTGGAGAATGGAGACTAGATTATGGGTGAGGTGGCAAATGTATTTTATGTTATGTGGAGAGGATGCAGACAATATCAGGGGTGTCAAAGAGAAGGAGACGGTAACTAGGACAGGAAAGATGAGGGTCTGGATAACAGTTTCCTAGGCAGAATGGAAAGGCCTGACCCCCACTGTGCTGTGGGGAATTCTGGAGCAGGCTTTGCATCCATGTTAGACATGAGAAAAAAAAGTTGTGGGGGTTACATGGCAAAGGATGGTGGTGGTGTCAACAGCAATAGAATGTGAAGGATGTTGGGAGGATTTTGTGGGGAAAATGAGTTCATTTTATTCGTTCAGGCTGTGTTGAGTTTACATTGACAGACATCTGTGAGATGTCAAAACTATATGCTGGACTGGAGACAAATCAGGGGTGGGGAGAGATAAGGCTTGTGAATCATCAGCGTAAAGATGGAGGTCCAAACTGTGAATGAATGAACCAGTGAGATCATCCAGGTATTGAAAGAAGAGGTTCAAGTGACTAAGCTTTGTGGGACTCCCTTGAAAAGTGAGAGAAGACTCAGCACTGGGTTAATATTAATGTTGCTGGACTTGCAGCACTCAATGCTGTTTAAAAGCTCTAACCCTTGATTAACTCCCAGCAGAGTTAACATTGACATTTTCAGCAAAGCTGACAGAAAACAAGGGAAGTGATTTAATGAAAAATCCTGAAGCCTCCAAGTTGATTGTTTTGCAGGATTTGAAAGGAACCACTTCCCCGTTTTTAATCATTTATAAATTTGTTTTCCAAAAACTAGGGCTTTTTTCATTGCAAGAAGGGCAAAGGCAGTTAAAAGGCTGGAAATACATAAATACATGGTGGGGACTGTGGGAGTGGGAGGCAGCAAGGGGGTAAAGGCATTGTTGTTTCACAAGACAATGGCACGGTAAAAAGAGGAAGGACACATCTGTAGTGAAGAGATTCCATGTGGTCGTGGAGCTTCACCCCAAGGCATTCAGCTCTCCTAATGCAGTACAGTAATAATAGAATCAGGTGTTGAGTATAGCTCTGGTATGGGAATGGTATAGACCAGTACAGACATTGCATGGGGACATGAGTGGAATGGAAAGGCTAACTATCTACAGCCAGAGGCAGATCTATAGGTGGTGCAATGATGACTTGCACTCCCCTTTGATTCCCATTCTTGCTAAACTTTAAACCAGCTGCCTGGGAGGGCAGGAACATTTCTATTCAGGCAAAACTGAGGAAATCCATTGATTTCATGGTTCATTCTAATTTACCTGATTCCTGCTAATCTATCTCCACTCCATAGGTGTTAGCAAACCTCTCTCCTTTTTAATAGCCTCACTGTTTCACTATTCAAACTACCATTTCTTCTCCAGTTTTGCTGTGATAGCCATTCCTAGTAAAGCCTTTTTTCCCCCTATTTCACAGCCCTGCAAACTGTTTTTAGCTCTAGCTAAAAACCTTAACTCAGGTGTGGTAATATTAACTGAGGTGTAGAAATAACTGACAGTGAAGCATTGTAGGCACTGTCAAGACTCTTAGGGGGGTTAGATTTTGTTATATGAACTTGAATAAAAGACATACATTTAACGATAATAACTGTAAAACTAATGTCACAAAACATTTTGACTATTTTGACCATTTGTACCTAGTTCCTTGCTTTTAAGCTTTATATATAATCTTAACAAATGATTGTATATTCCAATAAAGTGATGTTGTTTTGCTTTGATCTTACACAGAATAACACAGCATTAGGCCCCTAGCATATTAGTAAATCTTAAACTGGAGAAAAATGTTTTCCATGTTATATGTGAGGATGCACCACACCATCTGTAACCCGCTTTTCAAAATCCTAGATCTGCCCAAGTCTACAACTACAGGGATAAGAGGCTCAAAGGAAGGAGGGTGAGAGATGATAAAGTCAAGGTCATGGTGTGACTAGAGTTATATAGGTGAGTGACAAAGGAGATACAATGGTGTTTAAAAAACAGGAACTCTTTGGTGGAAAAACTCATGAAGAGAGCTTAGTGAAAATCAAGGGAGGCTGCCATTTTTCTGCAGCACAGAAGCTGACATGAAGCAAAGATGTGAGAAAAAGCAAGAGCCAAAGGGCTCTGATGGGATGTCATTTAATGACAAGCCCCCAACAATCAGAGAGAAGGGTTCGCAGTTCTTCCTTACTTAGTGTATGCCTTGAAAAGGGTTGTATAACAGTGAGCTAACATAGTTTGACTGGGAGCACTGAACCCAAGGGTAGGATTTATCTGGGATGAGACCTTCAAAGCAGCAGAATAACAGGCAGACAATTCCCTCTTTTCTTCACACATATTGTTTTTGTTAACTCCCACTTCTCAGTAGAAAAAGGGGATGAATTAGTAGGGCATCACAAAAAAAGGTTGGCTTGTGTCAGATTCTGCAGTCAATCACCAACACTTCCCAAACCCATGCATGATAAGGAAGGAAACTGTCAGGTTGGTTAGTTCTGTACAAATGCCTATTTGTGTGTGTGTGTGTGTGTGTGTGTGTGTGTGTGTGTGTGTGTGTGTGTGTGACGACTACAGAGCTTATACTGAAGGACCTTCCTATTCACGCAGTGGGCCAGATGATTTATAAAGTTCAGGAAGCCCCAGGTAGCTGGAAAGCTGCACCAAGGAGACATCTAGGGTATCCACAGGAAACGTCAGGCTGTGTTGCAGACGCTATGCCACTCTCTCAAGGTGCTCTGTCAGTGTATAAGGTGCGTTCACAGGGCAGTATGCTCCAGTGATCTCCAGACAGAAGAATGGTTGCTTGGGAGAAGTTCCTGCTAGTTTTCTGACTTAAGTTGGGGAATTGCATTTGCTACAGGACTGTGGGATCAGCAAAGTGATTAGAGGTGCAGAAAAGTGACTGCCTGTTTCTGATTTCAGATGCTTGTGGTAACTGGGCACAACCCCCTGAACGTATTTCAGCACATATGAAATGGCAGGTTAGCTAGGGTCCGGAGAAATACACAAGTACTTCATGGGAGCCAGAATCTAATCAGGATAAGTCATGAAACTAGACAAAGTCCCACTTGACTCTGGAGTTTCTGTAGATTTTCACAGCACAAGCAAGGTCAGAGTCTGGCTTTCAGTGCTTGAGATAAGAATAAGACATTAACCTTGGTTTTCAGTTTCCCTTGTCAATTTGTTAAGTAAACAGCATTCTTTTACTGTGTTTGTTACACCCACTTTGGTTTATTGTGCAAATACTCTTATACAACCTCTTCTTAAAAAACAATTTTTGCTTTACTGTATGGAGGTTTGACACGCATAAAATCCATTCAAAAATTCAAATGAAAGACGAGACTTTTGGGAAAACCAACTAATGGGAAAAAAAAATTAAAAAACCCTTCTACACGCATCAAACACAGCAGACAATTCTCATCCTTGAAAAGGTTTTTAAAACAGTCAGCTTTGCAGAAATAATTTATTTTCTGCTGCCAAATAAGTTTGTTCTTTTTAAAGAAAAGATTTAATAAGTGACTGTTGTGCAGAAAAATCAATCCTTTGAAATCGATGGTAATTCTGCCGGCAGTTAATACTTATTCACATGAGTGAGGGAACCTGCTGGTGTTCTACAAAAACCATCTGACAGATAAATATTAAAGTTTGAAACATGACTCCTGAGCATATATGGTTTCTAGATCTTACCAGTTGTTGTTGTTTGTATCAACATTTTGTGTTTTACCTTGGAAACCAAATGTAGTCTATTGCAGCCAGTCAGATCACTAGATGGCTGCCTCCTTCAAAAGAAAGTTAACAAGAGAATCAAATGCCCCTTCTCTCAATCCGAGACTTATTATATTAATATATAGATGTGTATAATTATATTAATATTATATGTGATATTGATATAATATTAATATACAAGATAATGAGGTACAGCTTTGGCAATTACTTTTAAGGGAGATGGTGGTTTCTGGTTATCAGAATCTGGTACACCTGCAGTTTCCTCTGTACTCCTTGGGCATAGAGCAAATATCCCTTTTAAGCAGTGGTTCTCAAACTTTTCAGACTTGAGACAACCCTTAATGGACTCAAGGCTGGCTTTTGTGAATTGCTTTTGTGAATCAAGCAGCATCCCAGTTCCAAAACCTATGTGTATATATATTGGTTACAATGCTATTCTCCTTGCAGAGGGGCCTGGGCTGTTGGGGTGGGGGAATGGCCAGGCAGGGACTGAGCCTGGGCCTAGGCCTGTGCTCATCTGTTTATCTTCTCACACCCTGTGGCACCCTTCAAAGGATCTCATAGACCGCAGGATGCCCTGGCACCCCATTTGTGAATTACTGCATTAAAACATTGGTCCTGTTTCCTTTTGTAGACCTGCACTTAATGCTGCTCATCTGGACCAGAGAAGTCTGACCCACGCTGTTCTCTAAATCAGGGGTTTCCAGCAATGGGTAAATGTGCAGTTATTATCCAAGACTTTAGGGGGGCATGGAGCTTAACATCACTGAGTGAAATGATGAACCCTTCTCCTAAGGAGCTTTCAGGTGATCCACCGTTGATCCTAGGATTGGTGACAAACATAGGAAAGAGGGAAAGGATGGAGAGCAAGGCTGACTGTGGTCTACCAATTCTGCAGTTCTTCAGGCCCCAGATTCTTAGAGCAGATTCCCATCCACCCTTGGGTTTTGGCAGTCTCCAGCATACCCCTCTCTCTCAGGAACAGTTTCTGCAACCCGTGCCCAAAAATAGCCCTATTTAAGTGAGCAGAAATACATGGGTACAGACTACTTGCATGATGGATGCATGTTCCCACTGGAACAAGGCAGGAATTCTTCTATCCTCTCTCGGGTAAAGCATGCAGGGACGAGTTGGGGCTCATTTACACTGCACCAGCAGCAGCGTGGCCTAGTCGAACTGATCCTGGATATATTCCACCCTCCCATGCCCTCACACATGCTTAAAAGCCAGAAGTATGTGGGTGAGGCAGCTCCAGGGCTTCAGGACATTACTGCTGCTGCCTGCATTAGACACTCTTGCGTGCATCCTCATTAAACAATAGAGCTTTAGCTTTTCCAGACACAATGGGTCTGAAGTGGTCCAAGCTTCAGTGAGCATTAGAGTGCAAACATTTGAGTGAAACATGCCTACTAGCGCAGCAGTAGGACTTAGCATGGATAATGGACCCCTTGGCCATTAAGTAAGAAAGGTGGGAAGAAAGAGTTGCTGGATTAGAAAAAGGAGGGCGTTTCTAGGTGCTACAACTCTGTAGTTAGGTTGGAATTTTCAGACGCACCAAAGTGGGCTGTCCCAGAACTGAATAATAGCCCTTTAAATAGCTTGGGGCCAATGGGTGGGTCTCTCTCTATCTTCTAGTGCAGAAGCCATCAGAACCCTGGTAGGTAACCAGGCTTTGTGCTGCTGTGCATAGTTATCAAGCAGAGCTGCTTGGGATCCCACTATGCCATTGTGTGTTCCCTGTATTCCTAATGCTATGCATGGAACAAGGATACAATATGTGATGAAAACAAGAGTTCTAGTCCAGAAATACAGTAGGGTAAGGAATAACTGTGGAGACCTATGAAATGTCTAAACTAAATTAAAACTGCACCTTGCAGAGTTGAGGCTAGAAGCCACTTACTATATAGAAGAAGAGACTTAACAACATCTGGTTGCTTGGGGAAATGGACTTATTCGATGACTCAGTTGAGGACTGGGCCACTGATATTGAAAGACTGGAACAGTCATAATTACTAATGATATCGATGATGATGAGTTTTACTGAGTGTAATGGGAGCCAAAAGTTATGACTTGCTGTGCAGCCTAACAGCTTCTCTTAAGCCATCAGACAAAAGCATTTTCTGCAATTGTGGAAATTGTACAAAACTGCCTATCCTCAACTGGTAAATGAAGAATGCTTCTGCTTTTATGGACAGAATAAAAAAGAAATGAAACAATTCCTGAATATGTGGCTAGCTTATGAAAATTAACAGAGCATAGCCAGTGTAGAGAGAATCTGGAGATGCATTTACAGATGGGTTAGTATGCAATATGCAAACTCCAAGTGATACTTAAAGCACTCCAACTAGAGTGTGTTGCAATTATGCTCCTCACTAGAGATGGTCAGTTATTACAAGAAGTTCCTGCTTAACAGCAGCAGTATTACACCCCTCAAATAAACTGCTATGTAATGGACACCAATGGTGTTAGTCCACACACAATACCGAGTCTTTGAAAGATGTCACAAAGCTCATATCTGATGCCTGATACAATTATTACAATGAATCTTTGCTTATAAAGGTAGGCCGTGATGCTTCCCTATATGGCGTAGGAGTAGTAATTTGACATGTGATGAAAGACTACAGCAAAAAACTGTATTGCCTTTCCTCAAACTATATTCACAGTTTCTCTGTCATTTTGAGCATAACTCCATTCTGCAGAGGTAAAAGATCACATAACACCTTTATCCCTGCAGGAAAATGCTTGGTCCTGATTACAGATCATCATCCTTAGTCTCAAGATTTCCCTAGAGACAAGAGTACAAGACACGGCTGCAGCACAGTTCCTGAGATGGGCAATATTCTGGGACCCTCGCAGTTATGATACTATGTTCATACACACCAACTAATATACAAATATAGATTGATTGTCACAATCACCACAGGAAGCAGAAGATAAATGCACAGAAGTGAAACTAAAGGAAGTTGACACATTCTGTATGGCACACACAACAGCAAGTGCCAAGCTGCAACCAAAAGCTAAAAATGGGTATGTAAAACGTAATAAATGGATAGACTCACATGCATGCCCTCATACACACATATGTGCACACACACACGCAACTTTTTCTAGCTTTCTTTGCTCAAAAAGAACAGTTAAGTCACATCAAGGTTGCCCAAGTAGAATTAATTATTCCTACAAAGCTCAGTTTCCACACAAAATGACATGCAGATTTCCTGGGAGCTTTAAAAACACAAGTCCAGGCCAGAAGCCTTGTAAAGTGGCTGCACAAGTCCATAAATTAACAAAAATATCACCAGGTTGTCAATAAACACAACCCAAGCCTAACTAATCCACATTACATTCTTCAGATCAGCCAACTTCACAGAATTTGCAGAGCTTATGCTGAACCGTTTGTGGACTGTATGTTTTGATTGCAGTAAATGCTCATTCAACATAGCCTGAAGTATTCTGCGCGCATTCATGTAGTTCAGCACAGACAGCAAATTCTTAGTTTAGGGCCAGCAGTTTCTGAGCAGATTGTAAGTGACAAGGGAACTCAATTCACATCCAAAGAGTACCTGCTGTTTGCTAAATGAAATGGTACTAGACACATTGCATCAGCTCTTCACCCGCCTGTCACAAATGGATTAGTTGAAGGATTCATTCTCATGTTCAGGCAAGCAATTAGTGCTACAACCCCAGATACAGGGAGCATGCAGCACAAGACTGCACAATTTCTAGTAGGATTACTGTAAAAACTGCTCCAAACCAGACATCACTAGTTGATGTTATTTGGGGTGGAATTTAAGGGGTTTCTTCTATTTGAAAGCAACTGTGGCAACATGGCAACCAGGCCGTTTTTACATGGAGGAAAAAGTCTAAGACATTACCAGGCAGTTGCATACTTAAGGGTGGGCAAGTGGGGCAGAAGCCCCAGGGATGAACTAAGGGTGGGGGAACAGCTAAAGCAATTGTGTCAGTCCTATCTCATCAGAGAGAAGTAGCACTAAAAATGTCATAGCAAAGTTGTGTAAATCAGCTCTGAACACAAGTTCAGCAGAATATATTACATGAGCGATACCTTTTGAAAGCAAGCAGTCTGCAACTACAGCTTTTGATAGGGACTTGTAGCAGGGAATCTGCTGTTGCTACAACTGACTCTGACATAGCTATACCAGAAAGGGCAGCTACTGTTCCAGATGTGACATCTCTGAGACGCTCTTCAAAGAGCAGTTGTGTACTGTCTCTTGGATCTGAGGACAAGTTCTAGTCATTGCAGTTCTGGCAGAACCAGTGGGGTGGGTTACTAACTTTGGCACTGCTTGGGCCTTCTCTGAGATGTCATGATGTCAGATTAATCTTTTGTGAACTTTTTTCTACTGTTGCCAATCTAGCCTTCCCAAGTGCCCATATCTTCAATCTAAAAAGCTGTTGTGTAGATAAATTAATGAATAAATTGGGATCTGGTGTGCCATAACTAGGAGCATTACACTGTGACTTATCTGAATAAATGTTTCCCAATAACATTATTAATTCTCTAAACTTGCTGAAAATGAAAGAGAATACTAGTCAAAGCTAGATGTGATTGAATTTAGTTGCTTTGATGTTTCTTAAACAAATCTTTGGACAGAAAGTAATTTCTCAACCTTGTCTGCACACATCGCATAATTGAATATTTTGACAACTTCAACTGTGTTGCAAATGTCAATGAAATCCCAGTTATCCATTTCACAGGAATAGTTTCCTCATTTCCCTTAAATTAAATATAACAAAACTAGTTTCTAGCATATTCCAAACACTGTTTTTACCTCTGATTTTCAAGTCTGTTTCTGCAACTGAATCATATTTATATTCTGCTTTTTGACATGCTTGAAAAGATAATAATTCAAAGCGTGGCCTTCCCTCTTCAAAAAAAAACACTCAAGGTTTGTTCGCCGTTAGGAAATTCGATCTGAATTTGTAACTTTGTTACTGCTGTGGGACAGTGAGTTGATCACTGGGCAATAAGAAATTTTGCTTTGTACTCTGTACATAAACAAGGCTAGCAATAATATTCATGCTTATAGAGCGGATCAAATTTTGTTAGAAGGAGCTGTTAGAAACTGAAAGGCGTAAGTCTTAAATTGGGATAAAAATGATCCAAATTAACCCATTCTTTCCCCCACAAAGTATTGTGAGGCATCATCTTCAGAAGAAGCTGTTTTTTTTGTGTCCCAAAATCTTCCTGTAAATCTTTTGATTTGTTGAATTTCTCAGCCTTGCTCTCTTGCAGAAACTAGGGCATTTTATTGCTCCTTATCAGCCTTAGGTTTCATAGCTTAAGGGTAGACATTAAGAGGCGTTCAGAATGCTGTATTGGTGAACTGTCTCAGCTGCATCCCAATAGCTTTACTATTTTATTTTCCTTTCAAGAAATCTCTAATAAAATAAGATTTCATTGTTTTAGGAATTTAGGATGAGACACAGCTGTTGCGACCCATGGATCCTCTATTGGCTGCCCTACAAAACTCAAGTCAGTCATTCAACACCTCCCCTGCTGTAAAAATGCCTTCACTGCTTGAGGGTAATTTGAATAATGACTTGCTGAGAACCCAGCTATTGTGCAGCGGGAGAGGAAGCCAGATAGATTTTTCATAAATGAGAAGTAAAAAAACTTAATAAAGAGTTTGATTTATTAATTTTTCTCCTAAGCCATGTCACATCTGACATTGTGGCTTTCTATGATAAGAAGAGGTTTTGATGGAATCAAAATCCTTTCTCTGACTCTGTGTGGTCTCTGACTAAATGACTCACTGACGCTGACTCGGCCAGCTTTTCCAGAAAATGTGAAGGTTATTTTGCCTGGGATTTAATCTATCAAGAACTTCTGGAAAAATCAGCATGGTTTATATTTGTGCTCTCTAATGATTTTATGATTTAAGTATGTCAGCTAACCTCAGTGCCAAATACTTCATAGTTAAAGGCCTGTTAACCTGGGTTGTCTTTTACCAGGATTCAGTTCCTGAAAAGGCCATTTTGGCAACTCGACACTGGTACTTTGAGAAAGTCATTAACACAACTTGCTCTTTGTGAATAGCAGCCCTTACAAATGATCTTCTTGACTCTTCATTCAGAAAGTCTTTGTTCTTCCCACCGGCCTTTTGAGGATTTTGGAGTAAGCACAAGATCAAAACCACTTAAACCCAGTACTTTGTACAGTACTAACAATCAGGCTGGGCCTTGCATCAAAGGTATAGAAGCAGGGGATCTTTCAGAAGTGGAGCCAAAGTGAGAGTTAACATGGAGGGGAAAAAGTCTGTTTTCCACTGATGTGCTTCTCCAAGAGAACTCATTGTCCAGTGGCTTCACAGGGAAACACTACCTCCTTCTGTAGAAGAAATAAACCATGGCCTAGACACTGCATGCTTTATCAGAAATGGAGAGAGAAAAAGACCTTCAATTTAAGGCCTATTCAGCATGGCTCTGTTTGAGATTCAGACACAAATATGTTAAAGTTTTGTGTTTGCAAATGAAAGATTGCTTGTCTACCTACTAATGCAGGTAGTAGATCTGGTGCTGAGTGAGCACAATTACTCTTGAAGTTAATGGCAGGTGAGTCTGCACAACACCTTTAGGAAGTCACTTAGTAGCTTGCCCAGAGTCCTCAGGTTCTTCCATCAGCTGGATAACAACCATTGGATCTTCTCCACAATCCACCTCACCTCTGACTGGTTTACATCCTGCTTGTCCTCCTGTACATATACAGGTCTTTAATCCGTAGCTCACTTAGATACCTCTTTTCTTATGTTAACTCAGAATAATTTAGCACCTTATTCTGTACATTTGACAAGGAATACACTCACTCTTATCTTGTTTGATATCTGCATGGGGCTTCTGCCACGCATTGGTAATTTTTACGTTGCAGGAGGGAATGCTGAGCCACAGAAGCATGCGTTCAGCCTAAAATTAAAGCTCAATTTAGTTTAATTGTCCTTGATTTTATCAAGCATCTGAAATGACTGATTCCACATGCAAAAATAAATATGTAGGGAAGGAGCTCAGAAATGTGTTCCTCTTAAAAGGAGTGATCTTACAAAGTCTCCATTTCTGCTCTGCAGTGTTCAGTCTTGAAATTTATCAAATAGTTTGAATACAGGCCATTGTGGTCACTTATAGAATCCATTGTAATAAGAAATGGAAAAGATCTCGGACTTGTCTGCACCACCTCTCTGCTGTACTTGGCAAGGCAGCCATGTAGCTTGCCCTTCCCATTAAATCTGGCTCCATCCATACCAACTCCTGGAAGTAAGGAGTAGCCATCTTAGGATCCCTGGAAGTGCACCCTGAGACAAAGGGACTAAGAGCAGTGCCAGGTGGGCACTAAGCATCACTGGGAGATGGCTCCACTGCCTCATTTTTGGGAGGTGGAGTGGGTGGGGTGTGCTTTATGATGGCGCTGCCCAGTGTAGTACAGATAACATAGATCTCCTGAGGTCCTAGAGTTCCTTCCCTTACATATGCAGGAGGAGAGAGGCTATCAGTAGAACGTAGGCAAGGATATTCTTCCATCAGGATTTGACAAATATAGTATTTTGCACTTTTCCTCTCAAAGAAGCGCAGGACATAAGTAACATCATGATATAAAGCAGTTTGCTTTGGTCTGCTTCTCTGTGTGAGTGGTACATAATCCTACTTCTGTAAAACGTACTGCTTCAGGCTGCCCAATGCCCTGGATTTTCATCATTATTTTTGTCCCCCTTCAATACTTTTATTAAGTATATTTATGATTGAATAATACTAACACATGTATTTATGATGTCTATTACACATCTTTATTGTATATATTTTTGTGATTCTATACTTATATATTCATTTATTATCAAACCAAAAGTGAGAGGGAGAAGAGGGGTGAGGAGGATGAACTTTCACAAAGAGTTCACAATCAAATCACTGGTTGGGGAGAGTGGGGGGCAACTGAACTGTTGTTGTTCCAGTAACACCTGCCTCTTCTGTAGTGCTTTCAGGGTACTTCCACAAACAAAAAACACAAATATTATTATTGTCCTTTTGCAGCAAGAGGAAGAGGGGGATGGAGAGATGAAGTGACTGGCCCAAGGCTGAAGGGCTGGAGTTACAAACAGAAACACTGACCCCATGGAGCTACTGGACTGAACTGGGGACTGTGAAGATGGGGCCAATGACTGCTAGGACATCAAATCAGGAAGAGCCAAGGGTGTCTGGCAGATTGCTGCTGTAACCTTGTGTTATTTCTTAT
>NW_017728918.1:69821771-69843320 GCF_001723895.1 Crocodylus porosus | reverse complement strand
GAAGAAATGCAGCCTTTTAACCATTTAAAAAAATCTTTCATATAGTCTTGTGTTGAACTAAACTACAATTGCTTCCTGTAATCCAGCATGAGTGGCAGGACATTGGTGAGAAAGACATCTGCTATTCTCTTTATACACAATGTTACATTTTAATTAAAACTGCAGCAGCATGGTCCATCCTGAGGACATTTTGCCTTAGGCCATTAAGATTGGCTCCCCATTTAGAGTATTGCTTTGGCCTTCCCAGAAAACTGCTGGGACTGCCTCCGGTACTGTGGATGCAGGGTAAGAGAGTCTGGAGTGAACTTCAGCAATTGGCAACTTTTTAAAATTGACCACTCCACAGAGTATAAAATGCCCAAATGCATTTTGCATTCTGGTCGTGTTCAACTCTGAAAGAAAAAGAAGCCAATTGTCTTTCTTAAATAATAAAGCTGCACTAACAGGCTGTAGTGTGAAAAGGAACTCATCTTTCTAAATAGTTTGTCAGAAATCAGAGAAGAACTTTAAAAAAAAATGCTTTAGAGATCCGGGGGCAAATCTGATGCTGGGCTAAGCCATCATTATTCTCATGAGGGAAAATAGAGCTACAGGTATTTACCTCAAATGAAAACATGTTTCCTTGGGTTTTTTTAATAGTAGGGAAGTGGTGGATCTGCTTGTTCTGAGCATACACTCCCTTGTCTATTCTTGGTAAAGGGAAATAAATGTTTTTAATGCAATATAAAAGAGAAAGTTTTGAGTGCATGAATTACCTCTTTTATTTCACTTGTTTTATATGGCTTTGATGTAAGACATATGATCTGCTTTGGATTAAAAGCAAAAATAAACTAGTTTTGCTCCTACACATTGTTTTTTTTTAAAGCCTGCACATTCAATTTTTTGATATACTCCCAGATGATTTCTGAAGGGAATATGTCTGGTTGTGACTTGTGCAAAGACTGCTGTTGTCAAAAACATCAGAACTCATCTACTCTGCCTTTTTTTAAAAAATGAACTAAAATGTCTCTGAAATCATATACTGGTTCTTCTCCCTCTCCTAGTCTCCTCACTAATATAAAACTTCCTATTCCTGTAGCATCTTTCATCTGAGACTCTAAAACTGCTTTGCAATCATCATGCTTCTTGGGTAACACTCTTGTGAAGTAGTCAAGCTAGATCAACTTAATTTTACATAGGGGGAAACCGAGGCACAGAGCTTATTAAAGTTCCTGCTTTCAGTGACTCAGTCCTCCTTTTCAAGGTGTTTATTTATTGTTTGGCTAGCTTTGTGCATGCAGTTCAAAAGGAACACCTACTCAAATGTTTTTAGATGCCCTTAACATAATTTGGATGATACCCAAACCTAACCAGAATGGAGCGACACAATGCAATATAGATCATATACTGACCATATATCCTCCTTAGAGAGGATGGGGGTAAAAATGTCTTGCCAACTTGTTGGCTTGGAAATGGTATTTAAAAGTTTGCTTTTGAAAAAGTGGCTTGTAGGTAATATATACATTAGAATGATAGTTTATAGCAGCAAGGGTTATTTGATTTCTAAAGAGCTCACAGTCACACAGGTTTCCCAGCCTTCAGAAGCAGACAGGGTGTCTAACCTAGGCAGGAAAACAGCAAGGCCACACATCCTGGGTAACTGAAAACATCCAAACTTTATTTTCATAATGGAGATAGGCCTGGCTTCAGGGCCATAGTGCCCACTTGCAAAAAGCCTTAAGCTTTCCAGTTTTGGAGAGACAGACCAAATTAAGAGGACACTGGTAAAGCCCCAAATTAGGAGATGGGCACGTGATAGGTTTGTGAAAATAAGGTTTTGGCTGACAACACGGGACATGTCACCGTGTGACCTAACAGCTACAGCCACGGATCAAGAGTCATCAGAAGTCTCCAGGAGAAGAAAGAGTAAAAAAGAAAGAGTTTTCAAAACAGAGGAGAGGGAAACAGTCGGCATTGGCCCCTGACATCCAAGGCTGCTGACGTTGGACACTAGAGCAAAGGATCTCAAGGTGGCATTTATGTACCGGCTGGAGGGACTGCTCACCTTGTGTATATTCTGGGACTGGGGAATTTGGGTAATGTATGCAGTACTTGCTTTGCCTCATTGCTTTTATTTCCTATCACTGTGTATCAGTAAACTCATCTATTATCAACCAGAAGGGGTTGTGTTGATCTGAGGGTTGTGCTCGCCCAGAACAAAAGTATCGGGGCTGGGTTGAGAGTCCAGTGCCAACAAACCAATTCCACTGATACGCTCCAGAGCCACAAGTTTGCCAGTGGAGCTGGTCCCCAACACCCACTCTTGAGACCTCAGTGTCTGGCAAACACGAGAAGCAGGTGATGGGCACGAGCCCAAGGAAGTCCCGTTGGCAGATCTCTGGCTCTCCATTACATCAGTAGACTTGGGTGGGTGAGTCATGGGCAGTGTGTGCTCAGCGTTGTCCTACTCAAGCCTCTTCACTGCTGTGGTCTAGACAAGGCCTGGTTTATTTCTTGGCCACAAGACCATCCATTCTTAACCTCAGGATTTACTCAGCTGTCTTGGTGCTAGAAAAGCCTTTATCACTGTACTATCTGGCACTTCCTCACACCACCTTATTAAATCTCTTGCAGCAATATCCTTCTTACTGTTTTTGTTTGTGCAATTTTGGCTGGCTGGTTGCATTACCCCGATGGCCTGAAAAGTGATTTTTTTTCCCCTCATTAATTGCCCTCTGAGGGCTTCTGGCAAAGGTGCAGCTAATTTTCTTCCTGTGAGCAGCAACTGCATTTTTTCTCCTGAAAGTAAGTGTCAATGTAGCCGGTAGTCAAACATTGCCTGCTATTAAATGTATACTATAAGTCTGTCACTTACACCATCTGAACTGCACCCTGTAGAAGCCCAAAGTTTGTTGAGGAACAGCTTTTTAAAGAAACACCCATTTTACAAGGACGAATGCCTCATTAAATGGTTTATCTGTAAAACCAAACAGGTACAATAGCTGAGCGTTTCACTGCAAAAAAAAAAAAATAAAAAATTTTGCATCGTTGGTGGTACAGCAACATGACTCACCAGTGCAATTACCATGCATTCATACCCTGAGAAATGAAGAATGTATCCATGCCTTTTCTTGCTGTTTAGGGCCTCTGGAGACTCGAGAGCTTGCTGTTCATTTGGGCTATCAAATGTACCCACTTTGAAAGCGAACATAGCCAAGTGGAGTCAAACCAATGTTGCCAAACTGAAAATCACTCTGTGGAGCAGCAACATGGATTCATCTTGAATGCACTAGCCAGCAGCGTTGGTGAAATGCTGCATTTCCCACCTCTCTTGAAACTGTAGTTCTGGTACTTTGTAGCTGCTCCTTTTGCACTGCAATCCTGCTCTTCCTATTGACTTCATTCTGCTCTATTAAAGGCTTGTGTGGCAAGCACAGCAGCAAAAGCAGAGCTGAATTTTTTAATTATAACTTTTTAAAGGTCTTATCCTGTGTTTTATGAAATGTGGTTTCTAGCTCTTCAGGCAAGAAAACAATAATATTGGCAAGGCACTCAGTATCCTTGGTTGCTATTACCGCACTCATCGGTGACATTTACATGTAACAAATATCATTTTCTGCTCTAGTTGTTTACACTTTCAATGAAAAGTGTGGCCAAGTCATCTGCAGTAATGGGGTGTAGCAGATCTGAAAACATTCATGGCTGTGATGATTTTTATCATTTTCAAATGGCTTGGAAACGCACTATTACCTCCCAGCCTTCCCTGCCTCCTTTGCCCCACAGCTCCTTTGGCTGCATGTGCTCAGACTTTATATGTGTGCTTAACCCTTGAAGGCTGTGCTGTCACTTGGAAATACCTTCCCAGAGCTGACACGGATCTGGGCATAGGTCTGTTTACGCTAATGCAATGTGAAAGAGCAATGAAGCTCTCATCTGTCAGCCCCAGATACGAATTTAAATTAAACCTCATTTAGCTGGGTGCTCCCTTTTGATTTATTGGCAGATGCCTCTCACTGTTTGAGCCTTGTTAAATTTCTAGCAAACACTTCACTGACCAGCTGTTCCTATTAAGTCAAAAGAGTGCCACAGAGCAGGGTCAATGCTGCTTCACTTTTGATGGCTCTTACATGTTGTCCCTGTGGAGCTTTCATGGCCAGGGTATTATACCCATCACACTGGGAGATGTCTGCTTAATATGAATAAAGTATCCTAGGTTCTTAGCCTCCATTCCGGCTCCCCAGTTCTCACATTTATATGCTCTGAGTCAGCAATGCTGCTATCAGGCTTCCTATCCAAAAGTGAAGTAGCATCATTTTCTTATTTAAACATTTCTTCATGTTATTAAACACTGTTTACTGTGAACCAGTCAGTCATTTTCCTGACAAGGGTAAAATAAACTTTTCTGCATTTCAGAACTAGTTTTCTTTTTCACCGGATCCTCATTGGTCAGTGCTAGAGTTTCACTTTCAAAAGAGGATATTTTAAATGTCCAGGGTGATAAATGTGTCAGGCATAGAAAAGGAGCCAGAGAGTGAAGTTCTCCTTAGGTATCATAGCAATGACTTTTTATATGCATCTAGAGGCCCTCCTTGCTGAAGTTTATAGTTCACAAACTTGAAACAAAGTTGAGACACTTTTTTAGCACTTCTTTAAGCAATGCGTAGCTAATTTGTGGGAATTCCTTGCCCCAGGAGCTGGTAGATAGAGCAGAAGAGCCGGGGTCAAAAAGGGACTAGGTGAAAACATGGGTGAATCATCTATTAATAGATATTGAACAGAAAAGTTGGAGATATTTCCTCTGGCATTTCTAAACCAATAATGGTAGATGCCAGGGAGGGTAATGAATAGGGTATTTAGGCTTTTCCCCCTAGCATACAGTTCTGCCACTGGACAAGAGGGACCCATGGTCCAGTACAGCTGCTCTTATGTTCCTACCACTGAAATGTGGCTTCCTCTGAAGTGGGGCCAGAAACAGATTGATGTTTACTGGCCATGCTTGACTGGGGAGTACCAAAGCACTACATAGCACACTGTGGAAACTGTACTGTCCCTGAAGAGCAGAAGTACCCTTGGTTTTTCAAGTTCGCATCTGAAAAATTGACAAAGGGTGACCTTCATGTAAGTCAGAGTATGTAGCTTCCAGTACTAAGTTGACCCTGCCAGGACCTGAGAGAATTGTAAGTATTCCAAACTTGAGGCATAAGACCATTGTTATAGTTTGCTGATACCTCACTCCACTTCATTATTCTTTCATATGGCAGTTTAGACCTGTGGCTAGTGCTGTTCAGAGCAGTAAAGACACAGTTTCCACCACGAAGAGCCCTACCACTTTAGAGCCCCAGTCCTGCAAAGATCCTCCGCAGTGCAGAAAGTAAAGAACATGTGTAAGGATTGCTGGGGTCCGTGCCCAGGGGAGAGCCCTGGGAGGCAGTGAGGTGGGCAGCAATTGGCTTGAGAGTGATTGGTAGGTCCCTTTTTCACACTCGACAGCAGGGATGGCCCACCTGTGGCACAAGTGCCACAAATGGTCTGGGCAGCCTGTGTGTGCAGCACACAGTGGTTCAGGGAGGGGACAGGCAGTGCAGCAGCAGACAGGGCAGGAAGGAGAAAGCAGGAGATCAGGCTGAGGAAGGGGATCAGAGTGGCACTCAGGGATATAAAGGGCAAATTTGTGGCATGTCTGCCAGAAATGTTGCCCCCTCCCCCCACTTCTCTACACGTTGTGCTATTTACTAAATTACTTTCTTTGATGTGAGAGTGAAGCATTTCTGGCTTGCTCTGTGCATGCAATTCAGGTAACCCTGCATTTCCAGTCACATGAGATTTAGCCTCTTGAGAGCCACATGGATTAATGCCCCTCTTCCCCTCCTGGGAACAATAACATTTCATTTGAAAAGTTAAACACCTGGCCAAGGACTGTGAGTATCCTCAGCTCCTTCAGTGGGTTTCTATCATGTATTTGCCTGGAGTAAGATGTTGGAACATTTTGTAAGTGCACACCAATGGAGGGCTTTTCCTAGGATGTCTGAGCAGAGAACCAACAGCTGGGACCACGTTACCTTTCCTCTTCCTCTTGGTTGAAAAATTGAACCTGAGTGTATTCTCATGGATCTGCTACAGAAATCTGTATTCAAAATGATATTTCCAGGCAGCAATGGATTGCTGGACATGTACAGGCAAAAGACTGAAGAATGTGACTTGAAAATTCTGTGCGTGGTAGTGAAGATATCACTTTATTCCCAGCTCCATCAGTCCTATTTAGGGTTTGTCTGCTCCAATCTGACTCCTTTAGACCCAGACTCGTTGTCCTCTTTTTAATACCAGGCAAGTTGCAAATTGGCTTAAAAATGTAAAAGCTGCCCTGATCCATAGGCATGCTTTCTCCTGCTTTTAGCTTTAGGACATCTGAAGGCATCTATTAAAATAGTTACAGTATTAATAAATGAATTTAAGAAATACACTATGTTCTCGGCTCTCTCTCCAGTACAAAAAAATCTAGTGATTACAGGCTTTAGTTAAAAAATACCAATGGACTGACCCAGACTCCTGAAAGTATAATTCTGAGCTTATAGCTTCTGCCTCAGAGATAAAAGGGAAATTTCTTTCCTACCAGTAAGTAGATTGAAAGGTATTCGAAAGATTAGTAATGGTACTATCTGTGATTCCTGATACCGAGCTCTTTCCCATGATGAGGAAAGGTTAAGGCAGTTATCTGAAGAGGTGCCTTTCATTGCAAATAAAGGAAACAGCCTCTTGGATCATTGTCAAGGTGGCTGAAAAATCTCATCCTTGTTATTTTCATTCACCCAGTGCATTATGAATAAGCCTGCCCATGTGCCATACTGCACCACCTGGAATAAAAAGGGATGCTGTCTGGGAGTCCCAGCCTGGAGGGGAACCTTCGTGCTGGCCTGGGAGGGAGCTGCCAAACTGAAGGAAGGGTGCAGGGTGATTTCCTGGCCCCTCTTTGCATCCTGTTAAATCTTCTGTGCCAGAGATGACTCATCCCTGGGGTTCACAAAAACACTTCTGACGTGCTGGGTTTTTTTCCTCTTCCTTTTTTCCTTTTGAAACGGACGGATAGCAACTGGAAAGTGATACCTATTTTGAAAAGAATCCTCTAAGGAAAAGGAAAGGTATTTCTGAGTCCGGCTACCAATAACTTTGAACCTAACCCAATTTTAGGGCTCTAAACTGAGCACTGGTCTATACTATCCATTTTGCGGGCTTTTTTAGAACCAGAGTGGAAATGCTGTCAGCCCAAGCCTCCTGCCTTATTCCTTTGTCATGACTGTGCCAAAGGCATCTTTATTTGGATGGGAAACTGGTGACTAGCTACTCTAGTCACATGCCGCCTCCTCTCTGGAAACAGATGCATGCCTGGGATGTGGGAATCATCGCAGGTGTTGGGGGATGTATTTTGTGGGTGTTCTTTGTTAAAACACCGGCAGCACATGATGCTAGTAGACCAGAGGAAAGGGGTTTGGTATCTGTGCTAATCTTCCAATGAATATTCCTTTAGACTTGACCACACTACAGTAAGGGGCATCTCAGAAAAAGCTCTGAGATGCTGAACTGTGACCTCATAGCTCAACTATAAATATTACGAATAATCTATGTGAGGCCAGGTTGTAAATGCCATCTGATGTTTTAGCTTCAGCAGATTTAGTAATTCTTGACAGGGAGATTAACATTCAATTAAAGCAATATTGGTAATTACAGTTTCGATAAATTCAGTGACTTTTCTTACTAGAGGCAGAAATAATCTTGTGAGTTTATTAAAAAAAACTGGCAAAAGAGGTAAGAAATTATCTTTGTAAAAAATGCTCCGGCAGTTGTTCGTGCTAGTCCATTATACTGCATTTAACAATAAAAATGCTGCAGTGGTTGAGGTGTCATTGTAAAATGCCCTCGAATGCCCTTCTTTTATGTAAGAGCACTCATGGTAGAGACACAGTAGCTATTGATGCCATGTTCCAGGCCCCTGTGAAATGGCTACCCTGCTGAGATTGTCCATAGCATGGTGTGATCATCATAATAAGGTTGCCACCTGGCTAGTTTTTGACAAGCTGTGCTCTGTGTGTGTGTGATTGGGTGTGTTACATGTGGGCTGTTAGCTTTTTCTTCACATAAAAGCCAGTGGGAGCTTAGTTGAGAATAGGCTATTTTTACTTTGAGTTTGTATGCTGCACCTTTGAATTTCCACTGGGAAAGAGCAAAAGTCAAGGAAATCTTGAGGTTTTTATTGTAGCTTGGGACCAAAATATTGGAATTTCACAAAGTTTAGAAGCACAGAATTAGAAACAGTAATTTTGGGAATATTGTAACATTTTTTAAAAACTGTCAATGTGAAAAAAAGATGATGTTGCTGTTAGATTGGCGAGTGCCATTTCATTTTATTGAAGGGACCTGACATACTCCATCTTATGTCAGGTCCATATCAAACTCTATTTTCTTAAACTGCTTCATAGCTTAACAGAAGTTACAGTTCAGGGGCCTCCACTCTCCCCAATGCAGGTGCAGGGTCTGGCTGAACCACCTCTCCCACCAATTATCCAGTCATGTGACTCCCATGATACATATACAGAGGGAAACCTACCTTGCATTTTGCAGATACCGTCCTTCAAAAAACTCTGTGGGTAAGAAGGAACAGGGGCCCGAACTACCATGTGCTGATACAGAAATGCAGTTCAACATGCAACTGGACTGATTCAAAATTAAATGTTTCAGGTCACTTGAACAAAAAGGAATATCCTGATCTGGAGTTAAACTGACCTAGAAAAATAAATCCATCTTCCTAGGAGAAAATCAAAACTGTTTTTGCAAAACTGACGTTGTCGTATAGAAAATTTCAGTTACTCAAAAATGTCATTTTCCGTTGAAAAATTAATCCAGTAGAAAAGGTCCTGATCAGCTTGTGTCTTGGTTTTCTTGATGAGCTTCCTGTTCTAGTCACAGAGTGAATATGGTTGTGCCAGACCAGGTCCCAGACACAGAGAGTGTGGAGGTGATCCCAGAGTCAGCTCGGCTGAGCTCAGGTCTGTTCTCCTGTGGGTCAGCCCCCAGCAAGCCAGAGATGGGAGGACATAATATGTTCATAAACGTCATTCTGGATTATTTGTTTGCTGAATGGTTTCTGACAGAGAAGCTGACCAACTTTTTTATCAGAAAAATAACAAAGGCTTTTGTCATTAAAAAGGAAAGATCAAAATTCTGTTTTTAAGAATAGCTGAAATGTTAGGGGGTCATATTATTGTAAAGGAAAGGAGGCTGAGAATAAATGGTCAAGAATGAAAGGAAACTGTGTTACTGGTAACGCAATAAACTCAGGGGCCTTTTCTTGTTAAGTTTTCTTGCTAGATTCTTGGATTTTGCTTACGCCATTCAATGTTGATGCATTTTCACTGCTTTGCAGGGGACCAGGTTAGAGGAAGATTGGAGCAACTTCCGCTCCTGCAGAGAGAGCTGGTCAAGCAGAAATAGACCTTCTGGGGCCTCATTAGACAGCATTTGTGGTGGGCCATAAACCTTTTGCCCCCCTGGAAGGAATGAACTGCCAGAAGTCACACGGAGTCCTGGAAAAATAAACAAGGGGGTTGCTTGCGTTCATTGTGCCAACCAGCCCACCTCCATAAAGAAAAGAAGCAAGCATGTACCTATATGTTAAAGGAGAACAAGAGATTGCGAGTGCACCTGATAATTCCATGCAATGACACCTCAAAACTCACTGGAAAGTACTGTGGTCAGAAGTATTAGGAGAGTTTTATTTGCAGGTGCTTCATTGTTGTTAATCTGCTCTTATTGACATTATACATTGCATATTCTCTATCCTTATGTATTTAGAAAGTAAATAAGCTCATCAGACACATGTTCTGTTTTATGAGAGCAGAGCTGCATAAAAGAGTGTGAATGAATATGAATAACCCATTTTTGGCATATCCCGAGCTTTGGAGCTGATTTGTATGAGTCAGAAATACGCACTGTGAAAAAGGGCTCTCATCCCAACGTGGAAGGAAGAAGTGGGGAGACTCTGTAAGACTGATACAAGGAACATGTCCCTTCCTGAGACAAGGCTTATGAAACAAGTGATAAAATTTCTTGTGGGGGCTCAGTTTTCATGAAAACTATTGGAGTTTATACCAACACTCTGCTGATGCAATTGTTGCAGCACAAATGTCTTCAAAAGGACTGTGTGTCCTTGAAAGGGAGAGAAGTTAACAAGAGAATCTAAAAAAATCCCAGCACTTGAAAAAGTCTGGAAGCATTTAAATTTTGCTTTTACTTTGTTTTTTCCTTCATTTCAAATGGTGAATCTTCAAGAGGGTATCTCTATACTTCTTGTCTTTACAGTGAGAAGTGAAAATCATTAAAATGTTTACCCCCACCTGCATGTGAACTAGAGATGGGCCCAAGCTAAAAGGGCTAGGTATGGATTTGTAAATCTCTCACATTTCTGGGATTTTGGGTCATAGGTTCTGACAAGAATCCATCATTTTTGGATCAAAGACTAGAGCCACAGCTTTTTTTTTTCACTCTTTGAGTTATTCACCTAAATTATGTTAGACAAATAGCCATAGCCAACACTCTCAAGGCAAGAGTCCCTCTCCACCACCACGGACAACAACTCTGCCTGTTAACCTTTGGCACTCACCGATAAAAGGAGAGAGCTAAGAGGGCTGTTCCTGTATTCAGAGGTGATCTTTAACAACAGCCCTGCCTGCGTACACCTTGGCCGACTATGCCATATTCTCATCTTTACCTGTGTCCAGTTCTTCACCAACAGTTAAGTAATGGATGGTTTCCAGCGCTACCTGGTAGCCAAGCCTGCTTCAGTTCTGCTTCCCATTGGCAGGGGGAGGGTCCATGTTCTGGTGTGAACCCATGCTAACACTTCAGAATGGATGTGAGAGCACAATCCAGGCAGGAAAAGGGACAGTCATTCATGCATTTCTGAATAGCAGTGAGATTAGTCTTATGCAGAAAGGGAGGGGCAGGGGCATGCCATTGCTTCAGGCACTTAACCCACTTGTCCTTTCATGGGAGTACTTGTTAGCAGGGCACCACATTCTACAACTGAAGAGAACTGACTTGATCTTGTGAGCATATTCCCCAAGCCATCCTTCCCAGCCATATGCCCTACAGACTATTAGTTTCATAGTTAGTAGGGTCAGAAGGGAACTGAGCAGAACATCAAGTCCGACCCCCTGCCATGGGCAGGAAAGAGTACTGGGGTCAAATGACCCTGGCCAGGTGATTGTCTAGCCTCCTTTTGAAGATCCCCAGGGTAGGAGCAAATGGAATGAATGGTGCAGACTTCCCATCAGTGACCTACTGAGTGTTTGTCTAGGTCACAATGTGAATTCCATGTTACTTGTGACTTTCACTTGGGTTAAGACCTTCAGGTAGTATTGAAAACTGGCCTACTCCTGGCAGGCTGGCTCTACCTATTATGTGTTCATACAGTGGTGTGTGACATCTCAGAGAGGCCTTAGGAATGAGAGTCAGTCCACCAGGCTGCTGGATAACTGGGTCAGCAAGCTGTCAGGAAACCATGCAGATCTCCATCCCAGTGTCACTGAAGGCCTCCAGTTTGAACAGAATGTTTTGATTTCAATGAATCTGAAGGATCTCAAGATCTGAAAATTTGATGAAAAAAAATGTTTGATTAGAAGTTTTCTAACCAGCTCTAGTATCTGTAGGCAGGGACAGATGTAACATTTGAGGTGCTCACAGTACCTTTAAAGCCCCCCAAAAAGTGCAGGTACTTTAGTACCTTCCAAAAGAACATGATAGGGACATGGGTAATAGGGCTGCGTGAAATTTTGCTGGCTGTTTCGGTTCAACACTGTTTCGACTCATTTCAAGCTCAAAACAGCAAAATCGAATCAAAACGAAGGGCTTTGAAACAGCTTAGAAACAAAATGAGGCTAGTCAAAATGTTTCAAAAGTTTTTAAATGTTTCAAGTTTTGAAGCGGCCAGCAGGTGGGAGACAGGGGAGAACCAGGGCTGTGCTCACAACAGTAGCAGGGAGCACAGCCCTGGCTCTCCCCGTCTCCTGCCGCCTGGCTGCAGGAAGCTGATCACACCGCAGGGGAAGGGAACTGAGCCTGGGCTCAGTTCCCCTTCCCAGTGCTGTGATTGGGATGGGGAAGGGAACTGAGCCTGATGACTCAGTTCCCCTCTGCAGTGCTAGAACTGGGCTGGGGATGGGAAGTCAGCCCAGCTGGGCTGAGTTCCCATCCCCAGCGCTAGGATCGGGCTGGGGAAAGGAACTCAGCCTGATCCTAGTGCTGGGGATGGGAAGTCTACCAGCTGGGCTGAGTTTCTTTCCCCAGCCTGATCTAATGCTGAGGAGGGGAACTGAACAATCAGGCTCAGTTCCCTTCCCCAGCTGCCCGGTTCCAGGGGCAGAACCCAACTTCCCTCCCTCATCTGGCAGGTAGATCAGGGGCCTGCAGCCCCAGAAGGACTGGCACATCCCCCACAGCCCTCCTGGGGCTGCAGGCCCCCATCTGCCTGCCAGATAAGAGAGGCTGTTTCGAGCTTCCCCATTATAGCGAATGGGCAAAACGTCAAAACAGTCTCACTAGTTCGACAAAATAAAATGGAACAGCTGTTTCAAATCAAAATGAAATTCAAAAGAAAATGCTGTTCTGTCAAAACCTCAAAACTCAAGTCGAAATGGAACGGTGCCATTTTGCACAGCCCTAATGGGTAGTCCTTTAATACCTCACATTGCTTTGTTTCCTTGTGCTACTGCTCCAAGGAGCCACCTCTATAACTTATGCCAAAGTCCATCCGACCCTGGCATTTGACCTTGTCTATTTACAGCCAGGAGTAAAGGCATACCATACCCTCATTTTTCTCAGTCTGTGCTGTAATAAGACAGTGTTGAGAAGCTTCAGAGCATGTCACTAGCAGCCTTCACCCAGAATGTCAGTGCCATGGTCTCCGCTATGTACTGGAGGAGGCAGAGTTAGTGGACCTCTTTGCCATATGGGGAAATGAGAACACCCAATTCTTATTCCAGACAAGCCACAAACTAATGAACCTTGCAAGAAAAAAGACCGTAGAGATCATCCAGGTATCATTCACTGGCAGACAGAAGCTTCATTAAAAATAACTTTAGGCTGTGTCTACATTGTTTGGTAAAGCTGACTTCAAGACCATACCACTAACCTGTAAACCTCTAAGCTTGACTCCTGGCTTGATCTCCAATGCTCTGCACAACTTCAGGATCTGAGCTTAAGCCTCTGTATGATGCTTGCTTAGCCTGTTAGCTTCTTCAGACAGGAGCCCTGGTATTGCTCCTCAGCCAGTCCTCCCAACTACAACACAGTCTTTATGCTGCAAAAAACCCCAGACAAATAAGCAAACAAAACCAAATCCTTCTGCCCCATCCCAGGCACTAGGAGGGGAACCCCTTTGGCTCTGGCCCTCAGCATAGCAGTCTGGTCCCTTGCCGTAGCAAGCTGTTATTCTCACAGCTGGCTTCCTTCCCTACAATCTGTTCCTTCACTCCACCCCTTTCTGCTCTCCTCTCTGGGTTTTAAGCTCACAGTGGGACACTTCCTTATTAGCAGAATACCCCACAGCCACAAGTCATTAACAGGGCTGGCTACCCCTTTTTAAGGGGACAGATCACCCTGTTATCGCCTCTAGCTAGCATCTCACTGCTGTGTGTCCAGAACTCACCCAGGTGCTGCAGGCCAGTTCTCACCTCAACTGCCCATGATTAGAATCATGCACAGGAAAAGAGACAGGGAACTCACAGCCAGATCCCTAAAAGGGCTCCAACAGAGGAAAAAGAAGCTTGATATGGTGAGGGCTACAAGGTAACAATTTATACACCTAGGGCTGTTGAAAGACAATGCTCAGAGCTGACCCTAATTATTAGTGTAGACCAGTGGTGCTCAACTTTTTGGCTGTGTGGGCCAGATGAGTGATAAGTGCTGGGCTGCAGGCCAGATCCTGGGGTCAGCTCCTGGATTGGGTCCTATGCAGCCAAATTAGGCCTGCAGTGGCTCAGCACAATTCTGCACAGCTGGACCAGGCCCCATGCCACCTCAGGGTGGCCATCCCATGCAGAGCCATGCTATACAACCCGCGGGCCTCTTCACAGGTGCAGAGATTTGTCAGCAGGTGAGTGTCAATTAAAGCTGCCCAACTCTTCTGCCACTACATTTTTTGACCCTTGAGGAGTCCTGTGGGCCAGGTGCCACAGCTTCATGGGCTGGATCTAGCTCTCGAGACATGAGTTGAACACCACTGGTATAGAGAAAACTTCAGATACAGACAAGCCCAATTTAGCAGCTCTGTGTGTCCCATATTTGTAAATGTGTTAGCTCATAGAGCTGAAAGATATAAACCATGTTCTTTTACTGAATAGTCAGAAAATGTGCAGAGTTTAATAGCAAATGATATGCTGTTTATAAGATTTTGAAACCAATTTATATAATGGATTGAGACTTATTTCCATTATATGTTAACAAGTTAAAATTTCTACATAGACATTCTCTGTGAAGTTCTTAATATAGATTTTCCATAAGGGGCAGGTGCTAATGTGATCAAGCTTAATTATTAATGAGGGAAGTGTATGTACATCCTGATCTAACCCACCATGTCTCTTTCACTCACTCAGATTAGCCACAATGCTTAGTTTAGCAACATCCTAGAAATATGTGCTGTATTTTGGGGATCGGCTACACCAACCTATTGCTTTGATTCTACCATAACAGCAGTGTTGCTAACTCTCAAATTTATTCATGAGTCCTGAAATGTTTGATGGTCCTTGTATTTGAAAGTGCCAGCTGCTGAAAACAAGTGAGTTTATAAGAAACTGTGCTCTCACTTTAAAAGTGAGGCTGGTGTGGCGTAGATGCTAGGGTGCATGGTTGACAGGTGGCAAGTTTGAGGCCCTAGCGGAAGCACTCATGGCACAGCCATGTCAGATTGCAATAAATCTGCAAATTCTGCTAAATATCTCCTCCCAAGGACATGAGAAGGAAGGACCTTGAAAGAGGTTGTAAGCCTCATGGTTACTAAGAAAAGCTTGACAGCATAACATGAGTGAACTCAAGAGTCTCAAAAATCAAGAAGCAAATCAAAAGTTAAAACTTATCATCTAAGAAACACCCCTACCCTTTTGCTGCCTTGTGATTTTAAGCCAATCTCCTAATTTTGGTGGACATTTATACTTCGTTTGACTGCTTGTGGTTGTCAGTAGTGTGCTGGGAAGTATAGAATAGATGGCTAGCATGGCATCAAGCTGGAATAAGTTGTTTCTTTCTTAGGTGCAGTGTACATTGGCAGGGTACACTTAATGGTTGGCTGCACAGAGAATGTGACAGACAGAATAGTGTCTTGTGTGATCCTAAGGGAGTATAAACAGGAGCTCTGTGTTCCCTCTGTTTACCTTACTCTCTGGTAGCTATCAAAAGAATTTAGAGTCAAGCTTCCAGTTTATAAGAATTGCCGGTGGGAGGGAAGAGGTTAATTTGTTTTTTTATTTTTTTAAGCTGTAATGTGAATTATCCATTTTGGCAAGTGAATGGGAACAGATACATGTACTCAGTATTTTCTGTCACACGCACTATTATTAGTAAGAAACACATTTCCTTTTGGGGTGAACATTAGGGACAAAAATAAGGCTGTTCAGATTTCCACCTCCTTTATTAACTCTGCTAAAGCAATTGTGCTGGCATTTAGAAGAACTGGCAAATGCATTTACTCAGCAGCAAATGTGATGCATTCAAGGTTCTTTTCATGCTAAGAAGAAAATAGGGGCTTTTAGGCACTGGAAATGTAATATCCAATCTTCAGTAATGATTTCTAATACTGTCAAAAAGAAAACAAGACCCCCATTCAATCACACACAGCATAAAAGGTGGGAAGTAGCCTGAAATTATCTGAAATCACCTTGATACAGGTCTAGGCTTGTATTGGGTGCACATTTGCAGTCCACATAAAGACACATTTGCCTTTGGAGACAAAACATTTGGCTAAATGTTGGGTTTTACATCCAACATGCACTGTATTCCTTAGTTCTTGGACTGAGTTTGCTTGACTTCATAATCCAATAAAGGCACATAGGCAAGACACTTCACAGTACCATTGTGTTCTTCCAGTCTGGAGGAGGATATATAATCTTTTCCAAGAATGGGCATGTTTTTTTCGTATCCAAATTTCAGTTCACTCTAGTTCAAAGTCCTTAAATGTTTTGCTTATTGAGGATTGCACATGATGGGAAGTCTGAAGCCAAGTGAAATGCTGGGCATGTATATTTGAATTGCAGTACCCATGATGCTCTTGATCTCTGTTGTTTCACTATAGTTTCCTCCAACTCCTAATAATCTACAGGATGTGTTGAACATGTTTGTGTGTTGAGTATGCTGGATTCCTAAGCCATCAGACTCCTTTAAGCCAATGCATCTCCACTTTCCTCAGGGGATTGCACCCACCAACCACAAATTTGCATTAGATCACCTCTTAATAGTTTGCTTGACAAATAGAAATTGTGAATTGCTTTTCCACTGTAGGTTGCATCCTGTTTCTATGTAATAAATTAAACTAAGCCCTCTGGCCTTCAATACAGAGAATCACATGATCTTCATGACCTATTATTACATTGCAGAGGGAATGATGATTCTAGGCTATCCTAAGAAGAAAAAGGCCTGATTTTTTTTTTTTATGTTGGCTTCCAACAAAGAGAATAATATAACCAATGCCACAACAGTTGTAAACAGCATATCTGTTTTTCTCACCAAAGTGACCAAGGACTGAACAACTCTGGAAAACAATCTACCTTCTTGGGGTGAGAGGTGATTCTGACAAGATGGGCCCAAGGCATACTGATGAGAGCTTGCATGAAGTACGTGTTTTTCGGCTTCATCAAGGACTTTAATATCCATCCATCAACTTGCATTTGCACTAAATTCCATTTAACAAATGGTTTTCAAAATAGGGTGAACTTCTGAAACGAGAGTATTTATAGAAAGAGCTATTTAGTCTGCTAGCAATTTTCAGTATTCATTTTGCTATTGCTGAATATACAGAACAGGATTATTCACCCACGTTACCCAGCTGCTTCTGTTTGATAATGAAGTGAAGGTTGTGATGAAAGTGTCTTTCCATGGAAATGACTGTGATGTCACAATTCACATTTATGACTTTAAATTGGGGTCCATGAAGAGGAGTTGATTTTTGAAGGAGGAAATACTGAAACATAAATATCTCAGAGTATTAGCAAAATAGTCAATTAAAATTCAGTAAATTTGAAGCCAATGATGAATGAACTAATTTCATTTTTCTATACTATATCTGAACAATATTTCCCAACAGGAATGTTCCTTGAAAAAAATCAGAGTAACTCATAAAAAGCACAGTCTTATTTTGTTAGAAAATGATTCCTTTTTAGAAGAGAGAGTCAGTGGGGTATGAAATTCACTGGGAGAGATGTAGGGATTTGCCAAATTCAGAAAGCTTAAGCAGCCTTGCCTTTTCTGGGTATGTTCCTGTTATTGTAAAGAATAAACAGGGATCTTAAATTTGATGAAATGTCTTTGCTGCATCTTCAGACTGAACATTGTCAGCTTGGCTGGATTCATAATTTCCATTTGGATGCGTTTTGTCACCTTTAGCCACTGACTCTCAAGATCAGTATTTTAAAAATGATCATATCTTAAGTGAGAATGTTTATCTTGCTAAGTGGCCCAGAAAATTCCGTTAAAATGTGCGCGTGATTATTCGACAATTCAGGTAAATAACTTTAGGCAACATATTTGCATCTGTATGTTTTGCTTAAAAGCTCTGCATTAGTCAGACATTTTTTCTCTTTTTCCTACATAAAATTGAATTGATGCTCAAATGCTTTTGAAACTCTTAAGAAAATAAACTTTGCTTTAAAATACTTTTTCTGTCTACATGCCTCATATATTTTTATGAATTTATTCTCCCAACAGCCTCAGGAGGTAGGGAAATATCCCCGTTATAAAGATGGCAAAATATATTCTTTGACATTTTCTTCAAGGAACATACTGTTTTTTCACTAGGCAGTTGGTTTATCCATACTGGCTATGCACCACAACATAGAGTATCTGATTTAATTCCAGCCATATCTTCCAGTCACTGTCCTTCAGTATCCAATCAACTAATAGTATTTCAGTCTTCCATGAAATAGTATTGGGGAAGTATTTTACCTACTAGTAATATAGTATCAATAGTGATATAGCAGATAGAACTGCGAAATATATGCTGCAGTCCACAGTCCTGTGCTATCAGGTGTGAGATAAATGACCTGAAAGACCTTTTACATCTCTAGCTTTTACCTTTCTTCTCCTTATATTATTAGGTTCAGTATTGCATGTGCCTTTGTGCATCCATTTACACCCTGAAAACAATGTCCATTTCATAGCAAGAATAAAAAAGTTCAAGGAGGACTTATATTGAGTGTAATAGGGGAATTTCTTGGGGCTGGTCTGCCATTGGCCTGCCCACCTGTTCTGGGCCAGCCACCTGACTCCTTGCCTGCCAAGCCTTGTTGTCTATGAATTGGTTCCAATAAAGTGGGAGGCTGCCCATTCTTCCCCCGACGCCAGGGGGCACTATCTGCAGCTCCATTCCATCCCTACACCACAGCCCAAGCCTCACAGATGGCATCCAGGTCACACAATGCTCCCAGCCTACAGCCAGACTGAGCTTAGCCCTCGTTGTCAGGCCTCAGATACACACATTCATACCATCCTCCTCTCACTAGGGCTTCTTACACTCCACCCCCTCTCACAGGGTCTCTTTCACCCATTGACAACTTGTACCACCTTGCTCCCTCTCAGAATGGGCCTCTTCGGCCATAGGCTTTACCTAATGCACACCTAACTACACACGCGCGCACACACACACACACACACACACACACACAGCTCCCAGCCCTCTGGTTTCCCCCTCACTGGCTATTTGTAAAGATGCTAAGATGGTGATTCCTAAGGCATTACAGAAGGAATATGTTAAAAATGATAATGAAAGTCATTTAAGGATTGCAAAATCTAACAGAAGGGACAGTAAATATCTTAAGCTAGCCTTAAATTAACCTTTTAGTAACAAATGAGTGATATCAAGAAAGCAGGTAGGCTTGTCACATAAGCTTAGGCAAAAATATAGGCCAAATCAAACAAAAGAGCCCGTGTTGATGGCACAGGAAAAAGTAATTCTCCAGAGCAAAATCTGCATAGACTGCTTTCTCCAGTCAACTTAAACCAATTTAAAAAAAGGAGAGAGACAAGGACACTGAGAGTTTTAACAGATGTCATATTTCTCCTGGGCCAGATTGTTCCTGTGCTTGGCCAGGACAGGGACAAGTCATAGCACAGTTGTGTATACGCCACCCTGCCAAGTGTCACTTCATTTGACTGCTGCTGCTTCACCAGTAGGTGACTGGTGAGAGAGCACATATCCCAGCATGCCTCACATTTGTTTAGCTTGTGGAGGTTCCTCAAGATTCCCCAGCAGAGATGTTTCAATGTGTGTTTTCAGACAGGGTTGAGATGGTTAAACCCCAGGAGAAGGTACAACCAAAAAGAGTGGACTTACTACCATCTGAAAACAGTGATGCTGATGTCACAGAGGAGAATTGCAGATCCTCATGACAGTATAAGGGGCCTCCAAGACTAAATGAACACTCCTAATAAATTTTACTTACTAGGTTATAGTTTACTGTGCAGTAAGCATGCATGTCTACAAGTACGCATGCTTACTGAGCAGTAAACTTCGCTGCTATCAGTAAATTTGCTACATGCCAAAGCAAGTAGAAAATTTACTCATGAGTATTTACTGCACAATAATGCTCATGTAGACACTACCCAGGAGTAGATTTGATTCTGGTCAGCCCTACCACTAGGGGGCCAGCCTGAACTCCAACCAGGGCCCTGGGGCTGGAGTCTATCTTGCCCAAGGACTGGGCTGCCTCTGTGGCAACCCCAGGCAGAGGTCCTTTAAAAGCCTGAAGGCATTTTGAGCCCTCAGGCACAACAGCAAGGAGACTGAGGGGAACTCTTGGCCTCTGCTGCCCCTGCACAGGCTGCGGGGTACCTGCGCTAGCTTGCTTGCACCCTGATGCCACTGCCTAGCACTGCAGTGCCATGCAGCTGTCAGGCCCATGTCAGCCCCCAGGCCCAGCTGCATTCAGCTCCTGGACACTGGGGTCAGTACCAGCTGCCCAAAGCCAACTCTCAGTAGCCTGCCTGGAGCCTGCAGGTGCTGTGGGGCATTGCCTCGCCATGCGGTTCATAGTCCCATGCTGTGCCCCTGTGTTGGGTGCTGCAGGCAGTTGCCTAGGCCTGGCAGCACAGGGACAGCTGGGTGAATGCCTGGAGAGCTGGCGCAGGAGCCTCAATGGCCTCCTCACTGGTGCCATTTGCCATGACTCAGGACCCTAACTGGTTCCTAGAGGAGACTGGTGACCTCATGCTGCTGTGGGGAGAGGCAGAGGGTAGCAGCAGTTCGCATGAGGCGGGTACTCCAATGCCCATGTCTATGAGGGGCTGTCAAGCTAGACATGGGAGCGTGGGCATGATCAGTCAGCATGGCAGTGTCACATAAAGGTCAAGGCCTTGCAGGCACAGTGGGTCACCATCACTGACTGCAATCATTGGTCGGGGAGTGCCTGCAAGTCCATGCCCTTTATGCAGCAACTGGATGCCATTCTTGTGCCCCAGGCCCCAGGCTGCAGTCATGCTGTGTGCAGCAACATCAGCAGCCTGTCTGAGCCCCAGCTCTGGACTGGCCCCTGTGGTGATGTGTTCCTGGGGAGGGCCCTGTGGGGTGCCAGCAGCTCATCCTGCCAAGCTTCCTGCCCTCAGCCTCCACAAGCAGCTCAGGTAGCCTAGGCCAGTGCCTGCCCCAACATGTCTGCAGCCTTAGGCCCAGCCATGAGGCATGGCTAGCCATGTCACCTCTAGCCACCAGCAGCACCAGCTCTGCCCATACCTCACACCCTGCCTCCTGAAGACACTGCTAGGAGCTGTGCGCCATTCCCATCAGCCAGAATCAAATGGAACCACTGGGCATGTGAGCCCCACCCACATCGTAAGCCCTGCACTGGGGGGAGGGCCCTCAGCCCTGGTCCCTCTTTGCTGCCCTTCCTCCCTGCCTAAGCTGGCCAGACTCCAGCGGCCCCCAGGTATCCCCACCACTCCACGGCATGCAGAGAGGTGGGAAACAGTGCAAAACTTTATTGATCAGCCTATGCCCCTGCAGCTAGGTGGGCACAGGCCTCTCACACACGGAGGAACATGTCAGTGTTGGCGGCAATGTCCTCCTTGACTGTGGGGGGCAGAGACTTGTAATATAGTCACAGGAACCTTTCAGGTGGTGGCAGAGGAAATGGGACAGCCCAGGCTTGCTCCCTGCACTGTCCAAGCTCAGGGTACTGCACCAGGCATGCAGGATTCATAGAATCATAGAATCAGTGAGTCGGAAGGAACCTAGACAGATCAAAAAAAAAAACCTAGAAAAAAAGACCTAGAAAAAAACAAACAAACCACACTCAGGTAGGCTCTGGAGCGGTAAGAGACGCA
>NW_017728918.1:69813659-69821047 GCF_001723895.1 Crocodylus porosus | reverse complement strand
CCCTCAGCCCCTCCTCATAGGGCTGGCCATGGAGGCCCTCAACCATACGAGTGGCCTCCTCTGGACCCTCTCCGTTCTCCACATCCCTCTTGAAGTGCGGCACCCAGAACTGGACACAGCACTCCAGCTGTGGCCTGAGCAGCGCCACATTAAGGGGGAGCAAGACCTGCCTGGACCTGTTAGTAATGCCCCTGTTGATGCATGACAGGGTGCGGTTGGCTCTGCCTATTGCTTTGTCGCATTGGTGACTCATATTCTGGGGATTGCTGGGGGCACCATGGCCATCATCATCAGCAGGATATAGTGGGTTGGGCACCCCTCAGTCTCTGCAAGCAGCTCCTCATGTAGCACCCAGGACACACACAGTAGGGGCACACTTGGGACAAAGTGCTGGCATGGGAGAGGGCTGGCTCCAGGGCACTTCCCTGGAGAGGCCCCCTGCAAGGAGCCTGGGGGTGCAGGCAGATCCTCAGCCTAATCACCTAGGAGCCCCACCCTGCCCAAACCTGAATGCTGTGGGCTTGGCAGCAGCACAGGAGACCAGCAGGCCTGCAGGAGGAGAAGTGGGGGAAGTGAGGTCTGGAACTTCAGCAGCAAGTGCTGCCAAGAGCCTGGTCTGTCCCAGCCTGGGAAAGGGGCAGAGGAAGCAGGTTGCCTGTGGCTAGCCAGCCCCAGGGGAGCAAGCAGGGATGGGGAGCTTGGCCAGCAGCTGCCTGGGCCCAAGCCTGCCCAGCTGACTTACCATGGTTCCTGGGTACTTGTGCATCCTCAATCCCCGATGTGAGGCCAGGCATCGCATGCCCCCCTCTCCCCTCCGCCCATCTTATCTCAGAAATGTTGCACTCTCACAATCAGCTTGTTTCTCATGGCTATGCAGGCCCTGCAGCTGCATGTGCACCATGCGGGGACACATGTGACAGCGCTCACACTGCAGCCTGTCACTCTGCGCAATGGCTGCTTCAGCTCCTGTCCCTGCCAAGGCCCTGGCTGAGCCGCACACCTGCCACCAGGGGCCAGGGCACTGGGTACAAGAGATGCTGGCCAACCACTTTCTCCTGTATTCCCCAGAGTAGCTCTCCTGGACAACCAGAAACACAGCTGGCCAGGGAGTGGGGCTGCCTTTAAAGATGGCCTCTGGCTGCAGGCATCTCCCCCTGGTGGTGATGGGGCATTGCAGGGCCCCAGGAAGTGGGAGTAGTTTGCTGCTGGGAGCAGCAATCTGCTCCCATGCCCCTGCATATGTAGATGCTTGCCCAGGAGCATTTACTTGTGAGTAGTTTAATTGCAAGTAAACTGGTCCCACATCAAATGCATGTGTAGACACAAGCTGAGAATCAGTTAGAACTTGATACTGAGGGTGCATCTACAAGGTGCCCTATGCTGACACTGTTACTGTGCTGTGCTTTAATACTTCATTTTGGCAGCACCTTTGGGAAGTACTAAAGCATGGTTCAGTAACTGCCCTTACTGCACTGTACACACAGCGCATGGTTATTTTTAATCAGCTACTTCGCTGTAGAGCTGTCTTAAAATGGGGGAGCACACTACTATGTCAAAGTAGCTGCTGGTCATGTGTAGACACTTGTGGATGCTATGTCACCATAGCACATCACTACCACAAGGTAATGTCATGTGTAGACATGCCCTGAATGAAAAAGATCTTTCTTAGACTTCCTTGGCTCTGAACACTTACTGAACAGCACAGAGGGAACTATCACTGCCAATGAAATAATAAGGCATGCCTTTTGTTTTCCTGTAAACATGGTCTGGTTTAGATTGTGAGGCAAATAAATCTAGAGGGTATGTAAATCATTTCTTTTGCTCTACTATCATTGTGTCTCTGACTGCCTTAGTTGTCTCTGCTCTAGGAGGGGTGTAGGACATCCACGATGAGTCTCTACCACTGCTCCATCTTTACTTCACTGTTTGATTTCACTCTACATCAGAACTTTACTCCTCTAGCTCACTAATATATATATATGGACACACACACACGCCAGAAAGCTCCTGCTATATACAGCAAGAGCTTTCTGATCTTTCTCTCTCCTGTGTTTCCTGAAGATTTTACTTCAGGGGTGTCTCAAAGCACTAGTATCTGTTTTCATCAATGTGTAGTCAAACTGTGGTTCCATTTTCTTCCTTTAATAGTAGCCTTGGTGGGTTTCTCCTGTTTTCTTTTGTGTATCTGTCAATTTATTGTAAGGTCAGGTTAATGTCTAAAAACAGACAGCCATCAATACAAGGTTGGAAGCCTTTTGATCAGGCTGGTGTATTTCTGTATGTTTTTACCCTGTATAATAACACCAATTTCGCATTTGTGTTAAAGATCTGAGTTTAGTTCTCAGTTAATTAGTTTGGAATTTTGAACTCATTTCTGGAGAATTGAAGTTTCCTAATTCTAACATGAATAACTTTCCCAATTCTAACATGGGTTTCTTCCTTGGTGGCACTGAGCTTTCAGTACTTCTAAGGAAGGTGAAGCCCACTATATCTTGGATCTACTCACTGTTCACTTCTTTGTGGCATGGTATTCTAGCAAGTATATTGTTTTCATTTCTTCTTCACTGATCTTCAGCTTGACTTCTTCTAATCTTCCTTGTATTTCAGTTTTTAGCCTTCTCAATCAAATCTTGAAATGTCTGAGCCACAAGGAAGATACTGCCTGTGAAGTCTAGGAGTTGCTTGATGTCTAATGTATGCTTCTTATTCACCTCTAACTGTTTCTCATCATCCAGTCAATAACTAGAAGAAATGGCAAGAGTGACAGAAGATACCTTCTGTCACACTTGCTTGTAATATGAATGATTTGAATAGAAAGCTAAGGTAGACTCTTTTAAATTTGAAATGATTATGAAAAGGGCTTTTACAATATTAATTGTTTTTTCTGGAATTGAGCAATGTCCTCTTAGTTTCCAGATAGCATCCCTATCCACTCTATCAAATGCCTTTTCAAAGTCTAGAAAGTTTTGTGGGTGGTGTGAAAATGTTCCCTATTTTTTCTTTCTGGAAGCCAGTCTGTTCATCTCTAAATTCTGGCTTCACTGCTTGTTTTGCCATTTCTAACAACATTCTTGCCAAGAGCTTACTAATGCTTCTCTAGGTTTTATATACCACAAAAGATCTCCCTTCTTTCGTAACTAAGTCATGAGACCTTCCTTCTTTTGAAGAGCATCTTCTCAGATTATAGTAAAGAGTTCATACATGGGTAATGTAAACTGTAGACTCCGTGCCTTTCTCATGTCTGCTAGTGGGATTATGTTAATCCTTTGGATTTTTTTCACCTTTTAAATCTTTTCTCAATGGTTTTCCTAATTTCTTTTGACTGCATCTGTGGATATCAGTCATGTGAAAAGTGTTGTATGGTCATGTCCATCTTAAAACACTTGCAATGTTAATCTACCATCTATTCAACTGGTCCTCTTTTGGGAAAGTCATGTTTTTGGGCTAATTGTCCTGTTCTACTTAGAAATACTTAGGTATTTTCTTATAGAGAAGCACTGTAATTTGGTAAACTGTGTTCTTGCCTTTTTATTGGATAGCAGCCTTAGCTTCTTGAACCAAATTATTGACATGGTTTCTTTTATGATTCCTAGTACTTGTGGCTTTATTCAAAAGCATCTTTTCCTTCTTTTATCTAGTCTCCCCGACTCGTTGGACAAACAGTCTTTTGCATCCTTTCTGAGGGTTGAATTGCAGGTTCCTCGTTTGTTTCTTTCTATTTCTTCAACATTTCTGTGGTCAGAAAGGTTTCAAATCTGTTTCCCTATGAAATGTAAAATAAGTTTTTGATAGTTGGCTCCTTCAGTTACATTATCTCATATATTTTCTACCAAAAACAGTCACTCAATTTTAAAGTTGATAACTTCATTCTAAAGACTCCTACAAACAAAGCCTGGTTGGACGATACATCAGCACCTATTTTTTAAGTGACATCCTCCATAGTTCCCCTCCATCTTCTCTCAATGGTTGAGCAATAAATGTAGCTAAGCATGTTTCCATCTTGGATACCTAAATAACTAACATGAGATTTATAAGGTAACATACTAACTTTCATTGCCAAATAATTTAAAACACAGAAATAATTCTCCATTTTCAAAAATAACACCAACATAACATGTTGATGATGTGAATCTGAGATCTCCTTTCCCCTGGTATGCTGTCATTGTGTCACTGTTCTTTTAGTAAATGTTATATTTCAAAAAGTAAGAAAACTGTAGACAATTGTTGTATGAATAATTTCACACAGGTTGTCCTGGCAGATTACTAATCTCTGAACATCTAAGAGTTAATGAAACATAAAGAGTTTATGGAGTGTCAATCTGAGTTTGTAGTCTCTGTTAATGATTATAAAGAAGTCCTATTTCTGAAGGGTTGTATTGCCTAGGTTGAGGTCAGACATATAAAAGAGATAGTACTGGAAAACCAAGAAGTTGGCAAGGTACAGGTGACATATAGACATTTTTTAAGGGATTGTGCTGCATTCAGGAGAGCGAATGTATGTGAGAGAGATACATTTAAGAAATTTCAATATTTATGGAGTCTTTAAATCAAAACAGGAAAGGAAAAGCTTGTGCTTATCTTTAGGCAGAATTTTACCTCTTCCTTTCTCCCTTTATACTTTATCTCTAGAAAATATTATCCTTAAGCATCAATTCAATTTCCAGTCTAGGCAGTTGACTCAAAAATCTACATCTGACCTCCAGACCTGTCTCCTGTGCAAACTGAAATCTTGGTGTGCCTCTCTGAAGTCTCTTTGTAGGTGTCTAGCCAACAGCTAAATTTCAACATGGCTCAACAAAGTTCTTAATCTTTCCCCCAGCTCTCCTTTCTCCCCTCCTGGGGCCGTACCACCATTTGCCTGCCACGTTCTGTACTACTGGCATCATCTTAATCAAACCTCTCTCTAGTGCCTCATGCCCAGGAGATGTCTATATTTTGCAGATTCCTTCTGCATAACATTTCTAAAACAGTTCCCCTCCTGTTCATTCACACACCTAAAACTTTTATCTAGATTCTCTTGACTTCATTTCTGATTACTTCAACATCCTTCTTTCTGGCCTTGCCTCATTGTCCATCTGTACACCTTCTGTTGTCTCTTGTCTTATCTTTAGACTATAAGCTCTTTACATTAAAAAGAACCGTCTTTTCTCTTTGTTTATACAGTGCCTCACAATGAGAGGACCCTGGCTCATAAGGAAGTTCCTAGGTGCTATGGTAATACTACTACTTGACAAATTAATTAACAGTTTGAATGGAAATGTAATAAAAAGAGCTTTAGCAGTAGTTAGTGTTGGTTTTGGCTGCTTGAGGCCCTTGATTTAAAAGCATGGAAAGAGGAGCTATGTATGGTGTAAAAAAGGGTAACGCTAGGAAAGGGAGTTTTTTGTGGTTTAGGGAAATCATGTGAGGATTGTAGCTTGCTGGGATATAGTTCAGCCATCAGATGTCTCCTAACTGTGTTGATGCTTCCAGGAAGGGAGGGATTTCTGGTAACAAACAGAGACAAAAATGAAGCTGAAACAGTTTAGAAAAACCTGTTTGTTTTGTTAGCACTTTGGTGTCGGCCTCTCTAGGAAATGTCTGTTGTTTAAGGAGAACAGTGACTCCAAATATTATGACAGAGGGAAGATTGTTCAGAAGGCAGTTGTGAGAATAAACTATTGTCACCTTTTTAATTTAATATTTTCATGTACAGTTCTCATTAGTGTAATTGAGACAGCAAGTTAGATTTGCAGCTGCACAGGGCCTTTAAATTACTCGTATCAACATTTTATTTGCATAAACAATCAAGCACCTCACATGCACTTTTCTATATGCTATAAAATATATTCTTCGCAAACTTAGGCAGAAATCTTTAATGCATAAAGAGATTTGTATTAACATATGTACATTTTGTCAGGCGTTGGATTAATCATGAAGTGAGATGGGGCTATATTGAGGGATGCTGTTCCTTTTATCTTCTCTGTGTTAGTAGTAGTTCTCTGTGTTTTGACATGCATCAGACAGCACATGTCCAGGAATACTTAAGGAAGAAGGGAAATGAAACAAACTTCATTTGAGCATCTTTGTACAGTCAGCACACACCTCCCTACAGACCAATGTGTGCCAAATAATACAATAAAAGGCCTAGGGACCCACCAGGAAACTACAAGCCAGTTAATTTGATATCACTTCTGGGAAATGTGCTAGAAGCTATAGAGGGATTTGTTAAGGGAAATACTTGGCAAAGTCAGTTGATTAGGGAGATTTCATGAGCAGAAGTCCTTCCCAAACTGCCAGCATAGAAGAGTGGCTGCAGAGGATGTTGTAGCCAGACAGTCTCGGGATGCCATGCTGATACCACACAAAATGGGATGCCAATCCAAAAAAAAATTAAAAAATTAAAAGATTGGGAAGTAAATCGTTTCTTCTGTTTGAAGAGGGTGTTTTTCCAGTGGTGCACAAGGTTGTGCCAGTAGCTGCACTGCTGGTGGCACTGGTGATGGTGGTTGCCAGACCAGCAGTCCCACCAGTTCCAATTTTTACACCAACTCCTAACTTTGTGCCCAGGACTCATAGGACCTGGCACATAGGGCCTTCCTCTGTGAAGCACCTGAGCCCTGGCACTTAGAAAGAGACAAAACTCATATTTTGCAGGTGGTTCTGCTTTCTAGAATGGTCCAGAACCAAACCTGAGCTCCAAGTGCTCCTAGAAGTTGGCGGCTTCAGGAATGGTGTCTCAAGGCAGGCTTGGCTTCCTCAACCATGACTGGCACATCACGACGAGAGTCACGCTTGGATGGGATGGGCTCCACCTTTCCCCTAAAGGTAAGCGTGTATTTTCTTCTAGGTTGGTGGACCTCCTCTGGTGGGCTTTAAACTAGGCTAATCAGGGGAAGGGGAAGATGAGGGTGGAGGAAGCATCAGACTGCCAGACCAAGCAATGCCCACAAGTACAGCCCAGCCTAGACCAAGGAGCGAAACGTATACACAGGCAAGCGACAGAGGCCAGGGCAATGCTGTGATTAGGGGGCCACTACACACATCCACATGAGGCCTCAAACAAACACTTGTAGTATGGGAAACAAGAACGAGGAACTCACTCTCCTGCTAGCTGACACCAGCCCGGACATAGTGGGGATCACTGAAACATGGTGGGACTCAGCTCATGACTGGGTGGTGAATATCAAGGGCTATAGGCTGTATAGGAGGGACAGGGTAGGAAGGAAAGGTGGGGGCCTTCTACATTAAGGAAAGGTGGGGGCATTCTACATTAAGAAGGAATACCCATCCTCGTCAATTAACAAAGAATCAGAGGAGGGGCACTCTGAAGTGCTTTGGGTTAGAATACAAGGCAGTCAAGGGGAAAGAGACTTAAGAGTGGGGGTCTACTACAGACCTCCCATCCA
>NW_017728918.1:69765090-69813648 GCF_001723895.1 Crocodylus porosus | reverse complement strand
TCATGGTCAGGGCGGCTAGGGTCTGGAACCAGCTTCCAAGAGAAGTGGTGCTGGCCCGTACCCTGGGGGTCTTTAAGAGGAGGCTGGATGAACACCTTGCTGGGGTCGTTTGACCCCAGTACTCTTTCCTGCCATGGCAGGGGGTCGGACTAGATGATCTACTCATGTCCCTTCCGACCCTAGAAACTATGAAATTACTTCTTGCAAAGACTGAGTCAAGATTTGTAGGCTGGCATATGCTGCTGGGAATTCTGGAAAGAGCACTGGCTAAGATACGAGGGAGAGAGAGGTGGGCAAGACCAGAGCACGAGAGAGTTGGTGTGCAGCTGCCAAGAGTACGTAGCTGACCACACAGCATTTTCAGCACTCAGAAGGGCTGTGCCAGAGGGATAAAAGGAAAGGTTGGAGCCACTGTGAGGAGCAGATGAGCAACCCCAGGGGGTATCAGAGTTACCCAGTGAAGCAAAGGGCAGCAGCCACGAGACAGCAGGACGCATACAGTTACAAAAGCTGTTGCAAGAAATCAAAACATGGGTTTTTTTTCACAGAACTAGCCAGGAACCAAGTGCCCAAAGGAACAGTACCAGATTTAGGATGTTGGGCCATTATGTTGTAAAAGCTAAAGCACCATTTAGGAAAATAATAAACCCTCGTTGCTTTAGTGATTTTTTTTTTCAAGTTTCATTTTAACGGGGAAGCAAGTTGAGGGGGTTTTTTTTTCTTCAGTTTAATAAGTGCTTATATAAAGAGACAGTTTCCGAGGGAAAATGTGGAGGGGAATTGACACATTTGTTCTTTGTTATGAAAATATGTGAATATTTTAATGTGGTAAAATGTTATTTGCCTCTGAAGAATTCTTTTGCTGTGCAACTGTACAAACAGAACAAAGGGGAAATTACTGGGGAACCAAAGGAACCACTTTGCTTCTCACTCTGTGTGGGGAAGTAAAGGAGATAAAATTGATTACGAGCTCCTGGAAGGGAAAAAGAATTTTTCTAATATTCCAAGCTGTGGGAGTCTGCGCCTTCAACAAGCAGTAGAGAAGTGTTGCTCTAGTTTTTCCAAGCAAGTAGCTGATGTAGTCCCACCATGCTCAGTCATCTCAGTCGTAAAGAGCAAATAACAACCAGAGCTGACAAATAGTGTGTCCACCACCTCATTACTCTCATTCCTGACTTGTTCTCACAACTGCTCCCCTTGTGCTTGCGTACAGCCTTGTGCACTGCCTAAGGAGGACACAATAGAGAACACCTCCATCCGTGCTCTTTGCAGGAAATAGACTCCAAAAAGCCTTTGTGTTGCAATACCTCTCCTGCGAGGATATAAAGCTCACTTCCCTGAGGACATCTGTACGTAGACTTTCCCATGCAACAGAGGTATAATGAACAGCATGATTTATGAACAACTAGAGGAGAAGGGAAATAAAACAAAAGAAAGCAAAAGATAAAACCATTGTAAGGCAGGTACAACAACTGGCTGAATAATCTTTTGCAAACAGTAGTCATGGATATTTTAATGTCTAACTGGGAGGAGGCACCAAATAGGGTTCCCCAAGGGTCTGTCCTGGGTATGGTACTGTTCAATATCTTCATTAATAATTTGGAGTGATGAAGCACCCAGATAAATTAAGTGCATGCTTAGCAAATTTGGATGATAGGGTTAGGATTCAGCATCCCTTAGATAAACTGGAAAAAATAGTCTGAAATTAATCAACACAAATTCAAGAAGAACAAATACAAACAAAAATGACATAATCCCTTATACAAGTATAAATTGGGGAATGACAAGTGAGGCTGCAAGTACTGCTTAAAAAGGACCTTGGGGTTATAATAGACCACAAGCCAAATGTGAGTCAACATTTGGTATTGTTGCAAAACAGGACAATAACATAGAGGACTGTATTAACCTTGCACTTAGAAACTGGTTTTTTAACTTGGTGCTTTAAGAATTGACACAACACTTGATTGGTGAAAGGCTTGCTTGAATTACTACTATCAAGTTACAAGACTAAATGACAAAAATAGATTCTTTCCCAATATAAAATAAATGAGCTATATCACCACACAGTTCTTGTATTAGCTGCAGGAGACTCTATACCCATGCAGGCCAGAAGCTGGTTCAAGTCCTCAGTCTTCTTAAAGCATGGGTCCATTGCCTTAAACCAGCTGGGGGCAGGTTACAGTGTCCCTTTTTCCCTCTGGAGAGGATGCCCGCCATCTGCTGGCACTCGTCCTTCTTATACTTACTTGTTCAATGGTATAACCTCAAAGCATTCTTCCTTGATAGCTGGTTAATCAAAGTCCAAACAAAGAGGCGAGGTTGGAATTAACATATTGCAATTACATCCTGTTTGTATGTGTGCTTGTGAAATTTGCAAGCTTTTGATCAGTTTTGGAATTAAATGGGATGGGTATTGATTGAATGAGATACCTTTAGGAAGTTGATCACAAAATACTATTTTTCAGTAGTTATGTTAACAATGGAGCCTAATAAATAGCATCATCAAATGGCTCACGGAGATAGTGAAGATCAGAGACCATTGGATACAATAAGCGTGAGGTAGGTTAGATGCAGTCACACAGACTGAGTTAAGCATACAACTTTAGACAGATATTGGATGTTTGCTTTGGGAAATAGGTCTTAATCAAAGGGGGAATGTTTTAAACGGGATATATTATCAGTAATGTTTTCAATGCACCTTGGCTTTTCTTGTGTCTTACAGGCTTTGCTTTGAAATGGATAGTTTAGTTCTTTTGCTCTCTTTAGTGACATCTAGCTCAAATGAGAAGTAAATGTAGTTTGCATGTTTCTCCTCAGGCCATTTGGCTTCCTGACCTGCTCTCTCAGTCTTGTTACATGTATGTAATAAGTGTGTTAGGTCTCTGCCAATACTTTTAACCATCACTTTTTTTTAGGCTCAGGCATGATAGAAGGTTGAGGACTGTTATTATTTTATGGCATGGGTCTGGGATTTGGTACCACAAGCACTCCACTCTCTTTTATGCCTAATGGGTTGCAAGCCATTAGCAGAGTTTGATTTTCTTGTGGCAGTCTTGTTACCTAAACCCAGTCTTGCCCCAGACAATTGGCTTGCATTTTTGTGCAAGAGACACTGTCCAAGCTTTCACAGTTTTCATATGCAGCATTAACTACTGGAAGAAGTGTCTAGGTTGCTTACAGGTGCTGCTACTAGGTATCCGCCTCAAGGGTCCTACTAGGTCCTAGGACTATGCAAAATAGCTAGTATTCACTTGGGATTCAGCCAGTTCGGGGGACAGAGATTCGACTCAGTGGTCTGAATCACTGTCCCAAATCGATTTGGCTGAATCTGATTCGGAGATTTGGCTGCCGCTGAATCAGCTGAATCAACCAGGCCCCATCTTTTGCCCACTGTCCCAGCCTTGTCAATGGCCACCCTGCCTGGCCCCAGGTCCCGGCTCTTTAACAAGAAAGCCTGGCACTCCCCGGCTGCTGCCCCTCTGCCCCGCGCTGCATAGGGAGCTCTGCCATGAGCCCCCAAAAGCCCTGATGGCTACTTCAGCAGCCAGTGAGTGCAGGGCTTTTTTTTAAAAAAAAAGAAACAGGAGCTGGAGCCAGGTGGGGCAGCTATTGACAGGGCTGGGACAGCAGGCAGGGGATGGGAGCTCATGACAGAGCCTCCCATGTAGCACAGGGCAGTAGGGGGCAGCAGGGATCGCCCCCCACCTGGCAGCAGCCAGTGAGTGGGGGCTTTTTTTTTTTTTTTTTAAAGAACTGGGAGCTGGGGCTAGGCCGGGCAGCCAGACAGGTGGCTGGGAGAGCGGGCGGGGATTGGGGGGTGCTCAGGGGAACTGGGGGAGCAGAAAGGGGATGGATCCTGGTGGGTGTCCCCCTATGGTCCCCTCCCCTTCCTCCATCCCCCCCTTCACTAACCAGCACGGGGTCTGGGTCCAGCTCCCTGTGGCGGTGAGTGGGGACTGCCTGAATCTCCAAAGCTCTCCAAATCTTTTCTGAGTTGATTTGGAGAACTTCAAAACAATTCAGACTTTTTTTTGGTCTCCTGACTCAATTCAGATTCAGAGATTCAGCTGCTGATTTGGGCTGAATCTCCTCTGAATCAAATCAGCACCCAAACCTTCTCATGGCCCTGCTAGCTGCTATACCCTCCTTTATTCAGTAGTTTTTCTTGCCATGTCTTGATGTTAAAATTAGTAGAAGAGGCTGCACAGAGGGCAAGACATTCTTTTGAAGAGGTGGGCCCTGTCTGGTTCGATGCTCCCTCCCCAGCTTCATCCCAATTTTTACTTTCACTGAGTCCTTTAGCTTGGGGCCCACTGCTCAAGGCTGCAAGCTCCTGGCTCAGCTCTGGTCATGCCCGATGATCTCGGGTTCCAGCTCCTGCAATATCTGCTATGTAGGCAGCTAGAGACCTTGAGTTGTATTTTTTCCCTGCCACCTCCTGCCTTATAGTCCAGGCAAGGTCAACCTCATTCAGTCACAGAATGCACTCCAATCCTTGTCATCTGTCTACTCAGCACAATCCCAAATGTAGGGTGTCCCTAGTCACCCCCTTTCAGTGGCCTCTGACTCCCCTGCAGCCAGAACCCAGCCCTCTGGGAGAAAATCCAAACCACAAAATGCAAGACCAGTCCCGGTTCAAAGGAATGGTGGTAGGCTCCAAGTAGAAAGGAAAACAAAACATAAAGTAACTAGGGTACTTAGCTTGCTTCCTATGTAGGTCCCCAGCTTCTCTTCACTTAGAGCTGCCTCCTGAGTCCTTCCACCACAATCCTTATGCCTGTCAGAGATGGTTCCATCCTCAACTGCTTCCACAGCTAGACTGCCTCCCCTGATCTGAAGCTTGGGCTTATACAGGGCTCCCTGGGTCACATGAGCCCTCTACTTCCTCTCCCTGGGTCATCAGGCTTTGCCTGCACCTGGAACTGGTGGCTATCTTGCTTTAAGCTCCCCTGCCTGTGAGTTTGCCTCTGGCATCAACACCAGGGCACAGACAGGAGAGATATAGAGATGAACTGGAAGCAAGTGAGAAGGATGGGGGAGGGGGAGGAATCAGAACCACATAACCAGGACACCAAGGGGAAGGGACCTCTACCAGGGACAGGATGCACTGGCAAACACATAAAAGGTAAGAGAGGTTGGAAAAATTGGGTTTAGCCTAGAGAAAAGAAGACCGAAGGGGAATTTCAAATAGTTTCATAGTTGGCATGGTCAAAAGGGATCTGAGCAGATCATCAAGTCCGACTCCCTGTCATGGCAGGAAAGAGTACTGGGGTCAAATGAGCCCAGTTAGGTGATTATCAAGCCTCCTTTTGAAGACCCTCAGGGTAGGAGCAAGCACCACTTCCCTTGGAAGTTGGTTCCAGATCCTGGCCAACCTGACTGTGAAGTAGTGCCTCCTGATGTCTAGCCTGAATCTACTCTCAGTCAACTTATGGCCATTATTCCTTGTTACTCCCGGCAGTGCTCGGGGGAACAGGGACTCTCCTGTTGCCTGCTGGTCCCCCTTGGCAAGTTTGTAGACAGTCACCATGTCCCCAGTGGGCCTTCGTAGATCCCTGCTAGTAATTTGGCACCCTGTTTTGGTGACCACCCTCTTCACTAAGCACTGGTGTTACTAGGTTTGGTTGTATACCTGCTTCGCCAACCCTGCCTCTCGCCTGCCACGACTTTGCTGTTATCCCAGTGGTGCGGGGCTAGTTCACAGGTCCCTCGGTGTCTCGGGTTGGCCTCGTCGGTTACATACGGCGCTCCTGCCACCCCTACACCCCGGCCTCACGCCACCTGTGGTCTCCACCTGCTCCATGAAGGGCCGTCAGACTCCTTCCCTGCCGGTATAGATGTCCCAGCCCTATAACATTGTATAATTCCCACCACTGATCTGTCACCCTACACTATCAGCAGCATACTTCCTCAAAGTGATCCTTCTATAAGGCCTACCTCCCTGACCTACCACCAGCGCCCCTATGGTCTGGCCCTGGGAGTAAACATTTCCTGGATGAATATATATATATATATAGCGCTGTCCCCATATCCTTCGATCGCTGCCTTCTATTGTAGGCGGCGATCCCGCCCCGATCTTTCTCTCCCACCGGGACAGCCTTCAGCCTCATGCCCCTCTTCGGTGCTTCCCGCATCCACCGCCATGGCACTTACTTCCTGCGGCTCGGGATCTTCCTGGGTGGTCTTGATCCTCCGCTGCTCACCCGACCTGGCGCTGCAGGCTTTCTCTGCCGGTGATCCTGGCATTCTGCCTCTTCTCCCAGCTACCGGACTGTCCCGTACTTCAGCTTGGCAGCTCTTGTCCCGCTGGGCTGTCGTCGGGGACGGCTTTGCCAGCCATTTGTTCCCCTCTCCATCCGCCGCCCCTGGAGCGGCAGCCACCATTTTTAACTCTTCCAGCCGGCGGCTGACGTCACCGTCAGCTGCTGGCTGCAGCTGTACATAGACGTGGCTAATGAGCCACGTGGCTCTCCCTCCACCGCAGTGTCCTGCTCTCCCGGTAAGTCTTCCCGGCTCCTTCGGGTCCCGGGACACACCAGATCCCCTCTCAGCCTTCTCTTGTGGAGGCTGAACAGGTTCAGGGCCTGTAGCCTCTCCTCATAGGGCCTGCCCTGCTGCCCCCTGATCATGCGAGTGGCCTTCCTCTGGACCCTCTCCATGTTGACCACATCCCTCCTGAAGTGGGGCACCCAGAACTGAATGCAGTACTCCAACTGCGGCCTGACCAATGTTGCATAGAGGGGGAGGATCACCTCTTTGGAACTACTTGTGATGCATGACAAGATGCGTTAGCCTTCTTGACCACATCCTCACATAGTAACTCCAAGATCCTTTTCTGCCTCTGTGCTGATAAGAAGGGAGTTCCCCAGCCTGTAGGTATGCTGCTGGTTCTTCCCCCCTAAGATGCAGTACCTTGCACTTGTCTGTGTTGAAACCCATTCTATTCTCATCTGCCCACCCCTGTAACCTGTCCAGATCAAGTTGTAGCCTGTCCCTCTCTTCTACCATGCCCACTTCTCCCCACATCTTAGTGTCATCCATGAATTTGAACAAGGTGATTTTCACCACCTCATCTAAGTCACTGATGAAGATGTTGAACATGAAAGGTGGCTGTAAGGAGAATGTGATAGACTATTTTTGTGGTCATAGGGGATAGGACAAAAGTAAGCAACAAAGGAAAATAAGGTTGGCTATTAAAAAGAACTGTCTCACTGTGAGGCTGGTTAAGCACAGGAACACACCATATTTACTCAAATCTAAGATGACCCTAAATTTAAGATGATCCCCAAATAATTTCATTCTATACATGAAAATTTTACAAAGTTGCTATAATTTTCCATGTATAGAATCAAGTCATTGGAGGGTTGTCATTAATTCATCTCTCCCTTGGCACATTCATCCCAGGACACATGTCTGCTGCAGGGGGCAGGCAGTGGGGAGGCAGGTGGTATGGGGAGGTGAAGCAGCTTGCTCCCTACCACCTCTGCCCCCTGCCTGCCCACCCCCGTCTAGCCTTTGGTCCCTCCTTCCTCCCAGCTTCTGCACCCCCACTCTCCTCCAGCCTCTGATTCACCACTCCCTCCAGCCTCTGTTCTCTCTCTTCCCCAGCCTCTGCTTCCCCTACCTAGGGAAAAATCTTTGTTTTAGCATTGAGTAAACACAATATTACCTAGAGAGGTTGTGAAATCCTTGCTAGCTTTTAAGAGCATTCTAGACAAAGACTTGTCTGTAATGCTTTAGACTGAGATGCTCGTGTCTTGAGCAGAAGGTTGGATATGATGATCTCTTGAGATCCCTTTCAATGCTATTTTCAATGATTCCATGAAAAATTGTTTAACATGAAAATTTTAATGAACTAGACAAAACCTTCTCAGCTTAGTTACAGTTAAAAGAAAAAAAGAAAAGATTTAGCTTGCCTGTCTTGGAAGTAATTCCCTCTGCCTGGCCACTTTAATCTACCTATCAGTATAGAAATCTCCAGAGACTGTGTCCCAAGATTTCTCCTAGACACTCCTGTTATCCAGTTCTCCTCAGCAGCTTTTGAAAACAAAGCAGCAATGTGGTTAGTAAAAGTGGTTCATTTTCAACCTTCTAAGAGCAGCTCCTTTGGTGGAGCAGAAGGGAAAAAATAAACCTGCCTTAATTATGATAAGAATATAAGAGATGCCTTTTCAATCCCTCCAACTATTAGTCGGTCTAATAAAAGATATCACATTTACCCAAAGAACCTTGCCTGTTAAACCTCTCACACTTTAAAGTGAAGACTAAAGTGTGGAAAGTTTTGATTCATAAGCTGCTGTTTGCTGATGATGCTGCACTGGTAGCCCACACAGAAAAAGACCTTCAAAGTCTTATCAGTCACTTAATTTATGCCTGCCAAGAGTTAGGTCTTACAATCGGCATCAAGAGACCAATGATATCAGTCAGAACACTGATTCACCACCAGTGATCACAATATGTGAAAACATATTGGATGTTGTAAGTAAATTTACATACCTTGGCTTCATTGTTACCAACAACCTGTCACTTGAGGCTGAACTGAATACCTGTATTGGCAAAGCATCAGATATCATGCTTGTATCATCAATACCCTTTTCTACAGCAGCAACTGGAAGAAGATTGCGGAGGCCTGAAGTGCTTGGAAACAGTCTATTAAGCAGTAAATGAACATTTTTGAGGGAAGAAGAGCTTAAGATGCAAAGGAAAGAAGAAAAACCTCAGGAAGAACCCTATACCACATTCAGCACTTTAACTTCACATATGGTAAGTGCAGAAGGGACTGTCATTCAAGGATTGGGCTCCACAGCCACACTCACAGGTGTTCAATGAGCTGATGCCTCACTCAGTGCAATTCTGCTGTCTCATGAGACAGATGCCTAATGTGACAGCGTGGTCCTAGGGTGGCCGTGAACTCCCCTAGCGCCTCCTACCATGCCAATGTGATATAAAAAGCACCCTCACAATCTCACCCACCATGTCTTTGGTGTTAATAATGTTTAAGGGAGGCTGCCCTTTTGTCCTCTGACACGGTGCCCTGATGTATCCCAGTCTCGGTTCTACCTTGGGTGACTCGGTGCACCCCAGCCTTATAAGCTATGCATTGCTCCAACCACCCCTGTACCCCACCCCAAGCCTCACAGATGTACTGGACATTGTTTGGTTGATTTCCCTCTCTGCACCCCACTGGCGCTTCTTGCAACTGCTCGCACTGGGGCTGGGGTCAATGCACCCCAAATGTGGCGCCCTCTCTGGCACCGGGGTCCCCACACTACCATGGAGCCCCTATGAGGCCTCCTCCAGCCCCTAATAGCCTCACCCGGTCCTCCGGTGTAACAACAACAAAAGCAATACCGCAAACCAATCAGCTATAACACAAATCTAAGCCTCCTGGCTAAAATGTTCTCCAAAACCATACCACGTCTCTCACCCGTGTAACTAGTGGCTTGTATGTCCAGGCCTTTTCCCTTTTTCCACCTTCAGGGCCCAGCTCTTTCCCTTGGTCAAACAGTGCTCCTTCTGTCTGGCTGCTAGTTGAGAGACAGAGAGAGACCGTGAGCTCACAGCCTCCAGTCTGTCTTATAGTAGTCAGGCCTCCCCTTCCGTCAGCTGACTCTCCAGGTGTGGGCCCTCAGCTCATCCTGGTTGCACCTAGCAACCAGCACCTGCACCACTACTCCAGCGTTCCAAGTACCAGGCACCTTAGTGCCCTGCTACACCTAGTAAGGGATGCCATTCTGGGTCAGACCACAAGGTCCGTCTCACCCAGCATTCTTTGGGCGCGTCTACACAAGACGCTTACTGCCCAGTAGCTTGTTACTACTGCGCAGTAGTGTCAACGGGCACGGACCATGATATGACGCTACTGCACAATAGTAATGAACTACTGTGTAGTAGCAATGAGATACTGCACAGTATCACTAGGCAATCATCCCAAAATGTTACTGTGCAGTAACACCGGTTACTGAGCAGTCATTTAATATGTAAGTTATATAAGTACTAAATGACTGTGCAGTAATAACTGCACAGTGAGCAGCTCGTGTAGATGTGCCCTGTATCTCATAATGGCAAAGAATGGTTGTTAAGGGGAAGTGTATTTATCCAGGGCCTGTGCAGACAGATCCATCCACTGCTTCTCTTTCCTCTAAACGCTTCCAGCATTTAAAGGCCTAGGAAGGTGTAATTTGGAGGTTGCACCCTTAACTTGTATGTTACATACCCACCAATGACCTTATCCTGCATGAAGTCGTCTACTCCTCTTCTGAACCTACGGAAATTGTTGGGCTCTACAACATCTTGTGGCAATGAGTTCCAAAGTTAGTTTCATGCTGTGGGAAAAAGAACTACTTTTGGTTAATTTGAAATCTGTTTTCTAATATTTTTTGTATGTCCCCTAGTCCTAGTATTGAGAGAGATGATAAATAATAAATTATATGTGGTTGCCTTTCAAAGTTTTAATGGCCTTGCTTGGATGCCATCCTTTCACAGAACACATTGGTTGGCCATAATCAACTTCGGTCAGACTGAAACATTCTTCCCCCCACCCACTTCATTTTTCATGAGTTATGAAATATGGATAGCATTCCAAGCCTTCTGTGAGTGTGATTATGGTTTTATTTTATGTGCAGTTTTTCCAATGTCTGTAGAAAATTGCTTTTTACTTAGAGAGGAAAAGGTGTTTGAAAATGACCATTGGCAGAGTTAAATTTGTAAATTTTGGCATAGTGAGGTATAGGTCTGGAAATATCTGATCTTTGATGATAATGGATAATGCAGAGAAGTTAATGCCATTTTTTACTTCACTTTCCAAAAAAAAGGCATCTCTCATGTGCCAGGCACACTTAGTAGTAAGGACAGGTATATACCGAGTCTAGAGTGGCAAAGGAACAGGTCAGAAATTAGATAAGCTGGATATTTTCAAGTCAGCAGGGTTGTATGAGACTTATCCTAACGTACTCAAGGAATATAGGCTGAAGTAATTTCAGGTCGCTCCAATGTGTTATCTCTGAGACCTTATAAAGGTCAAGTAACATTCCAGAGGACTGGAAAAGGATGAGTATATTTCCCATCATACAAAAAAAGGAAAAACGGAGGACCCAGGGTATTACAGACCAGTCAGTCCATCCATAGCTATAAACAGGCGTTGCCCTTGTGCCATCATAACATTTTTATAGTGGCAAAAATCCCAAGCAAACAGATGTTTTTGCCCTTGTCACATCACAAATACCCAAACTGTGTCTGTGACAATTTACTGTCATAGTTTGTGCCTCCTAGGCACTGAGGAAGTCTGTTTGCTTATGGTGCGAGAGTGCAGGCAACCTGGGTCTGCCTGCCTTCTCCAGGTTCCCTGTGTAGGTGCTGGTGTTTCAGGGGCTCAAATCTGCATGACATTGGTCCCAGGCACCTGATCCTGACCAAGTGCCCACATCTGCTGGTGAGGAGCAGGGGAACTCCATGAGCTTACCTGCTCTGCCATGGCAGACGTATCCCAGGAATTCCCCTGCAGGGGCAGATCAGGGAAACATCTGTAGGAGTGGAGGGCCTAATCTTGCAGGGGGATTCCTAGGGCACCTCTGCAAGTGGGGGAACCCCTGTGGGAAACCCTATGCCAAGACTCCTATGTCAGGGGATTCCCAGGGCGTGCCTTTCACACTGCAGCTCAGGTATCATGCTGCCATTCCCTAGGTTGGAGGGTAGTGCCCAGGAACAATGCCCCACATGATTGGGCCCCTGAAGTGACCTAGTGGTACAACCACCCCCACAGCATCTGTGGTTGCCAATGAAGTGGACCAGCTATTTGGGGACAGATCCTGGCATAGCTGACCCCACTCCAAAGACAACATCTGTTCATAACCTTTGACATCTGCAAAAACCGTGGAGCATGCATACGGAGGATAACAAGATGATAAGGATTAAGCAACATCGGCCTATCAAGAGAAAGTCCTGTTTAACCAACTTGATACCCCTCTGGGACAAGGTGACAGGATTTGTGGTGTGCGAGGAGCAGTGGGTGTGATATCCATGAACTTTAGCAAGGTTTTTGACACCATCTCGCACAACATTCTTGTAAGTCAACTAAAGAAATATGGTCTTGGTGGAATTACTATGAGGTGGGTGAGTAACTACTTGGAGTACTTGTCAACTGCTCAGTGACAAATTTGGGGAGGACAGGGGTGGATCTAGAATGCCTAAAGGGGCCGTGGGACATGGCCCTCAGACCAAGATGGGATACTATGGGTGATGAGTGGCTGGAGCCCCCAGGCTGGTGGGGGACACCATGGAGCTGGGCAGAGATCAGACACTTGAAGGGGTTTTTTGTGTTGCCATGGCTGCTGCTGTCCCTAGATAACCCAGAAATGGGCATAGCTCCAGAGCTTCCTACTACCCTGCTCAAGCTGCATGCTCCAGGAAGCAGCTGTATAGGATGCTGGGCTCAGCTGGAGACAGTGGCAGGACACACAGGTTCCTCTTCCCATCCCCTGTAGCTTGCTTGGCCACCTCCTCCCCCTGGGTGTCTTCCCCAGCCAAGAGTAGGAGCTGGAAAGAGGAAGCTGTGTTGTTGCTGCTGATCCCAGATGAGGCCAGCATCCCGTGCAGCTGCCTAGTGCTGCCTGCAGCTGAAGTGGGGCCGGGGAGGGGCGACTCTTGGGCTCCCCCTGTGCCTGTATCCACCAGGAACAATGGCAGCAGCAGGAGGTGGGTTCCTCCCTCCAGCTCCTTCTCCTGGCCAGTGGGGCTCACAGTAGGGGAATGGTAGGTGCAAAAAGAAGAAACCCACCTGATGTCACCAATGTCTCCATGGCATCCTGTGCATCCATAGCCCAGCATTGTAATGGTGCAGGAGCTGCCCTGGGGCTCTCCCTGCAGCTGGATCAGCTGGGGATGGCAGTTGCAGTGGAAGGAGGGGTGCATCCATAATGCTTCAACCCTTCCTCCCCTGGATCTACCTCTGGAAGAGGGTATCTAGTAGGGTTCCCCCAGGGCTCTGCCTTGGGGGCTGGTATTGTTAAATATTTTCTTTAATAACTTTGGGGATGGGATAGACAACACACTTTGTAAATGTGGGGAGTATACAAAGCTGGGTGGATGATAAGACCAGGATCCACAGGCAGAAACACTGTAGATGATTCTCTGGCTCCACTGAAGCGGGGGGTGGGCGGGCTGTGTGATATAGTCTGGAGGCAGTGAGCATTAGGGGATGGCTAGAGAGAGGTGGCTCCCTGGAAGGAGAGGCGGGATGGAAGTCCCCACCTGAGAGAAGACTGTCCCTGGGAGACTGCCACAGGAATTTTTATGAGGATTATTTGGGAGCCTGAGCACAAGGTAAGGATTTTGTTTGTCTTGTTTTACCATACCCTGTTGTCAAAGCATATGATCACTTTTTATTTTTTGTACTATTTGTTTTTCCTTGTAATAAGCCTCTTCTGTTTTTCCACCTTTACTTTACAAAAGTGCCCATGGTAAATCATGATTTCTGGGTAAATGAATAACCTGGGCTTACCTGTTCAGCAGAGCGGAGACCATTTGGCTTACACAAACCCAGGTGTATCTGAAAGCAGCCTGACACCCTGAGGTTTTGTCATAAAATCTCTGAAATGAAGGAGGTAAAATCCAAGAAGGAAAACTATTACACTTACGATGGAACAATAAAATGGACAAGTATAAAATGGGGAATGACTAGCTAAGTTACAGCAATAAAAAGAAGGACCTAGCAGTTATTTTGGGCTCAAGCTGAATATATGCCAAAGGTAGCAACATACTGAGTTGCTTGCATGTCATGGCAAGCAGTTCTTCCACAGTATTCAACAATGGTAGGGACTCACCTGGAGTATTGTGTCCAGTTTGGGGCACTGCACTTCAAAGAAGCCACGGACAAATTGGAATTAACCTAGTGGAGAACAAAAATGAGAAGAGGCCTGATGTATGATAAAAAGTTGGAAGAATTGGAACGATTTAATTTGGAAAAGAGAAAATTGAGAGGAAGATTTGAAAGTGATCTTCAAATACGAAAAAGGGGTTGTTATTAAGAAGAACTTTATAAATATGAGAGTGGTTCAGCATTAGAACAGGTTTTCCTGGACAGGTAGTGGACCCTTTTTTATTGAAAATGTTTGAGTGGAGGTAACACAGACACTTTTCTTGGCTGTCTGAGCAGAGTGTTGGCCTAGATGACCTTCTGGCATCCCTTTCAGCCCTATCTTCTATGCTTCTGTAATTTCCTGTGAGAATTCTTAAAAAGCACAATTAAGCAACTTCATGGCACGGAAATGAACAAATAATTGTAGTTCACACTATAGATCTGTTTGCGACAGGAAGATATGAGTAGTCTCTCATTCTCTATGAATGTGAATGGTGGAATCAATGGTCTGTGGCTTCTGAAAGGAAATTCACCATTTTGAAGTGCCACTTAGATAGGAATCCTCAGACCCTGTCTTAAGTGGTCTGATTGAAGACAGGTTTAAACTATATAGGTTGGTTAGTTTGGAGGCTCCAAGCAGCCAACAGAGCTGCATTTAGAGAAGTCTGAATTATTTAAATATTAAATAAATGGATCACCGAAGGCAAGCCCAGGACAACACAGGTAAACATAGCATCATATTGGAGAAAAACTAGCTATATCCCTCTGCCACATGTCTGACATTTGCAGATATTTGAAAATTATTATACAAATATACATAGCCCAAGTTATAGCTGCAGTGGAGAAGGCAGACTAGCAGCTGAGCAGTACTGCTAGACTAGAGAAACACAGCAGAAATCAAAGCAGATTTTACTTTACCTTCCTAGGTCTATTGTATCCAGCTGCTCCTGTAAAAAAATACAGGATCTATATAATCTATCTATATAATGTAATTGGACTTTCTGAGTACTGTTATCCACACTGGCAATTTACTATCAGTTTGGTCAAGGACAGTCAAATTACTTAATTACATGTAACAGTTACTCTGTAGAGATTTAGGGAAACACAAATAAACGTAACTAATCCCTTCTTATTTATCCCTTGCAAACAAAAGCCTAAGGATTTGAAAGAAAGCAGTGCAATTAATATAATTAGAGATGGGTGTCACTCAAATCTTGAAAATGCCCTACGGATATCTGGGTATTTTACATATTTAATTAAGGTACTCGAGGAGACTGACTTTTAGAACATGGTAACCACTGAAGGAGGGAATCCCTGCCCAATCTTGTAATGTTACCTTCCTGTCACTGGGTGGCATCTTCTGCAGGCCAGTTCCTGAAGCATAATCATGACAAGATAGGGGTACCTTCCTCGATATCACTGTATTTGATAACATGCTAGTTTCTCTGTACTCCACACATGCTAATGACCATCTTCCCTCTTGAATGCTATCGCTCTTCCACTAGTCACATTATCCTTTCTGCTGCATTTCTCTCGTCTTCTAGCTACTTCTTGATTATGCCTCTCTTCTCCTGTTTGGCAGCCTTCCTCCATTCTTTCAAGAAGACAGCTTGTATTCACATACGGAGTTTTACACAGGCTATTGTTCTATACAGGCAGTCCTCAGACTTAAGACACAATTGGTTCCTGAAGACCACGTCTTAAGTCAAAACATCATAACTCAGAACCAATTTTCTCATAGGAACAATGTTATAAATGGGTAATTGGTTTCTTTATGATGCTCGATACAGTTGTATCCAGTTGTATCTAAATCTGTTGTGGTGGAAGGGGGGGAAGGAAGGGGTATGGGGGGCAGATCAACACCCCCACAGCAGAGGAGGGATTGGGGCTGGGGCAAGTGCTGCACAGGCAGGGCGGGGGTGCATGGGATGAAGGCGCAGCTCATCGGTGGGGTGTGGGGAGGAGCGGGGCGGCTCCCACCACTGTGCACCTTTGGTCCAAGAGCTGCTCGTCAGGCAGCTCCCACCACTGCTCCCACCACTCATCCGGGAGGGCCAGCTGGGGCAGGGCAGGCAGGGGATGGAGCCATGGCTTATCCAAGGGGTGTGCGATGGGGGGGCGAGCAGCTCCCGCCTCTGTGCACTGCTTGTCTGGAAGCAGTGCAGTGGCTTCATCCTGCACCTGTCCCAGCCCAGTTGTGCAAGTGGCGGTAGGGCATAGCCCCTGCACCCGGTGCCACTGTGCCCACCTGGAGCACAGCGCAGTGTAACCCTGGTCCCACCTGGCCCACACAGATCCATGCTGTCCTGGATGAGCGGCGGGAGCAGCGACAGGAGCCTCTGGACGAGCCGCTCCTGGACTAGCAGCATGCAGTGATGGGATCTGCCTCCCTCCTCCTCACGCTTCCTGGACAAGCTGCACCTTCCTCCCATGCTCCCTTGCCCTGCCTGCACAGTGGCTGCTGCAGCCCCTGTCCCAAACCCTGCCCCATTCCCTCCTTCGCTGCAGGGGCATTGATCTGCCTCCCCCACATCTCTTCTCTCCCCCCTTCCTTTCCACCACAACAGACTTACCAGCTGGATGCAGTTGTATCGAGCATCATAAAGTTGAAACCTGCATCAGAACCTTGAAACATGGTGTCAATTTATAGAGGTTGTAAGTGCCGTTTGTTGGAAATTGAAAAGTTGTGAGTTGAGGACTGCCTGTATGTTACTTAGCTCAAGCTCTGTCAGCTTTTTTGCCAGACCCGAGGAAGGGAGCTTTATCCCAAAAGCTTGTCTAAGAACTATGTATTTGGTCTAATAAAAGATATCCTATTGTATTTGAAAGAAGTCAAGTATCGGGACAACTATCTGGATGGCCTAACTATGTGTGGAAAGATTGACACGTATTTATATTTTAAAGTGAAGTAAATGTAACTTGAGAAGGAAGAGAGACACTGACAATTCTGGAGTTTGATTCCTTTATTCATAGAACAGCTCACATAACATGTTGCCAGCCTATTCCTTATCCTGGAGCAGTATAGATCACTTCTGGGCTAGGGACAGAAATTACACATAAGTGATTTGAAACTGGTTCAAATCTGTAACACAGCAGAAGTTCAGTTCACATAAACCACTTTCAATATGGCTAAAATTGGTTTAAGATGAACTTGGATGGATGTATCATCAGACTTAACTGATGTAGGTTAAATAGGTTTATTGAATCTCTGTCCCAGATTCCTTCCAGATTCAAGTTAACTTACAGTCCCCCAGCATCCCAGGATGCTTTGCATTTCTCCACCAGCCCCCTTTTCCAGGGTGGGAAGGCAAGCCTTGGCCCAAGCTGTCTGCTCCAGCCAAGCAGAGAGGCATGCTCTAGTGCCGCCAAGCTTCTGACCTGGGCCACTGCTGGCATGTGGCTGCATTTCCAGAATCAAAAGTGAATGTCTGTTCTCTTGCTTATTGGTTCAATCTATGCAAATTAGACTAACCTGAGAAGACTGAATTGATTCAGCCTTAGACTTTTTGACTGTCTGTACTTAGCCCTAAAGCAGAGAGGATAGTTTAGTTGCAACAGCCTTATTCAGTCACAGGTGTGTCTGCTGAATCGGTGTACTGAGGATGTTTTGTGTGGGAGACAACACTGGGAATTGGACTGAGAGCACCAACTTCATTGCACCTAGGCAATCAATATACATTGCATTTGTTACCTACTGCCACAGGATTTCTCTGCATGTGAAAAAAGAGCATGGCTGCAAGCCAAAGAAACTAGCTTTAGTTTTCTCAGGACATACTGAGATTCTTCTGTCAGTGCGTATGCTTTCTTTCCTTTTAAAGAAACTCATTGCAACAGGAATGTTAGCAGGGCAAGACCTATGCTCTGCATATCAAAGCAAGACAGCTTTCACTGAATACCTAAATGATTTGTATTTAAAGATTGTGTAATTGCTATTATATAATGCAGAGCCTGCTGCTCCCTCCAGCTTGCAACCCTCATTGATCAGTAATAGTAGCCTAGAACTGAATTTTCCAGAATGGGGTGTCACCTTTGACCTCTAGCAGCCCACACCACATTCTTAAGTAAAAATGACAGCTACTCCACATAGGACCTTTGCTGCAGAATCACATCTTATGGGGCATGGAGGAAACTTCTGATGTCTTTTCATCACTGAATGTTCCAATGTTGGCAGCTTCTGGTTGAAGCAGAACTGTGCAGCCCCAAAGAAATACTTTACCCCTGGAGAAGGAGCACACCTACCAGTCCTACTTACCATGTATGTAGTGATGAAGATCAGGGTGAGTACAGGTAATTCCTTCTTTAAAGATACTCTCCTGCACATCCTTTGATGAACACAGAGCTTACAGCAGACATAGGCCGACTCTCAGTGCATGGCAATTAGATACAATGAAAATGTGAGGTGCTAGGGCAGAGAAAAATAACTGTGACCAGGAACAGAGAGAAAACTGGAAGAAGCCCCTCGAAGAAAAAGATTCAAAGGTGAGATTATCATAAATTCTGATGCAAATGCACAACAGACTAAGAGAAAAAGGCAGCCTGGGTGCATCCAAATGAGTGCGTATGTGCATTTCCCCACAGGCAAATAGCGGCACCACATGCTGTGGTGTGTGGCAAGTTGCCCTGGGTGGGGTTGAGTAGGCTGGGGCTAGCATCTGGGTTGGTCCCAGCAGCTTTACTTGGGGCGCTGGGGGCCTCCCAGGGCTCCAGTGGCAGTGATCCAGCAGTGGGGAGCCTGGCTGCATCCAGAGTTTGGCTATGGCCCTCCAGGCTCTGGTTTCAGGCAGTGTACACTGCTGCCATGTGTGCCACTCTGCTTTTTTTAGGCATGGGTTTTTCTGAGACTGGGATCTTCCAGTGTCTAAGCCCCCACCCCCCATCCTGCAAATTAGCAGTGTGGGGAATACCTGCTTGTGTGGTGTGTGCAGTATGCCACATGTGCACGCTTGCCTGGATGCATCCTGTGATTCTATTACCCAAGTATTAACATCTCTGGCTAAAAAGACCTGTGAAAAGAAGGATTAACATTTATAATAAAGGGGACTGGATATTACAGCACTAATCAGCAACACTCTATATTGCCAAGAGAAAAGAAAATAACATTTTTAATAGCATGCCTTAGAGGAAAAGATGCACAGGCTAAGCATGCTAGAGCTGCTTTTTGACAGATGACAAATATCCCAGGTAAAAGGGGATCAAAGAGTTTAGGAAATATCTGCAAGAAATACCAGCAATGCAAAATCGTTATCCAGTCTGTGTGTCTGACTCAGCATTAGCACTACCAGAAAGGGAATTTTAAGGACTTTGGGGTCAGATTTTCAAGCAATACTTTGCATCACAATTTTCCAATATTTTTTTTCACCTCTGAAGAGAAAGAACCATGGTCAACAAACTGCCTGAAGGATCTTGTACTTATCTTCCAAGTTGCTTAGTGGCCTTCTCCTTGTGTTGTGAAAAGCAGGAAATTAGCCAATATAATTCAATACAACTGTGAACCAACCTCACTCCCCACGTAACTAAAAATGGGCTTAAATCAACTACTCGGATCCAAATCCCCAAATTTGGGAACGTTTGGATCTGATTAAATTTTAGTATTGCCCTGCCTCTGTATGTAAGAGCCTTGCCTCCTAATACCTCCAAAGCAGCAAGATGGGCAAAGGGACCATTTCTGGGGTTGGAAGTTAAAGGGCTTTTCAAAATTTTTCTCTTCTTTAATCTAATCTAATTAATTACATGAGACTGTAAACTACTGCAGACAGGCACTGTCTTCATCTGCATTTGTGCATTAGCCTGCACCACGGAACCCTGGTCCTTATGTGCTCTGCCATAATAAGAATGATTAATAATAATCTGCAGGGAAGTCCAAAGCATACTGAAGGCTTAATTAATTATGCAAATTGTATGTAGGTATTACTTTGCCGGCTGGTGAAAAGCAGCCACAGGGAGAATGAAACACAGTTGTGCATAGTAGCTACTCTACGATAGTAGACCAGAAGTGGAGAGCTATAGCATGTTCAGCTGCCTACGGATGTTTAGGCAGGCAGAATATAATTCTCTGATATTTACTTGGTGTCCTTTGAACCTCTTGAAACCTGAATGAAGCAAGAACAGAACCAGGAATCTAGAAATTCCAGGCGTTTGTTCCAAGGACTCCTGCCCAGGTCTGCTTTGTGGAGAGCCTTCTCTCACTGGAGCACACTGCACAGTAAGTGTATTTGTAAGGCTTTTGTTTGGTAGCTGTATTAGAGTTCAGAGGCTCCATTTTATACTATCCATTTTGGTTTGGCAGTGGAAATGTACTCATGTTTGAACGGTTTTGTCCCGTGAACAAACAGTCATTTGAGCTGAGTCCATTGATTCCACAGACTTGGATCCCTGAATCCAACAACAGAGACTAGTCTAAGGCTTCTGATAAACATTGTCAGGGCCCTTCAGTTCACAAAAGCCCCATTACCAAGAGATTACATGAATTAAAAATTGCTGAATGTTTTGTATGAGATGTCTTGCAGTCAAGAATATTTAAGCATGTAAAAGAGTTGGAGGGCGAAAGAAAAAGTTGGTTGCTAACATTTCTGTATCAGGATTACATTGGAGGAAAAAAAGAAAGGGAGGGAAGAGATATTTGTGATTTTGCAGAAGGGCTTGCTATGCATGTACAATGAAGGAAGATTAGACAAGATGTTCTTTGTTTAAAGACAAGACCTTAGGAAAAATTTGGAGATTTTCACTGCCCGCAGGAGTTTCATTGGAGAAGAAGGCTCCAGGCTGAGAGGGGTAGCTTGTCAGAAGAAAAACTAGCATGGTAGTTCACCGCAACTTTGTCCTTGGCAGTACATATCTCTGGCTCACTGGTGGGACTACATTGGTGATACTATGGGGAACTGGCCGGATTCCCCTACAGGCATGGATGTGCATATACAGAGTCCAGGGAAAGGATAAACTGAACAGAAATGATAAAAGGCCTAAAGCAATAACCTGCATGCAAATATACTCTGTCTGTACTGAACCAGGAACACTCATCTTAATATATAGGCAGGCTATGCAGCCTCTATCCATGAACATGATGCTAACACTAGCAAAAAGTGCATGGCAGCCTCCGCTGCCTGGGAGATCCAGCAGGTCCCTGTTGGCTGTGCTGACTGGTTCTGTCTCCTTTCCAGTCACTGTAACTCTGCTGGTGGAGGATGCGCACTGCACTGCCTGCCTTTCGTGCCTCCACCTTCAGGACCATTTCTGTTAGGGGGGAAAAGAGGGATTGGTCCACAAGTGTCAGCGTGTGCAGATCTCAAAGCAGTTGCCTTGTATTTATCAGACCTACCCTGTTAGCAAAAAGCTGGGGTTTGAAATCCTGTCAGTTGAGCTAGGATTTTCAAAAACAATTAGTGAACTGGGGTCCTTTTATTTTTGGAGATAGCTCAAAAGAACCCGATTTTCGGAAAGCGGCTACACACAGCTTCTTGGACAGCAACCCCCTTTAACGTATCTTACACCGAGCATTTAAAATCACTAGTCATTTCTAAGGTTTAAGGATTATGCTGAGTCCTCATCCATAACTCATGCTGACGCAGGCTGCCCCGATGGAGGGCACAATGTCAGGCTGTTCAAATTAGAGCGGTAGGAAATTGGCAGTTTAAGCTCCATCAGTAACTACAACCTGACCATTTTGTATGAACATTTGCAGACTTATGTAACATAATAGAGCTGCCTCCATTTTCATCTGCTGAATGCAGTATTTTACACTACAGAGGCACATTGCATCCACCCAGAAGAAGCAGAGGGAAATTATTTCCTCTCCTAAGCCTCACCTGTGAAAATGTCTCCAATAACTGAGACATAGTAGAGTGGAGAATATGTTTTACATCAATTCTGAATTTCTGTGTTATAAATTGGAAATTATATGGCTTCAATTTAAAAATGGTTTCAGCATGCAAAGTGCAGATGGGTATGTGGAACCAAACTTTTCCAAACTTTGGGTGTTTGTGTATATGTGTAAGTGCAGTGTGTGTAAGTTTAAGTTCTATGTAACTCCAGTGGTTGCTGTTCAATCCTAATTTTAAAAAAATACATGAGCAGTAACTTAGAAAAATACAGAATTATCACCTGCCTTAGAAGGTCTGGCTTATTTAGCAAGGAATTTAAATAAATTTGATTCAATGGCAAACACAAGAAATATCGAAGAGAGAGCTCTCTTTTTTCAACAGAATCATTTCATTTCCTGAGAATCGTATCCTTTAGAAAATATGATGTCCTGAAAAGCAGGTTCATCTGTACATTGCTAATTTGAAATATATCTATCTTTGTTGTGTTATAAACATTTTCACAGAAATAGCAAAATATAATTATCTCCATTAAAGACCAACATGCAGAATTTATTGGGAGAGAATTAAAAAAAAGTCCTTAGCAAAATTAGCTTATTTTCTGGGCAGAAGAGGAGAGATGAAGAAAGGGCACAAATAAATTAAGGTAATTGTGCTCTTTAAAAGCCAACTGAACAGACTACCCTGAGGAGCTTTCTTTCCCACTGAAATGTGTTGCTAGTTGGAGACTGATAAAAGAATAAGCCTGAAATTTTGCATTTGCACTTTTATACACACAGTGTGATCTGAGAAAAGTATGTACATTTCATCATGTTAGGCTCTCCTGAGAATAGCTGCTCATTACAGTGTCAACTGTCCCTGCCCTTTGCTAAAATCCCACCAAGGTCAGACGGTGCGGTGATGAACAAAGGCAAGCTTTAACCCTTGACCTTTGGTTCCCCAGGTTGGGTGTTGATGGATCTGCACTTAGTGGTGATGCTTTTCACCCAGCTGCTGTTTGTTAGGCGAGTGAAGTGATGTGTTGGAAGCATGACAGGTTGCATTTCCTAGCACAATGTGTAGGATAGGAGGCATGTGCCACTGCCATTGGTCTGAGTAGCTTTTAATGTCGCTTAGTTGCTTTGCTTGGCTCTTGCTGCACATGTGGAACCTTGGGCCCAGCATCCTTGAAACACCTGGACATGTGAGACATATAAAACATCTTGAACATTTGAAGTATATTTAAAAAGATGTACAGGGACTTCATCAGTTAGGACGAGATCTTGTCCCTGTCAATTAAAGTTTGCCATTGCTTCCTTTGGTGCCAAAGCGGGGTGGGTGGGGGGCGGGGGGGGAGTGCAGTGGTGCAATTGCACCCTGCTTTGATTCCTGGTCCACCCAAGGTTTAAAACAAACTGTCCCCTCAGTGGTAGCACATTTCTATTCACTTGACTTCATGGCTTATTATAATCTCCCTGAATCCTTCTAAACTTCATTCTGCATGTATTAATAATTCTCTCTCTTTTTTAACAGTCTTAATGTTCTGCCAATTAAGCTATTATGCCTTTTGCAACTCTGCTGTCTGTTATCTGCTCCTGGTAATGTAGCTCATATCCCACAGCCTGGCTGTGTAAAACACAGACTGTTTTAATTATAGCTATAAACATTAATTTAGGTGTGGAAATATTAACTCAAATGACCATTAATTCAGGTGTGGAAATAGCTTTTAGTGAAGCACTGGATGCATTGTCAAGATGCTCAAGAAGGCTTGATTTTTATTTTAATGAAGCTGATGAAAACTTAATTTTAATGACTACAGAACTAAAGAAACAACATGTTTTCAGCATTTGTGCCTGGTTTGTTGTGTTTTTAATACACAATAGAGAAAATTAATGCCCATTCCAATAAAGTTATATTTATCTTTGCTTCAATCTTAAATTGAATAATATAGCCCTAAGCCCCTGGAATATTAAGAAAGCTTCTAGTTTCTTTTTTATCTGGAGAAAAATGTGTTGTGTTATATGTGATGGTACACTTTGCCATCTGTACCTTCCTTTTCAAAAACCTAGGTCTGCCCATGGGCTGATTTGACTAAACCGCTGAATTAGCGGTGAACAGTGGAGACCTTAGGCAGCCTCTCAGATTTGTAGAATCATAGAAAACGATGGTTGGAAGGGACTTCAGGAGGTCATCTAGTCTAACCCCCTGCTCATAGCAGGACCATCCCCAACTAGATCATCCCAGCCAAGGCTTTGTCTAGCTGGGTCTTAAAAACCTCCAAGGATGGAGACTCCACAACCTCTCTGGGTAACCCGTGTACCCAGCCAGCACCACTCAGGCTGGTCTCCATGGAGAGCCTGGCCCCACGCTGTCACAGTCGCACTACTTCTGGGGTCCCCATGGAGACTGGCTGGAGTGACACGGGCAGGGGCTACTAGGAAATGGAGTCTAGCTATCGGCTGGATCTGCTAATCTGCCATTTCACCCACCCCTAGTTTAGCTTCATCCTCTTTGGAACTACCCATCAGGTAGCTGAAGGCTGCTATTAATTCCTCCCTCAGTCTTTTCTCCTCCAGTCTAAATAAGCCCAGTTCCCTCAGCCTGTCTTCACAAGTCATGTCCCCTAGCCCCCTCGCCATTATTGCTGCCCTCCACTGGACTTTCTGTAATTTATCCATATTCTTTCTGTAGTGTGTGTGGGGGTGGGGGGACAAAACTGAACACAGTTCTCCAGATGTGGCCTCACCATTGCTGAACAGAGGGGAATAATTAATTCCCTCAATCTGCTGGAAACAATTCTACTAATACAGCCCAGTATGCCCTTAACCTTCTTGGCAACAGGGGCACACTGTTAGCTCATATTCATCTTATTGTTCACTGTAACCCCCAGGTCCTTTTCTGCATAGCTGCTGCCCAGTCAGTCAGCCCCCAGCCTGTACTGGTGCATGGGATTGTTTTCTCCTAAGTGCAGAACTTTGCAGTTGTTCTTATTGAACCTTATGAAATTTCTTAAGGTCCAATCCTTCAATTTCTCAAGGTCTCTCTGAATCCTAGCCCTATCTTCCAGTATATCTACTGCTCTCCCCAGATTGGTATCATTTGCAAACTTGCTGAGGGTGCACTCTATGCCATCTTCCAGGTCATTGATGAAAATATTGAATTAAACCAGCCTCAGGACCAACCCCTGGGGCACTCCACTTGATACCGGCTGCCAACTAGACACCCAGCCATTGACTAGCACCCTCTGAGCCTAATGATGCAGCCAGTTTTCTGTTCATTTTACGGTCCATTCATCCAACCCATACTTTCTTAGCTTGCTTGTGATATTGTGGTAGACCATAGCAAAAACCTTGCTAACATCAAGGTATATCACATCCATAGAGCCAATCATCTTATCACAGAAGGCAATCAAGTTGGTCAGGCATAACTTGCCCTTGGTGAATCCATGCTGACTGTTCCCAATCACCTTATTTTCCTCCAAGTGCTTAGAAATGGATTCCTTGAGGATCTGCTCCATGAATTTTCCAGAAACTGAGGTGAGGCTAACTGGTCTGTAGATCCCAGTATCATTCTTCTTCCCTTTCTTGAAGATGGGCACTATATTTCCCCTTTTCATTTCTCTGGGACCTCCCTTGACAGCCACGAATTTTCAAAGATAATGGGTAGTTAACAAGTCAGCAAATTCCCTCAGCACCCTCAGGTACATCCAACCTGGTCCCACGGACTTGTGCATATCCAGCTTTTCTAAATAGTCCTTAACCTGTTCTTTTGCCACTTTGGGCTGCTTACCTCCCTCCCAAACTGTGCTACCAGGTGCAGTAGTCTGGGAGCCGATGTACCCTGTGGCAACTGAGATGAAAAAGACATTGAATATTTCAGCCTTTTCAGCATCCTGTCACTAAATTGCCTCTCCCATTTAGCAAAGGGCCCACACTTTCCCTCATCCACCTCTTATTGCTGATATACTTGTAGAAACCCTTCCTGTTACCCTTCATGTCCCTTGCTAGCTGCAACTCCGATTGCTCTCTGGCCTTCCTGATTTCATCCCTACATATCTGAGCAATACTCTTATACTCCTCCCTAGTTGTTTGTCCAGGTTTCCACTTCTTATAAACTTCCTTTTTGTGTTTTAGCTTACTGAAGAGCTTCCTGCTAATCCAAGCTGGCCTTCTGCAATACCTGCTTGTCTTCCTGCACACCAGGATGGTTCATTCCTGCACCCTAAGTAAGGTTTCTTTAAAATACAGACAGCTGTCCTGGGGTGCTTTCCCCCTCACTGGCCTGCCCATCAGTTTCCTGAGTGATTCAAAGTCTGTTTTTCTGAAATCTAGGGTCTTTATGCTGCTACTCTCCTTCCTTCCTTTCCTCAGGATCCTGAACTTGATCATCCTGTGGTTGCTGCTGTCCAAGTTTCCATCCACTGCTACATTCCCCACCAATTCTTCCCTGTTTGTGAGCAGAAGGTCAAGAAGAGCACGGCCCCTAGTTGGCCTCTTCAACACTTGCATAAGGAAGTTGTCCCCAACGTTCTCCAAAAACTTACTGGATTACCTGTGCACTGCGGCATTTCTCTCTCTGCAGATGTCAGGATGATTTAACCAGGGCTGCATTATTTTATGCAGATACACTATCATAAACCCTAGGGCAGGCATTTTAAGATGAGCCTGACTCTCTCCTACTGCTGTCTTTGCATAGATGTGACAGACAGAAATCTTCATTTGTCCCTTAAACAAGCTCTCAGGTCTTGTTATGTGCTGTAGAAATCAAAACAAAGGGCTTGTAAGCAGGTCAGCAATTCAGAAATCAGGGAAGTGAGAAATGCCAAGAAGGAAATGGAAGTACAATGACCTTCCCACAAGGATACAGCTGAAACCGCAACACACTTATCTTGACTTTCAGAGTAACCCAGAGAGCGAGGAAGCATAAAACAACACAAAGGGATGGAACTGAATGAAATTAAATTGACCTTCTTACAGCAAATGCAGCTAAAACTGTGACATACGGGCTTGATTTAGAGGTACTTCAATCAAGCACTGTGCAGAGGAACCCCACCTTGTAATCTGTCAAGATATACTGCCTGGTGGCTATGTGGATACCTTTAAGAGTGTTATGTGTAAGTTGTTACATTTGCCCTGGGTAACTGCAGGAGGGAACAGCAGAACTACAGGCAAGGTACTGCTCTTTGAATAAACAAGCTCTATCATTCTATAAGCTTAACTCCTTGGTCTTTTGAGAACAACACATGATACCAGGAGTGGGGTGCAAAGAAAGACAAAATGAAATAAAATAAAAATGAAGCATCTCAGAATTCCAGAGGAGTTTAAGTGTCCAGCAATAGTGCAGAAAACTGAAAGAAATTTAAGCAGAGCTTCACCATATTTATGATGGCCGGTGGAGCACAGAGAAGGAAGATTCACTCAAGGTAGCTATTTTTTAAAATATAGCAGGTCCAGAAGCTATCTCTTCATAACAGCCTACAACTGTCAGAAGCAGAACAGAAAAGCTATGGCACAATAATAAAAAAGTTTGAAGAACATTGTATACACAAACAAAATGAAACCTTTAAACTGTATATTTTCCACATAAGACAGCAGAAAGAAAATGAGACAATAGAGGAGTTTGTAAAAGACCTCAGACTGCTGAGTGATGCATGCAACTTTGGAGATCTAAAAGAGTCCATGGTCAGAGATGAAATCATTTTGGGTATAAGATATACAAGCCTTATAAAAAGACTGCTAGAGGATTCTGAGCTTAATTTGGAAAAGGCAGTTAGAATGTGCCAAGCGTCTGAGATAACAAAATCCAGGCTGGAGAAGCTAGAGGAAAAAGCAGAACAAGCTGAACTAGACAGGATTACAAGACTGCAAAAACCTAAGGCAACACACAAACAATACAGAAAGGAGGACCTCACTATGAAGCTGGCAAGTGGAGACCAAAGAGAATTGCTTGAAGAAACAATGGTCAGATGAAGATGCTGTGGGGGTTACCAACAGCCCATGCAATGCCCTGCGTTTGGTAGGCACTGTAACAAATGCAAAAGATTTAATCATTTTGCAAGCATTTGCAGAGAGGAGCAGGGTGCGACACACAAGAAACAGCAGGTGCATGCTCAGTGCAATGAGGAAAGAAAGAATTCCTCACTGGCACAATGCAAGAAGAAGTTAATTCTTCTGAGGATTGGACAGTCACCCTGGACACCAAGGGCATTTATACACATACCTTCTTGTGCTGTGATGTGCTGGAGATCTGGCATATTGGAGCAGACTTGATTAACTGAGTCTGCTCTGCATACGAGCTGATGTGCCTGGCACTGGCTCATGTGCATTTGTATAAATGACAAAATGGGCATCATCTCTGAGAAAATGGCAGTGGTGAACTAAAACACCTTCCATGTGTTTTAGTTCAAAAGCATGCTGCTGCCATTTTCTCAGCACTGAAACACATTTTGCTGCTTATACAAATGTATGTGATGCAGCACTGGGCACTTTCAAAAGCGCCCGGTGCTGCATTGCACATGCGTTTAAAAATGTCCCAATGCACTAACGGTAACTTTTAAATTAGATACAAGGGCACAGGTCAATGTAATACCAGAATCCATTATTCAAAAAATAAAAACTAAACCTGTGTGCCGTAAGCGAGACTTACAGCATATAATGGGAACATGATTGCAACCAAGGGTGTTTGTGCACTGCATGTTAGACACAAGGGTAATATAGTAAAAATTAAGTTTGTAACAGTCCCAGGAAAGCTAGTGCCAATTATTGGGTTGCAAATGTGTAAAACTCTAGGCTTCATTAAGTGAATGCATGCCACTGAGGGATTAGAAAGCAAGAACACAGAAGAAGAGTTTTATAATGGCTTTTAAGGAATAGGGAAACTGTTAACTGAGTACAAGATAGAATTATGAGAACCAAATACTCCCACCATACATGCTCCAAGAGATGTTCCCCTTGGGGAACTGAAAAAGGAATTAGATAGAAGGGAGAAACTGAAAAAGGTATTAGATAGATTAGTTAACATGGACATAATAGAAAAAGTAGAGCAGCCAATTGCTTAAGTTCATTAACTGGTCATAATACAAAAAAATGGATCCTTGAGATTGCATCTAGATCCTAAGTAAATGAACAGGTACACCAAAAGGGAACATTTTCCCATTCCCATCAGAGAAGAGGTTTTTGGTGACATGGCAGAAACTAAATATTTCTCCACTTTAGATGCCTCTTCTGGGTTTTGGCAAGTACCCCTAAAAAATAATATTACTAATTATGTACCTTCAATATGCCCTTCAGAAGGTATTGTTTTTGTACATTTCCATTTGGACTGTGTTCTGCATTTGAAGTATTTCACAGAAAGGTACAACACGGTTTTGAAGGTCTTGATGGAACTATGGTATATATTGATGATGTATTCATTTGGGGAAATACTATGGAAGAACATGACTTGAGGCTAAGAAAGGCACTAAAAAGATCTCCCAGAGCAGGTTTGAAACTGAACAAATAAAAATGCAAATCCAGGGTCTTATCTGGGAGAAAAGCTCTCTGAGAAAGAGGTGCAAATCGATCCTGCAAGGGTTATAACCATTACAAACATACCACTTCCTACAGATAAGGAAGGAATGCAAAGATAAGTGGGAATGATCAATTTTGTAGGGAAATATCAACCTAACTTAGCAGAGCAGACCAAACACCTTAGATCGCTCATACAAAAGAATGCTCAGGGGATAAGGGAACATGAAGATGAAGTTGAGTTTAAAACCTTGAAGGAAAAAATAATGAAAGCTCTAGTACTAAAATACTATGACCCTAAAAGACCCATTAAATTGTCAACAGATGCTTTTAAAGAAGGCATGGGAACAGCTTTGCTTAAAAACCATGGGGATAGCTGGAGACCAGTGGCATGTGTGTCTGGGGCACTCTCTAAGTCAGAGTGTCTATATGCACAAATTGAGAAAGTTTATCACTAGTACATGGCTGTAAGAAATGTCATATATGCATCTATGGGTAACCTGTGATAGCTGAAGCTGATTGTAAACCTGTGGTAACTATAGCAAAGAATGGGTTATCAGACATGCCACCCAGATTAAGAGACTTTTCTTTCAACTGCAAATCTATGATCTAGACATACAGTACATGCCAGGAAAACATCTACTTGCTGCAGATACATTGTCCAGAGCATATGACACAACAGAAAATGACAGAATTCCAGACTCAGACATAGGACATGTTAATCTAAAACAGTGATTCCTGTCACAGATAAAATGTGGGCACTAATTGCAGAAGCTACTGCTCAGGACACTACATTGCAAAAAGTGATAACTATTTGCAGTGTTTGGCCTGGAAAACATACGTAGCCCCTACTCTCAGTTCAAGGAAGAGCAGTCAGTACTGGATGACATTTTATTCAGAGGCTCATGACTTTTTGTTCCAGCACTGCTAAAGAAAGACCTGCTAAACAGAATACACGAGGGGTATCTAGGCACTGAAAAATGCAAAAGGAGTGCAAGGGATTCTCTATATATTGGCCCAACATAAATAATGACATAGGAGATGTTATAAAGGCTTGTACAATGTGCGTAAAGTACTGATCAGTGCAAAGAAAAGAGCCCACAATGGTCATGGAGGAACCTGTAGCTTCGTGGTATCAAGTGGACATTGACTTATTCAAACATGCAGGGAAAAATTATGTATTAGTGCTGGATTATTCTTCTCACTATCCTGAAATTGCATTGCTTGAAAGCACAACAGCAAACCATGTCATAACTCTTATCAAACTGGTTTTTGCCGGATGTGGGATTTCACAAATTGGGAGAACAGACAATGGACTTCAGTTCAACTCTCTTGAGTTTAAAGAGTTTGCAAAAAAATACGGATTCTGTCACAACACTTCAAGTCCTAAATACCCAGAATCCAATGGTTCGGTAGAAAGTGGAGTATAAATAGTGAAGAAATTGTTGAAAAAAGCTACAGATTCACACACCAATGTTTACCTATCACTCTTAAATTACAGGGCAACACCCACGAAACATGGATTATTCCCAGCAGAAATGCTGTTTAACAAAGAAACTCAAAACCAGGCTTTCAAATCTTGTGGATGATGCTCATCAGAAAGAAAATATGAAAAACATTTAAAACATGTAAAAACATTAAAAAAAATTTGAGAAACTGAAACAAAATGGTACTATCACAAGGGCTCTAGGGAGTTACCACAACTGCACAACAAAGATATGGTGTTTATTTCAGATGGACAAATGTGAAAACAAAAAGCACTAGTTTCCCATCAAGTAGCAACCAGATCCTATAAAGTAGTCACACTGGAAGAACAAGTGTTAAGAAAGAACAGATGACATTTGCAGCTCATGAAGGGGAGAAAAGAAGCAGCATCATGAGATTCACCAAAGAAAACAGAGCTAACATCAGTGACAGAGGAGACTGAAAATAACACAGAAGTGGAGACATCTGAACAAGGAAACCAAACAAGAACTGAATCAATAAGGATTGAGAATGCAGAGAAACTGAGAAGCTCACTTTGAGGTAAGAAGCCAACACAAAGGCTAATAAAGACCTGTTAAAATGCGCTTTCACTATGGGTTGAACTAAACTGCCAGTGTTAGTATTACATGGGGCTTTGCTACTGTAGGCAAGGGACTGCTCTCTGAATATACAAGCTTTATCGTTTTGTAAGCTTAACTCTTTTGAGAACAACACAGTGGCCACACAAGGCAAAGAGCTGTTACACACCAGAACATGGTCACACATTTACAGCAGAGTTGCCATCTTGAAAATTGTTTTTGCATTCCCATCTGCTCCCAGTGTGCCATGGAAATGTAAACCCAAATCAATTCAACTGTGTCTTGGTCTGTGTGATTTTTTCATTTTAGTTGCAAAGTACAGTGGTTTTGTGAACCCAATGCAAATTACACCAGGATCTGGAGCAGAAAGACAACCAACTATTCCAGGGTAGCTGCTTTCAGTAGGCACTATTACAGTGACATTTGATAGTGGGAGCAAGTAATAGCCTGGTTACCTATAGCAAATGGCTGTTCTGTCTATCTGGATGCTGATGTAGGTAAACCTCGATTTGTCCCCATGCAAATGTACACTAGATTTGAATAACTGATAAGGGTTGCATGCAGTGTGCCTGTTTCTTGTTTACACTGTTGCAAAGACTGATTTCACCAGTATAAATGGGTTGTATCTCAGTCTTAAAATTCCTTGTCTGGTCCCTATACTTTGAAAGAAGTGGGACCTCACTGCTGATACCAGTTGGTGAACAGGAAAAAAAGTGCTCAGGACTCTGTTAGGTCCTATACACATGCAGAAGCAGCCTTAAGACAGCCAGTGGAGCTGAAGCAATGCAAAAGCAGGTTTCAAGTGGCAGGTGGTGCTGAGATGAAGTAGAGGCAGCTTCACAGAGCTGAGACTACTTGCAAAGAGATCTCTAAAAGTAGTAACTTCACTGTGTGGGGGACACCAGGAAGGACCACCCCAGCCACCATTTCAGCTAGATTAAGTGGTAGAATCACTGCAGAGCTCTTTATGGAGAGATTGACCTGATCAGAACTGGACTCCTCCACAGCTGTGGGATGAACTAAATGAGGTATAAACAGAGGAGATTTGTGAAACAGCAAACTCTGCAATGCCTCATTAACCACTCACACCCTTGTCAGAGGGCTGGGTTCATACATGATTGCTGAGGTACTATGTGACTCAAGGTCTCACCTACCATTGTCGATACATTAATCTGGTGTTTCCAAATTCATGATGTCTTCTTCGGCAGTCCCTTACAGGTTAAGATGATTGTCTTTCATGACTGTCATATGTGTGTGCCTGAAGATGGCTGATGAGGCCTATCTGGGATTGACAGACTCTGCTACAGCTTGAATGCGCGTTTCCGTGTGGGGTGGCTGGCTCTGGTCTCTTCACCTGGTCTGTGACACGCTGTTTCTGCTGCTCCTGCTTTTCCATCTCCTGTTGTTGTCGTGAGGTTTTAAAATACTAAGATCCTTGCAGCAGACTCTTCCTCTGTTTGGGGTGATCCTGGGTGATAGTCTCCCTCGAGTTGAGATTGACGTTGCATTTTTTCAAGTTGGCCTTGAGGCCATTCCTGAAGTGCTTTCTCTTTTCTTGTTTTGAGTGTATGCCTTGGCTGAGCTGAGAGGATAAAACTTGCTTTGAGTCTGGAGCTGGACATCTGGATGATATGGCCAGCCCAACAGAGTTAATGTTGGATGATCATTGCAGTAAAGGTTTACTTGTTTTAAACCCTTGGACTCATTCATTGTGAGTGGAGGAATATTGCTTCATCTGAGCACCTAGACAACACAATTTAGCTATGCCAGTTTAGCAAATTTAGCTATGCCTGTTTATTTCCTGAATTGGGCCTCGAGGTGATGTTTAAACTTTTAAAATAGGAACATCTGGTAATTGAACCTTGCCTTTTCTACTCCTAAACAGTGCCTGGTAGAAGAGTTATGCCTCCATCGTGCTGTGTTCATCCTCCTCACTGGTTGTATTGTAGAGATTCAGTGGTGAGTAATGAGCAAGGGTCCTGCTGCAGTCACGTGATAACCCTGTGAGTGTGAAAGCCTTGGGAACAAACCAGATCTAAATGCATTCCTCCACCAACCACTGCCCTGGAGTAGAAATGTGTCACCTGTACTTTGCTGGCTCTGTATGAGAAGCAATAAACAAACTACCTTGTTTCTCTCTCCCAGCTGCTCTCAGCCAAACTCTTCACTATCTGGGAACAGATTTAATAATCTTCATTCAGGTTATGTGCAAGAAATATTTACAGAAAAGTGCATGGCGATAAGCTGCTAGAGGAAGATCTATATCTGCATCAAATACATAAATATTGCTCATACCTCTAGTATACAGAGGCTGAGAATTAAAAGGAGAATGCATCATCTTCACTTTTACTGATATGTCCTGATTTTCATGCCACAGGACTGACTTACACCCGTTTCACTAGCTAATGAGGCTGGGGCAGTATTCTCAGTAGTTCTCGGCATTGCAGGAGAAATCCTATTCTGGGCTTTCTTGCGGGGATTTTTTTGGAGGGAGGGGTGTTGGAAGAAAGGAGAAGACAGTCTTAAAGGAGAAGATAGAAGATAGTCAGCTATTGTGAGCCACAAAGTTTTGAATTTGGAAATAAAAGGACTGGGATAAAGGTAGTGGAGTGAGTCTGTATTTACAGCACAGCTGCTGTTTTACTCTCATTCTCAACGGAGAAGCGCTGCAACCTGATGAAAGGCAGTGCTTTACACAGTTTCCCTCACACCGTTTTGTATGGGAATAGGTTAGTGTTTCTTAGCTTCTTCAGGGAAACACACCTTGGGTGTGCCTTCTCTTTCCGTTCAGTGCTGAGCATGCTCTCTAGCATTTGAGCAGGGCAGCTCAGAGTCTCTCCACTCTCCCTCTGGTTTGAGTCAGGAGTTAGAGAAGGCTGGAGCGAGCATTACCAAATAGGAGCTTGGCCGCAAACCACGGACCACCCCAGACTCATCACTGTGATCCAAGGGATGAGGGAGAGAGGTCAGGGCTCACCGCTTGGCATCTTCAGGACTCTTGCTGGGATGTGTTAGCAGCTACTTTGTTATTTAAAAAACGGCACTTCTTAACCCTGTTGTGTGGATGGGGGAGAAGCCTCTTCTCCACACCCCTTCTCTCTCAGCCACCATCCACACTAAGGCCAAGGAATAAGGCCACAAGATCAACTTCCCTGCACTTGTGTTCTTCCTGCCCAGCCCCCACTAAATGTACCTCATTTCCGGTAAAAATGCACCCACCTTCACAGGTATACATCAACTCCTTCATATACCATACCCTCTCCCACCACAGATAAATGTATGAAAGAAATATTTTTCATGTCCCTGCTCCCATCTTCCTCTGCCCCTCCTCCCCCGCTGGTCTGGTACCAGCGCTAGACATTCAAAGACCTCCATTTACATCTTTTAAACCAGAGCTGGCCAACCCACAGCATGTGCAGCCTTTGTGTATGTCACACAGCAGATCAGGGCTGGGGCAGGCAGCACAGGGGCAATAGGGCAGGAAGCAGAAAGAAGAGCAGCAGATTAGGCAGGGAGCATAGGACAGGGAGTAGAAAGTAGAGCAGCAGATTGGGCAAGAGAAGGATATTGAAGTGGCACTCGGGAAAGGTACAGGGCTAATTGGTGGCACATTTACCGAAAAGATTGGTTCCCACTGCTCTAGAGTTAAGGTTAGTTCAATTCTGCTGCAGTCTTTGAATGGAAAACACAAACCTGGAATCTAGCAAGATGCTTAGGATCCAAGTGTGGCTTGTCGCTCAAATTCCCAATATCGCTGGGAATCAAAATTAGTGGAAGAGGTGATATCTTTTATTAGACCAACAAGATATTTGCAAACAAATGATTTTATAAGATAATAAATATCTTGTTGCAAATAATTTTATACACACACACACACACACACACACACACACACACACACACACACACTTAAATATAACACTGTATTAACTTCAAATTAATCAGAGGACCCAAACATATCTCTATGCACAATGTATCTGTACCTCTGTATTTCAGAAAACTGTTCTACTCCATATTTGTTCACAAATATCTTATTAGTCTAATAAAAGATATCACCTCTTCCACGAGTTTTGATGCCTTTTGCCTCTAGATCAATACAGGTACAACCTGGATACCTGACAATATCACTGGGCACTTTAACGTGTGCTCTGATGCTTTCTGATTAGAACGTGTCAGAGCAGACTTGATTAATCAAGTCTGTTGAAGCAGTCTAATCAGAACACTCCAGCGTGCTGCCGTGTCTCATGTATTCAGCATCCCACATTTAGGGATGGTGGCAGGGGCACTAACTAAAGCTCATCAAACAAGCCTTAGTTAAAGTGTCCCTGCTGCCATTTTGAAATGAGGGATGCTGAATATATGAGACGCTGTGGGCATTTTAACTAAAGCAGCTCCCCCGCACACCTCGGCGCATGTGTACAGGCATCCTCTGTGATGATAAAATGCCCCCGCTTGAATACTATGTAGTAGTAGAACTAAGAACAAAGGCACCTAGGTTTTCCTGCATAAGCCTGATTTGCCTCCTCTTGGATCTCTCTTCAGAAAAGCAGCACTTACCTTGAAATCTCAATGGGAGATTCTCTAGCTAGGAGATAGTTGCTGTTGTGACGTTTGTAGCTAGTTTGGAAAGGACTTGTAGAGTAATGAGAATTTGACACCCAAGGGTTTTCTTTGGTTTTGGTAAATCATTTACCTTTTACTTACTCTCAGTATCATTTCTCAGCAGTTGGGACAGGGCTAGGTACCTGGGGCAAAGCAGAAGTGGTAACTTCTGGTTACCATTACCATTGCAAATGTGAATATGCAGCTGCTGGCAGCAGCCATTCTTTTCGTCCTACCTTACCTCCAAGTTGGTATGCAGGGAGGTTGCCCCCATTGCCTCCCACCAGTTATGCCATTGTCATTTTGGTTACAGATTGGAGCTAGCAGTGCAAAATTGGTTTGGGTAGCAACTCTTCCCACAGTCTTCCCTGCACTCTTCTCAGCTGCATACCCCCTACCCTGCCAAACAAGCCATTCTGGTCTCGGGTAGGAGGAAGCTCAGCTCCAGCTTTGCTCCTAAGCCTGGGACCTAAGCCAGAGCTGAGCCATAGCCTGCTCCAAATCCAAGATGAAATACTCAAATCCAAGCTGAAACTTGTTTTCCCCCATGTTGATGGGGTAGGGGGGACCCTCATTTTGGATTTAAGTACAGTACATCCAGAAAAAAATGAAAACAGAAAGTCACAGGACTCAAAGTCAGACAAGAAGAAAACGTGACATCTGTGATTCTCTGTGTCAAATTTATTTCCCTTCCAGGCGTCCAAGACCAGGGTGATTTGGGATTTAGATACATCTAATACATATTTATTACCCATCATAGAATCAAAGACTGGTAGAAAATGAGGGTTGGAAGGGACGTCAGAAGGTCATCTAGTCCAACCCCCCGCTCAAAGCAGGACCATCCTCAACTAGATCATTCCAGCCAGGGCTTTGTCAAGTCAGGCCTTAAAATCCTCCAAAAATGGAGATTTCACCACCTCTCTAAGTAACTCGTTCCAGTGCCTCACTACCCGCCTAGTGAGAAAGTTAATATCTAACCTAAACTTCCCTTGCTGCAACTTGAGACCATTGCTCGTTGTTTCGTCATCTGCCCCCACTGAGAACTTATATTAGTAAACATGTTGCATCTATTTTAATTAACATGGGAATTTTCTTTTCTATTAGAATGCAGAGACATTGTGAGACTCTTTTTTCTCAGCTCAATGTTGTTTTTCCCCCTTATCATCTTGCAGGGCTGTATTGACCCAGAGACCCATGAGGGTTTTGGAGGCACCCTTGTAGGTCATCAGGGCAGTTGAACAGGCCAGAGGCATTAGTAATAATTGCTTGGCTGGTGTGTGTTTTGCAGTGATACTATCCTAGAGGACTGCCTACAACTGCATGCTTGCTGTCCTGGGAAAGCCTTTGCCTTAATAGCTGGTACAAGAGGTATAGAGGAGTTGTTAAGCTCTCTAATATATAAAAATAAATGGTTGGTATAGGAAGAGTGGGAGGATGGTAGTAGGAAGGAAGGAGAGCTAATAAAGTTTTAGGGTTTGGAGTGTCTGTTGTGTTAATCCAGCCCTGTGGTCTTGATGACATATAACACTTGCACTAGTTTAATATTATCATGGAGAGAAGGAAGGGAAAAGGCAAAATATGCAGAATCAGGAAAACCTTCAACCCCCAGGTTTTGGCTAACCAGTATCTTTGCCCTCACCTAGAGTCACTGAGGGAAAATTACCGAGAGAGAGGGATCTCAGACCTCGATAGATTTTCCCTCTGGTGTTCCTCTCTTATAAGAGTGCAGATGTTACTTTCCAGCTGGGTTTGAGAAAGAAGTCCTACTGTTTGAGGATGTTGAGAAGATTAAGGGATTAAACAAAAAGGGCTCTTTTGCAAAAATCTATCTTCCAGCTGGTGCCTAGTTGGAATAGAAAGTTTTCTAAAATACAGAGGTACAGATACATTGTGTATAGCGATATGTTTGGTTCCGCTCATTAATTTAATGTTAATACAGTGTTATTTTTTTTTCTAGAGAAAATCAGTATAAGATAGTGCCAGATGCTTGAAAGGAAGTCAGTAGGATTGGGTCAACCCCTCAAATTATTTTTTCAGCCTGTTAGTTCAAATTCATGAAACTTCTCCCTCCTTCTACCGAATACTTCTATCTTGCGGGGTTATTTTTTTTTTATGAGAAGTAGTACAGTTACAAATACATGGATGGCTGGAGTGGGTGGACTGTGAATACTCTCTTCTTTTTCTGGGTTAAGTCCTAACTTTTAAGTTACTTTATATTTAAAGATCTACAGCTGTCTCTGATATTCATTCAAAAATGAATGGCTTTAGCAACCTGGCATGCACTAAAGTCTTTGGGATTATTTCAGGCTTTGGATCAGATCTTTAAAAACTAGAGTGTGTCTTTCTTATTGTGTTTTTTTGGGGAGGGGTGGCAGTGGGAGAGTTGCATGTATTAGAGATGAAGGATTGTGTGGCTAGTGTACGAGCTTTCCCTGTATTCAGTTTTATGAGATTGCTGCATGTATTCTTAAATTGGTTTGATTTTTGTTTTTAAAATATGAGAGAAGTAAGTACATATTACCTGGCTATCAGGGAACCTGTGCTCTCACAAGAAGAATATACCATAAGTTCAATGTCTAGTTGGGCAAAAGTATCAAGTGGGATCTCCAGTGGTCTGGACTAGGCCCAGTTTTGTTAAACATCTGCATTAATGATTTAGATAATGGGACTGAATGTATACTTAGCACATTTGTGCATGACACCAAGTTGGGTGGAGTTGTACATGGAGGGCAGGGCTAGGATCCAGAATTACCTGGATATACTGGAGAAATGGTTCGCAATAAGTCAAATGAAATTCAACAAGTGTGGCAGGCCAGTATGGGGTGCTCCTGCCCTAAGCCACCCACTTCAGTGTGCTCAACCACCTTCCAGGCTCTGAGGCACCCTGGGGTGCCTCATGTTTGGCCAACCCCCCCTGCCTGGAGAACACCAGCTAGCCTGGAGGTAATGCCGCCACTACCCAGGGTTTGGAGTGATTCTGGCTCTGCGCCCCCTGGGAAATACAGGGCTAGAAGCCCTTGAGCGTATTCAACCCACTTCAAGAACTTGGGGTGCTTCCCTCGGTCTGAAGCACAAGTAGTGGTCTCCCTTAGTCAGCCAAACCAAGGTGACCCCAAGGCATAATTCAGACCCACTCTAAATAAGTCTCCCATGCTAGGTACAAAGGAGAACTTTATTGGTTACAAGGAGTAGGTTTGGAATAGGGTACAGGGTGGAGCAATATCAGAGAAATCCTATAGAGCAAACAGGGTGGCTGGGTAGCCTTTGATCATGCATCTGAGTTACTGCAAGCTATATATCTAGTTAGATCTAAGGTAGCTTACTCATGAGTATCATCCAGAGGCAGGTGGAGATTCCCTCTGGAGGCAGGAAGTTCATTGATCATGAATTTCAACAGAAAGCAAGTTTCAGATGGTCTAGCTTCTCTCTAAGTTTTCATCATGGCTACTGCACCTGCTCCTGGGCAGTCCTTAACTTATATAAACCCTATGACCTCATTTACCTGGTCCAATGAAGGCCACACCTGTTGGCTGGCAGCCAACCAATCTGAATTGGATCACTGGTTGCCAGGTAGACTGGCAGGGTCTCTAGTCCCCTCCCAGACAGGTTGGCATTGCTTCGAACAATAGGGTGCGTAAGCCCCTCAGCCAGGTATGTGATGCCACCCATGTAAGCAGAGGGCACAGGTTTGTCCCCTTTCTCAGGAATGTATCCAGCTCAGGGTCACATGAAGAGATGGGGCAGAGGAGTGACCATGGTAACCAAATTGTCAGGTGGCAGAGTTTTGGAGAGAGACAGGGATGGTATCCTGCCACAACAAGGACAAGTGAAAATCCCTTTCATGCCAAAATACAGACTGGAGAATAACTGGCTAGTCTACGGTACTGCAGAGAGGGACCTGGGGGTTACAGTAGATCATAAGCATTGGTACGAGCCCAGAGTGTACCCTCGTTACAAAAAGGGGCAACAGCATACTGGGTTGTATCAATAAGGGTGTCACCAGCAAATCAAAGGCAAGTGATTCTTCTACTCTATTCAGCAGTGGTTAAGCCACCCCTGGAGTACTGTGCTCAGTTTTGGGCCCCAGACTTCAAGAAGGATTTGGATAGTTTGGAAAATTCCATCAGCAAGTGACAAAAATGGTTAAAGGCCTGGGAAACATGACTTACAAGAAAAGGCTGAAAGAACTAGGGTCATGCAGTATGGAGAAAAGAAGACTGAAGGGGGACTTGATAACAGTCCTCAAATACATGAAGGGTGATTATGGAAAGGATGGACAGACTTTTCTCTGTGGCTGTAAGGGTCAGGACTTGAAGCAATGACTTCAAACTTTAGTAGAGAAAATCTAGTTTGGCGATTAGAAGGAACTTTCTGGCTGAGGGTGGTCAAACATGGGAGAAAGCTACCTATAGAAATTGTGGAATCTCCATCTCTGGACATTTTCAAAAGCAGGTAGGACAGACACTCGGCTGGGATAGTCAGGGATGATCCTGTCTTGAGTAGGGTTTGGAGTAGATGGCATCCTGTGATCCCTTCCAGCCCTACTTTCCTATGATCAGACTTTCCTAAGCCAGGCTGACTTAGGTGGACACCCATCATATGGATTATGCTACTACTCTATAGGTGTATCTAACCATGAAATTAATTTGAAGCAATAAACTCTGGAGCAGTTTGAGTCAGAGTAAACTACTCCCAGGTGCAGCAACTATGTGTGTGCATGGGACAGCAGCAAGTTGAGCTGAGGCAGAGCAGTTTACACCAGGGCTGAGGGCATAGGGGGTCAGCTCTGGGCTCTGGGTGGCAGCAGCAGGTGGTGGAGGGGCTGGCTGGGGTATGAGGGTGCTGAAAGTGCAGAGCTGTGTGGCTAGGCAGCAAGCAGGAGTCTGGCCCCCTGCTGGCTGGGCTGACCTGAAGTCAGCATCTACAAGTGTGTTCAATTGCTGTTAATTACCGTGCTGTAAGCTAGTACTGACTCTGACCATAGTACTATCTTATGGCAGCATAAATTAGTTTTCTGAAGCCTAATACCATTGCACATACAGACGGTGACACTTTACTCTGCAGCTAATTAATCTGCTCTGCAGTTAAGTGCACGTGTAGATATGGCCTGCATTTGCTTTTCTGTAGAATTTCTTTTTTTTTTTCTTTCTGTTCCTTTTTTTAGTCTTTCAATGTTTTGTTCTGCTCTGCTTTGCTCTGCTTCACTGTCACTTACTTTCTCCTTTGGGTTTATCTCTTTTCCTCTCTCATTTTCCCTGTGTTTTTTTTTCTCAAGCACAGCTCAAATCCAGTAACATGTCAGTAGACTGCAGTAGGAGGTTAAAAACTGTAAAGTTAAAAAAAATCCAAATCGTTCCACAGTCTTTTATATTCATTTACTTACTATTTCATAATAATAATAAAAAAATTGCCAACTCAGCTGCTCATTTCCATTCTTCTTGGTAGCCACAGTCATGAACTTGCAGATCTAAGATACACATGCGTGTCTAATATGCAAAGTAATTTGAACAGGGCATGACTTAAGCCAAAAACAGGAAGGAAATTCACAGATCTCCCACTGGATCCTGTTTTCATAAAAATGAATATTTCTGGAAATGTTCAGACATACAGCTCTGGAACAGTGGAATTTGTTATTAACATCTAGGCCAGTGCATGAGTGGCAGTAGTGGGAGGTACCCCAAAATGACCTAACACAAAGATGCCATCTCTGTGGGTCAGAGCATAATTCTGTCTCCAGCTCATTCCAGCTATGGCTAATCAAAGAAGACTGCCAAATAATAAATACACTTGTTTCTCTTATGCATATGCCATTTCTCATATGGACAAGTGTTTACAAGGAGAAGACTGCAATCACCAGCTTGTTACTAGTTTAGAGATCCCTAAATGACCATTAGGTGGTAATAACTTCTAGTAATATTCTAGAATCATAACCAGTGAGGTTGAGGTAACAGACTCTTTACATTGCCGTTTTTCACTCTATCTGTAACAATCTTTGGAAGGACCCAGACATGGTAATCAACTTGTTTGGAGGGATCTCACCACTGCTGCTGTGCAGAACATCCCAACAGCTGAGGTGGATCTCAGACCCACCAGCTCAAAAGCACAAACCCATCTCTCTTATTTGAGATAAGTCCATATTAGCCATTACCTGTTAAAAGGCACATATTTGACCAGTTCAGATTTTTTCCCCCGCAAACTGTGAGTTCAAATTAATAAATTCCTTTATTTAGCAATCATTCTGGCCTCCTTTGGCAGATGCCTTTCTGGCTCATGCCTTGATCTTTGGGGATTTCACAAAATTTGCCAGGCTGGGTACTCCCAAATGTACCTAGATGTGATTCATGCATCTTTTCCCTATTTGTGTCTTCCAGGAGTCACTAACTAGAACCCATATTACTTTTCCAATCTTTGGAATGAAAATTAGATAAAGTTTGTTTTACAAAAAGTTCTTATTAGGGTTTTCCTCACCTCTCTTTATTGGTCACAGCCTATGTGGGCTGTTGAGCTGAGTCAGACGTCCAAAGAGCTTTGGCTGCTGCCTGGCTTTTATGCCAGTTCCTTTTATGTAAATGCCATTGTCTGTATAGGAAATAAGAAGCTGGGATTACAATGGATTTCCTTTGCAAAAGCTTTCCAGAGTACTAGACCTCTGAGTTCCTCTAAGGGAACATTCCTCTGAGCTCTCTAAGGGAAACTTACCTTATTACCGTGACTGATACAGCACAACAAAAGAAGCCAAGAACCACATGGCATTGATTGCAGAGCTGGTAAAAGTTGCACAGGATTGTGAGCCAGGCTGATAAAAGAGTGTATGTGCCTTGCACTTGGTAATCTAATGATGTACACAGGTTCAGGGGGCAAACAGACATATTGGCTATGGCACTGCCACTTGGTATTTACAAGTGGAATAGAGGAGAATTGACTGATATCAGGTGGTATTTGTTGATGCCACTGACTGGACCAGAGACACCTAATAATTTATTAGCTGTAAGGAATCAACTCTACACATACTATTTGAGCTTCCAAAATGATTATACTCATGAATATGAAAGATATTCTGGGCACAAAATGAATGGAAACCAGACCCTGAAATGCAATCACAGGCAGTCTATAACCATATATCTCAAGGTGGGGTAAGTATCATTATCTGTGGTTTTACGGAGAGGGGTTAATGGCCTGATTTTAGAAACCCTGGGACCCACATTTCATGTTGTTTTCAGTGAAAAGTCTAAGGGCTCAGGACCTCAATCAGTGGCAAAAGTGGGAACAGAATCCACATTTCCTGACTTCCATTTTCATTCCTGTCTACTCTAACAGCTGTTAACTGGACTGATGGTTGACCTGGCCAAAAAATGGACACTACCTAACCCATGCAGGTAATGCTGGCAATATAAATCAGACAGGCGCATAGTGATGGACTGCTTTTCAAAGGACAGAGGTTAATTACACCAGAAAATGAAAGAGTAAATGCTTGAAAAGAACCATCAAGGTCACCAAAGAGTAACTGGGTGCAGAATGAGAGCACATCAAAGTGACTGGTCCAGGATTAGAACTGTCAAAATAGATTCAGGATTTGGAGGATGTCTGTGCAACTTGAATGAAAGATGCATGATGCAGCTTGAGAGCATGATTGCCAACAGAACTGCTGAGAAGACCATAGCAGAAGGTAGCTGCTGATCTGTTCATTTAAAAATGCCAGCTATATTACAGACTGCTACTCACAATATTAGAAGTGACTAACCTACAAGTGATTAATGGACAGTAAGTTATATTTGTGAGGCATGGAAGTCCTGTAAAACCTTTTTGGAGTTTGTCTCAGAAAAGTTAGAAAATCTTGCTAAAGATTGCAGCCTAACCATTTCAAAATGGCTATAGATTTTGAGTACTATAGTTCTGGGTGACCATTTTGAGACTCCCCTCACCAGGCATTTCAGGACCTGCTAAGCACATGCCATCTAAATATCAAGCCTCAGGGTGTTTCAAGTTGGGTACTCAGAAACTGAAGGCCTTCAAATCAGAAGTCTCTTCAAGTATGTAGGCATCTGATTCTTCACACTCGACTGGAAGAACTCATTACATATGATGTATGGTGTATAGTGGAAGAAATAAGCTGAAAAAGCAATTGAAAGAATAAAAGCTCTTCAGAAGTGCCAAGATTTCCATGTCATATAGAGCTACATTGTTAATACATTATGTTTTACCAATGTAAATGCCAATGAGGTGGAAGATTATATCTTTTGTTACCAATTCTGTCACAGCAACTAAATCCTGAGTGGCGAGACCTCAAGGTCTTCAGAGAAGTAGGCAGAAATTTAAATAAATCAATAGCACGTGGTACTGCTCTCTAACCAGGATTAAAGTTATGGGTCAAGAAACCCCCAATATCAAGATGATTGTTCGTAAGACCACCTAAATCCTCCTGAATTGGAGCATACTGCCTCTGCAGAAATAGTGTTTAAATGACCCTCATCCTTCAGTTACCTCTGGGAAGGTTTCCATTGCTCCTCAGCGAGACTGTAGAGCAATCTGGGAAGATGCCAGGGCCACTGGTCAGGATGGACCTGGGCTACAAGAATATTGCTTTCACAGGGTTGTTCAGGTTGTTCACTAAGGTCATGTTAGGGCTTTGCAGTGCTAATTATGTTCAAAGAGAAGAGATATGCTGGTAGGCACAGAAACTTTGGAGGGGTCGCTTTGCATTGTGAATTAAGACAGTCTTATATGTGTGTTTGTGGCTTATTAGATTTGGTCTGAAATGTTGAGCTTTTTCTGTTGAACAAAACATTTATATTTTTATGCAAAAGGCAAGGTTTTTTGTAGGCAATATCTTTTATTGACCTATTGCTTAGGTGGGATAGTTTTTGTTGGGATAGTTGGGACAGATTTAGCCAAACTTTGGTTATCATAGTGTGCTTCCTGGAAAGCTGGTTGAAAGACCATTTGTCATCTGAAAAAATATGAATTAAATTTTGTGATGGGTATAATACTTACCCTTGTTGAAATAATATTAGTAACCATTCTCTGCCTTCTCTCTGCCCACAACACAATGCATAAACTGCCCTCCCATATTGTAATCCACTCAAAGGAAATGGCATTAACATGGTGTGTAGATCTGAAAGCTCTGGGCTTTTTTTTTCTTTTTTTGGGAAGAGAACAAATTATATACTAAAAAAATTGCATGTGAAAAAAGCTATTCATAGAAGTTGCTCCAAATTTGCAAATTGCTTCAGTCAATCAAAACTGATGAAAAAATTGTGAAAGACTTTGGAAAAACTTACATGTTTATGTTCAGACTTCTTAAAAGATTTTCCTTTTCCCTTTAGAAAATTACATGTTTAAAAAAATTCTTCAAACCTAAATAACCAAAGACTATATTATTTTGAACTAAATGCTTTAAAGGTATTTTTTTTTCACCAGGACAATTGAAAAAAGTTTATTTCATATCAACCCAAAATGGAATCTTTTGGGAGTTTCTCGTTCAGAGAGTCTCAATCAGGATGCATGGTACCCTAGGATATCTTGAGATCCTTTCAAGGTTCCAGGGGTGTCACACATTTTTAGCATTGTTAGCTATGGAAACATGATTCACAAGATAAACCTGGAGATTTCAAATAGGAATCCACAGTGTTAAAACTCTTCTGACCTATTGTGATCTTTCTAACTTCTTTACAACAGAAGTACTGCTCCATTGTTTTTCCATAGTCAAAGAACAACTGAAAACTAAGAGCTGGCATTTGTCAGCAGGTTGGGAAACCATTGTTGAGGACCATGAGATTGAGAACCACTGTTTAGTTAGTCAGACAACTGAAAAAAATCTGTTTTTCTCAGAGCACTAGTGGTGACACACATGCAGTGACACACTATTTTGCTGTTTGACCACTAGATGTCTTTCTGCTGTGCTTCCAGTTCCGACAAAGGTGTTGTTACCCATGGCAAAGTTGGAAGCCAAATTGCTTTGTTTACAGTTATTTTCCATAATAAACTCCTGTTCGTTAGGGATTTGTGGCTCCGTATATTGTGACAACAGACATACACACAAAAACAAAGGAACTGAGAGTTAAAACATCTGCAGTTTGAGAACAGCCTGGATATAAAATATTCTAAAGTCTGTATCATAGAGTTATCAGAAGAGTGAATCAAGAACAGAATAGCTGATGTTTTGTTCCTGGAAATAAAGACATTTTGATAAAGCTTTTAGTATCAGCTTATGAGCAGATAGCAAGGGGTTCTGTGGTTTTTGGTGAAGAAAATTAGAGCAATAAATAAATGTCTTATTCCTGCACTACAATTCAGCTGTTGCATTCGGCAGAGAGCAAAGCTTTCATTGGCAGGCTTGGCTTATTTGCATTTACTGAGAATGCATAGTGAAAAAGTTACAATTACTTTGTTATTCCAAAAACTGATGTGTGCGCCATAATGCAATCTTTGAACTATAAGAGCTTCTTGGAATTTCTGGGCCAAATTGTCAGCTGATGTAAATCAACATGACTGTTAGCTTTTATGGTGCAACTCCAATTTTAAATCAGCTGTCCCCAGATACTTTCTCAGGACCTCCAGAATGGGATTTTATATGCTCCCGGAAACATTTTGCTTTTAAATAAGATTTTTTTATAATGCAAAGTGCCTGAAAATCATTTAAAATAAATAAATAAATAAACCTTAAAAAATCATCTTAACTTAGCGAGAGAGGTTGGCACTTATAAAGCCCCTTTGCACGAACTAGCACAAGCCCCTACATGGCTGTCTGTGATTATTACATTAACACATCTCTATGGTTACACCACAGAAACCTTTAAGTGTGAATGCATTTTTCTCTTAAGTACCAAGATGTTCCTGACGGAAAAAAATGACCTCTTCTTCACTCCTAAGATAGTGGCAGGAAGGTGATCAATGCTGCCTGTACTTTCCTCTTTCTCCCTGGAAATTAACTTTTTTTTCCCCAGTTCTGCATGTACTTTATTGGGTAGGGCATCTGGATAGGCAAGCCCCTGTTTCATTTGACAGAACGTTCTTTGATGTGCCACCCTACAGCAGCACCTTTGAGTTTATTTCCAGGGATAGTGATGCTCATCTTCTCTTTTCTTTAATTAGGATGTTAAGCTCTTGGGGCTGGGGACCTGTGTGTATACAGTGCTTAGCACAATGCACCCCGTCTTTCCTCATGTCTCCTACTATAACAATGTTGAAAATAGTGATAACAGATGGACTATGGCAGCTGTGATGGCTGTGTGCATTGTGAATGGCAGTATAGGACCTGTCCTTCTGTCACAAACCTGAGGGATTTGTGGGGATTTGTGTTTTATTGAATTTCTTTTACAGATATGGCACGTGTAGTCTCTATAGATAGGTAGCATCAAGCTGTATAGTATTTGCTCTAAAATGTATTTCTTATATAATAGGGCCAGCATTGCACAATATAATACTGACTTCCAAGTGATAAACAGTGAGTTTCTTTGGCACCTAGTAGAGGGTCAAAGCCTAAACAGCTGAAGAACAGCAATCACTTAGAATTAGTAACTGGTAGGAGCGTGTTTACTTTTGAACAGGCCTTTCTAGACAATGACAAATTTACATTTTCAAAGGAGACATCCTAACATGTGTAGCACCTGATAACAGAAGAACATTTCACTGTGAAAGCAATTCAGTGAGAGATGGCATCTTAGGGATATTGGACTAGTATTCTTCCTGTCTGAAAGGATGCACATATACTCCTCTCCCTGAGGGCAAGGGACAGACATTACACATAAACCAGTTTAAGTAATCAGAAACTGCTGTAAACCTGTAACAGAACAGATGTTCAGTGCACATAAACCAGTTTGAAAATGTCTGAAATAGGCTTGAGATAAACCTGGTTGAAGCAGGTGTTAGACTTAACGGATTTGGCTCAAACCTGTTTATGCAGCGTCTGTCCCAGACCCCTTTCTGGTTTAAGTTGAACCAGACTCCCCCAGCATCCCAGCACTCTCTCTGGACTGGGTGGGGCTCTCTGCTACATAGCAGGGCTGGCCCCTCCCCTCCGCTCCCTGGCTGCAGCTCCAGCAGAGACTTGCAGGCACAGCAGGGTCTGCATGGCTTCCTCCTGTTCTCCCCCGCCCCTCACCACTCCCTGCTAAGCAGGGGTCCCTCATCTGCTCTGCCTTATACAGACACACAGCATTAGCTAGCTAACATACCACATGGTGGCTATGGTCCAGGCTGTGGCAAATAGGGCTTTTTAGAGCTAATCAACAGCTCAGCTGGTAATGTCCCTCCATTCTTGCTTTGTTTACAAAGAGTTTGAACTAATGAGAGAAGTTGTTTGTTTTCTGATGGGGTAAAAAATACTGATTACAGAGTTGGTATATGCTCTGTTATCAAGGAAGTGGGGAACCTCTCCCTAATCGTGCCAGGGCCTGGCCATGCCCCTGTCTGCTCAGACCTGTGGAAAGGAAGGGAGGGCTGCTGTAGTACCCCCTGTCTTCTAGCCTGAGCTATGCATTTCTGGGATGTCTTTGCAGTAATTTAGCCTGGCTAGGTTAGACTAACCTGCAAAAGTTGGATCATTTCAGGCTCAGGCTTTTTGAATGTCTGTCCCTAGCTGAATAGATCAGGAAAGATTTCTGCTCTGGTTAACATTCACCTTTGTGGGGCAGGAAGTTATATACATAACAGGCGATTAGTGAAGGATGCACTGCAGAGTAGTAGTTTTGAAATGATGGGAGCCCAAGAAGGGTGGCTGTGCCTTAAGGAAGCTATCCTTC
>NW_017728918.1:69755297-69764990 GCF_001723895.1 Crocodylus porosus | reverse complement strand
CCTGGGGGTATTCAAGAGAAGGTTGGATGTGTATCTAGCTGGGGTAATGTAGGCCCAGCACACTTTCCTGCTTATGCAGGGGGTCGGACTCGATGATCCATTGAGGTCCCTTCCGACCCTAGCATCTATGAATCTATGAATCTATGAATCTATAATGGGCTCCCTGAAAATCTAATGGGCGGTGTGCATAAATAGCCAGTTAAGAAACTGTACTTAAGCTTTGCCTGGAGAACATGATGGGGTTTTCAGTTTTCCAAGGACATAGGGAGACAGTGGAGTTCCTCAGCTAAAAGGCTAAGTCAAAAACTTCATTCGTGGATTTAAGGTGCAGTGTTAGGACAGGTTATTGTTTTGATACTTTCTTTTGTTTGTTTATTCTTATATTTCTGTCTGTATCTCAGCATACGGTTGCCGATTTCTTTTTATTTTTCTAATACATCTTTTTGTTATCTTTGTTATAATTACTTTATGGTCAGTGTTAACTCTGATCTCAGAGCATTTCCCCATATAGGCAGACCTCTTCTGGACGGGCAGAGGGGATCTATCTTTTCTGAGTGAATGACCAGACAAGGGCGTGATTCTCTTAGCTGGCAGAATCCCCTTTGCTAAGGACTGGCACGGCTTGGGTGGGAGAGGGAAAGCTGAAGAATCATAGGTCAGGAAGGTGACTTTCAGAGCATCTCAATCTGGTGTTTTTCAGGGTGAGCTCTCCCATGCCTCTGGGTGTGGGAGCCCACCACGTGGCTGATTACCATTGAACAGCAGTGCACAGGCTGTTCTTCAGCTGTTTTGAGAAAGTAAAGCTCACTGCTTATTAAAAAACAACTTGTAAGTAAAGCTCACCACTTAGAAATTCCCCTCTGCTCCCATACAGCAGCAAAGCAGGGCTTGCGAGAGTCATGGCAGGCAAGGGGAAGCCCCTGCAGCAGGGGCACCCTGCTCCCCACACCTGGTGGTGGGGGCAAACACCTGGCATGCCTATGCCTGCAGCCCCTAAGCAGGGGGTACTTACCTTTTTCCCTCTGGGAGACCTTTTTAACTCCCTGCCAAAGTGGGGAATCAAATAACTTGATTGGCTGAGCCAATCAAGTACTAGGCTGCCCATGGACACATGTGGGGCTTCCACGGTGTTTCCAGGATTCTGCTGTCTTTCCTCTCTGTGCTTTCCGTGAGTTTTAAAAAAAATCCCTGCCTTCCCTCTGCCCCACAGCATCAGGCCATATTTTGCCAAATTTCAGTTTTCCAGGGCTTTATGGGGAACACTGCATTTCAGGCTTTCCCCTGAAATCCCCTGAAGTCCAAATTACAGTGGTCCCTATTTATGAGGAAGGGATGAAAGAACTAGGGTTGTTTTTAAGTCGGGAGAAGAGAAAGGAGGATTTGAGAGTGGTCTTAAAATATCTGAAGGGTGGTAATAAAGAGGATGGAGGTAGATCATCATCCATGGGTGAAGGCTGAATATCAAATTTAGGGTGAGCAATAAGAAATATATTCTCATTGTGAGGGTTGTTAAACATTCAGAACAGGCTCCCTAGAGAAGTTACGGAATTTCAGTCCATGGAAATTTTTAGGGGTAAGTTAGACAGACATTTGACTGGGATGGTTTAATCTACCTTGAACAGGGGGTTGGAATAGCTGGCCTCCTTCCCTTCCAGCCCTGCTTTTTATGATGCTATGTCTAGATAATAATTCAGTTTCCTCTCTCCCCGCTAATTCTTTGTTCTGTCTGCTGGGACTGGCAACAGGGATTTCCAGTTAGTACTAATTTTTGTGGTGTTGAACACTTGGGAACAAGAAATGTACTTAGCACACTTTTGTATATATACATACAATTATCAAAAGGTAACAGCTTCTTGTCTCTGAAGAGATTTGAAGCAGCATCCTCGAGCTGGAAGGCTCTCTAGCCCATTACCAATCCCCTAAAGCCTCCAGTCCTGCTCAGTATCTTTCTTTAGAAGCATCGACAGTTTAACAGCTCCAGTATATGCTTTGCTCTGTGTAAGCAAAGAATGATATATAAAAATTTGATTAGAGGTGACAGGTCTACTTTAATAATTACCATTAACAACATGATATACTGGATGGTATATGCGTTTCCATTTGTTTTGTGAAATTGCTTATTCTTTATGGCAGGCCAGATCCTGAGATCATTACTCCTACAAAATTTCCATTGACTTCAATGGGAGTTTTGAGTATGTTAGAGCTTCAGAGAGTTCTGTTGGCTAAGACAGTACATCTTTGGATCTTGGTAAGGTCCTAGAAGTAAGAAGACAACAGTTTTTCCCTCATTTCTCCAGGACTCAAAGCAAATTGTGATCCAAATTTTCCAGGTTGTACTGAAAACTTGAATAGCTGTAAAGAGTCTTCTTTTGCCAGAAAGCCATTGGTGTTTTTGGGGAGGGAATAATAAACAAAAGAGAATGAAGTCCAGTGGTCAGGGTCCCCCCCACAAAAGAAGATGTGAAAGCAAGGTAAAAATCAACGGGAAATTATAGTAATGTAGGAGGCAGTTACAGGAAAATAGAGGTGTATAAGTCTAGACAAATCAATTCACAATTTGCCGCCCTATAATTGCATGAAAATGAAAATGAACAGAAAAATGGAAGGGCTTTTAAAATGAATAACATTCTTTCAGATCTAAAGGAATATGGTGCAAACAGGAATATGGTTAAAAACGTATTTAGATCCCTTTTAGTCTTGCAAGCATTGGAGAAATGAAAATACTCTTAATTGTTTTTGTATATATGATTATTTCCTGGCAGACTCTGCAATGTAAGCATTGTGACATTGTACTGGTGCATAGGAGCTAGGATGTAAGCATAGCTATCATGATGAAGGGTCCTAAGCACTAGGGTAATGCAAACAATAAATAATAATAATATAAATCAACAATATAAATATGGTGTCAGTAAAATGCAGATGGTGCACAAATAGGGCTAAGTAAATTGGATTTTAAAGTTAATCCACTTTTGACAGTATAAAATGAATGTGTTATGAATAATAGAGGTTAGGATATTTTTTCTTAAATGTGGGCCACATCATGCCATTGATTTTAAAGCACAACTCTATATTAAAATCAATGAGTAGCTCTGCTTAATCACTGGTGGCATGATATGGAGTCATCTATCTGTCTGGTGTCCCTTTAATAATAAAATAGTCTTCAAATTAGAAATGGCCTTGAGCTGCATAATTTGAATCTGGACTTCAGCCCACTAACTCAAGGGTGCTTAGATAAAGGAAGCTGATTTATTGAATTATATTTAAAAGACATTTACAAAATTCAGCTTCTGATATCTAACATCTGAAAGGTTGTGATATTTGGATCTTGGGTTTTGAGTCCAACTAACTCTTAAGATCGTGCTTATTTGTCATTTTGAGTTGGTCCATCAGGCTCTTCAGTTGCTTCCAGCTTGCAGAAGTTGGGCAGATGTTACTTAATCTCTGATATATAAAGCAGGACATCAAGGGGCATTGCTTCCCCTGCTTCCAGAAGCCAGGATGCCAGTTGCTACAGCAGAGGGAATGCAGATTGCTGTTGTTAGATTTGTCTAAGTAAGGTTATGTATCCCCTGCCTGTCTTATTCTGGTCAGTTATAAATGTCCTGGTCACTGTCACAGCCAGGCACCCAGAACTGTTTTTCAGTTATTTTGCTTTCTAATCTGATTACAATATTTTAATTCTCTTTGTGGAATAATGTTATTTATCTATGGCCTTCAACAGCTTCTTAGATGGTGTTTCAGTTTGGTCTTAAGCAGGTAAGGCTGGCTGCATATTCACAAAAAGTAGAGTCTAGTAAGATTTGTGCCAGAAACATACTTTTTCAGGATGTTGAGTAGCATTTTATGCTTCAGAATGAAAATGACAACCTATGTTTATCCTTAAGGAAAAACAGATGGCTATTGAAGTGGGGTGGAGATGTGGGGTAAGGAGAAATGCAGAGAAATACACTGTGCACAATGGGGACTTTCAGCACACATGGAAGTTAGAAATATACAGGAATTAAACTGATCAAATAAATGCTCAGGAGGCAGGCTAATTGGAAAAGGGAAACAGTGTTTTGTTGACTGCACAAGCAGTCAGCTGAGATTGTTTGCTCAGACTTTTTGAAGCATATGACTTGAATATTCCCAGATGTGTGGGGATGTGTGTCCCTGGACCACTGATGGTCCCTGAGAGCTGGCAACTCCCAGAGAGCTGGCACTCCGCATTGCTTCCAGTTGGTAGATTGCATTAGAAATTGCACCTGTCTTAAACACTTTCCTCATACTACTACTTTTCTATGTAAGCAATTGCTGTAGCTGCCACATGAATTGTCTGTGCTTACATGTGAAAGAAGGGAAGGCTTATGGGAGGAAGGAAGAGTTGACTGTCAGTGAGAGTCCTTCGTAAGATGTGGTCCACTCTAAGAAGAAACATGTGGGAACTCTGATCTGGCTCATAGGCTTCATCTTATGCTGGCATGAAACCATTAGTATAGTCACTCCGATGTTTGTAGCTCAGTTCTTATGCTGTGGGAATGAAAAGCTGGTGTCAGGGTATGTGGATCTCACATTAACATCTCCAGTAGAAATAGCACTTTTGTTGCTGTGTTTTGACAGGTATGAAATTAGGCCAGGCCATCACCAATAGCCACGCATTTGCAGCAATTCCAGACCTACTGCCAGCAATTTGGTATGTGCCATAGGATATTGCAAGCTACGGGACCAATTTTTAGTGTTCACCAAAGTGTTAATGCTTTGCAGTGAAAAATTAAAATACGATGTCTATGTGTAAATGTATGCTGACATGGGTTTGACCCACTTTATCTCCACTTTCAGACTGCACCTACTAAATCACACCAGTGAAGATAGATTATCCTTTCACTCATGAGATAAACCTGTAAACTAGTTCTCGTCTGCAGCAGTTGTGTATTATAGATCTTGTGTCCTCTGAAAAATGAATAATTACTATCCTTGGAGAATTGCTCCCTCTAAAATGCAGTCATCACAGATTCTGCAGAGTGGGTGATCAGTGTGGACAACAATGATAAAACGAAGCGTCCTGTTGTCCCCACCAGGCATGAAAGTGTATGGAAACAACACACCTTTGTTAGATTAATGATAGAGCTTGTGGACAAGTTTCCATTTCCCTTTTTTTGATTAAATATATGCAGTTTGAGGATCACAATATATACTTAAATTAAATTGTAGCATAAACCATATACACACATTGATTTAAAATGAGCCTGTCTCATGCCATGTTATACAGAAGGGTCTGATCCTTTTGGAATAAATTGACCAGATTTTCTTTGCCTCTCTTCATATTTGGCAAACTGTCTTCATCAGAACCTTGGTGAATCAGATAACAAAACCTAATGAGTTGTGCATCATAAATCTGTAACATATCTCATGGATGAGTTCATCCCTGTGCATGCGGCATACACCCTATATTTAGAATTTCAGACCTACTCATTATCCTGGTGATACGTGAAGCAGGAGAAGAGACGGCAAGAATTCTCTTTCAACATATGCTCCAAATATAACATGCAGAGTTGCTTCATGGGCTACATCCTCCAAAAGTATTTTTAAGAGTAAGGAAGTATGTGAATTGTCTAGTGAAGTGAAATTGTGAGGAACTTTTATTTTTCATGGCTCTGAGCTATTTCTCTCACTAGCTATGACACAGCCATGATAACGGCAGTGATAAGAGTTTCAGTTAATTTGTGAATGTTCTTTAAAAGGTGCCTTTTTTGGTAGAAAGAAGTTTTCTCATTCCCGTGCACTTTTTCCTATGTGATTTGCATGCTGATCAGACTAATTCTTTGCTCTTGCCTTCAGTCCAGTTCTCTGAAACAAGTTATCACAACTGTTACGATTAGCATCTTCATTGGAATTGATGCAGAGCATTTAAAGACTGAAATATTACAGACTTGGCCGCTGAGAGGTGGGATGCTTTCAAAACAGGCTTGCAATGTACAGCAAAGCAGTGAATCTTGTATTGCCAGTCCTCTGTAGTACTTGTGAATCCATTCCATTAATCTAGAAATATTAACTGGAACAAAAACCAGGTCCCAGTACTGAAACTTGCATTTAAATACAAGATCCTTACAGCAACTGCAATCCTTGAGTAAAACTTACTCTTTAGCCTTTAACATTGGGTCTCAAAAGGTTGAGAGAGGGACAAGATGGTACTAACATGTCTTCAGGTACCTTGCTAAATGAATGCATGGCCACTTTCCTAGGAGCAGGCAGCACTGTTTGTCATTCTCAATCTTAAATGATATATTTCAAAGCCACTGTTGTTTGCTTCTAACAATGCCTCAACCTTGAAAGGAGTTTCTGTGAAAAGCTTGAAAGAGTAAAGCATCCTGTATCACTAAGAAGACAAAAGATGCTCAGCATTTACAGAGAGCAGAGTGCAGCCACAATGGGGATGCTATTCAGTACAAGTATTTAGATTTTTATTACTGCCCCTACTATTACAACCACTACCACTGTTGTTGTTGTTATTATGAAGGCAGACACAAAAGCTTTTAAATGTGTTCTTTAGTGTACAATACCTAATCTTACCAGAATGACAGTGATTACACAGGAATGGATGGTAAAACAGCAGCATGAGGTAAAGGCCTAGCATTTATGCTTCATCAGTCTTTATGTAGTGGCTCCATGACCAATCCAAGGGAGAAAGGTATAGATTATACATACAAACAGAAAAAATACAGACCATATTAACTTCTCTAGAAACAATGAACCACCTTTCAACCTTCTGGAGTTTCACCTATATATGCCATGAGGGAATCCTGCCCAGTCTATGTAGCATGATTTAATTGAAAATAATATCTTGCATATAATTAGTAGACTATATTTTTATGTAAAAAAGTCATCTTTCTCTTGCTCTAGGTCAGTGATTCTCAAACAGGGAGCTGCTGCATCCCTAGGGTGTGTCTTGAGATCCTTTCAAGGGTGGCACAAGGTGCATTGCAATGTTAGCCCTGTTAGGTATGCAGACATGACGCATAAGAAAAAACAAAAGATTTCAACAGGAATCCATAGTGTTAAAAACATCCCGACCCACTGTGATCTTTCTAGTTCTTTGTAACAGAAAAATTACCCTGTTCTTTTTTTGTAGTCAAAAAACGAGCCTTTTCTGAGGAGTGCCTTGAGTCTAAAAAAGTTGAGAACAACTGATTTAGGTGCCTGTACAAACACGTGTTGTAAAATCCAAATAAATTACACATTAAGCCTGTACCTGTAACAGAACATCAAGCTCTCTGTATAGGGGTAACATTTTCTAAAGTATCTAAATGACTTAACATTCAATTTTAAAGTCACTTGGAGACTTATGTCAGCTCTACCACCTAATCCAATAATACACACAAGGTCTACCCTGCATACCTACCACACCACCATGTAATACAGATGCTTTAGCACAGTGATGGGCAGTAGTGTAATGTTTGCTTACAGAGAGGGGACACAGGAATAGCACCTACCACCACTGCTGTTCAGCCATTGTAGCCAGTCCAGCCATACCATCACCCAGGACTCAGACTTGGTTGTTATACACTTCATGGTGGATCCATGCTAGGAGGCCTTATTGGTTTGATGGCACCATTACATCCATTTTGGGATGTCTCATGTGGGAAGAGAACCTGTACCATACTTACTAGCACTACTTCCTGGAAAAAAATTCTCAGCAGCATAGATATGCCCTTGGTATGTAGAGAGATCAGAGCTCACTTGGGTATCAGATGCAGTCTTAATAGGGCTAGCTTGAGTACTACAAAAGAAGGTAAATTTAGTTCAAACAAGCTGCTGCATCTAGCCTTCTTCTAGCATATCTTAACCTATCCTGGGCATCTCTGCAGTAAGATACACATGTAGGAGCCTAAGCTTCATTCAAAGTCAGCAGGATTTGGGAACATGCAACTTAAACTGTGAAGAAATCCCTCTCTGTCTGTCCCTGTCTTGGGTCATTCTGGCTGTGCCTCTCTCTCTTTCACTTGCTTGCTATTTGGTTCAGGATGGCTGACCAGGTGACCTAGCCAGATAAATTCCTGAGGGGAGGGGGGGTGCTCCCTCTTCCTCCTGTGACATTTTGGAAAAGCCACAAGCCACACATGTCTCCAGGTACTGCCTAGATGAATCCCTGTAAGTAAAGACCTGGAAACTAGCTAGTTGGTTAGAACTAAGTGTAGATAGTTGCATCTTAAATTAGTCACTGTACCCAGTATCTGTAAAGGCTCAATTTATTTTGGTTTGCTCAAAGTGTATTCTGACTCCTTTGTTCTACTACTCCCCACCCTGCCTGCAAAATTGATAAAGGTATTGGGTTACAGTGTGCCTGGCTGTTTCAATGTGTAAGGGGTTGAGAAGAGGCCCTTTTGCTCCCAGCCCAGGCAGCAGAGCTTGCCTGTTTATGTTCCCTCAGTCATACCTGAGGTTACTCTGTGAGGCTTCAGGTTGAAATATTGCCAGTGGACAAAGCACCCCCAAGGCTTGCAGGGTCTGTGTAACCTAGGTTGCACAGAGCCCTAACAGAGACCAGTGCCCAAGTGGTGGCAGTGTTACTCTAGGCTTGCGAATGTTCTCCAGAAAGGGGGCTGGCTGGCCATAGGCTCCCTAGGGGAGACTCCTGAAGCATGGCTTTGGGCCTGGCACAGTGAGGTGAGTAGCTCTGTGTAGTAGCGCCTCCTACTGTGCTGCCACATGACCATCCCATTTGGCTGTAGCTCACTGTGTGAACATCTACGAGTGAGATATGGTAGAATTTAAGGCAAAGAAAACATTTCATTTTGCACAGTAGTGATTCCTTCCCAATTCTGCCACACCTTGAATTGGGCAGAAGGGTGTTCTGATGGATAACATCACAACCTTTGGCCTTACCACGTGCCCAGTGGCCTAATAGCCCCAAACCACAAACCTTTCCTGGCAACCTACATTATGTAAACCAATTGCATAACACATCTGCTGCCCATCCTTCCCCACTAGGTAACAATCCTTTACCCAAATATCCTAGGAGTAAAGTAGCCTTCATTGGAATGGGGTTCCTAGTCACAAAGGAAGATGGAAAATGACCTACTATTTCCAAATTCACCCAAGATGGGAAGAAACCATGGAAACAACACTCATTTCTCATAGTAGTGAGCACCTCTGTGACAACCACTGCAGTCAGTTTGCTGGCATCAAATCAGGTAGCTCCTGATCAGTAGCTATGGAGGGTGGTAGAATACAAGGCAGTCAAGGGGAAAGAGACTTAACAGTGGTAGAATACAAGGCAGTCGAGGGGAAAAAGACTTAACAGTGGGGGTCTACTACAGACCTCCCAACCAAGGGGAAGAGCTTGACTGGGAATTCTTAGATCAGCTCATGGAGGTAGTGAAGTCTAAGGATGTGGTAGTCATAGGGGACCTGAACTTCCCAGACATCTGCTGGGAAGAGCAGTTAGCCAGAACTGACCGCTCACATAGGTTCTTAGCCAGAATGCAGGACCTCCATCAGAATGCACAGCCCCACCAGGGGAGATGCCTTGTTGGACCTGGTGCTGGCCACGGGAGATGATGCCTGGTGAGGGGGCTGCAGGAGCTCGACCACCTGGGCGACAGTGATCATTGCCTGCTGGAATTCACCATCCAGCGCAAGGTGGCAAAGGCCTGCAGCAAGGCAGCAGCCCTAGATTTCAGGAGGGCAAACTTCAAGGAGCTAAGGAGAATAGTC
>NW_017728918.1:69753573-69755026 GCF_001723895.1 Crocodylus porosus | reverse complement strand
GTGGGGCCCCTGCAGGACATGTTAGGAAATTTGGTCATCACACCAGGCAACAAAGCCAACATGTTTAATGATTTCTTTGCCTCCATTTTCCTAAGCAGGGACTGGAACGGTCACGCCTCCGCTGGGCCCCCCTCAGGCCCCAGAGGAGGCACACCTAGGCCAAGGGTTGGTGAGGAACTAGTTAGGGAACTTCTGGAGGGACTGGATGTATTCAAGTTAGCCGGTCCAGACGATCTCCACCCTAAAGTACTAAAGGAATTGGCTGAGGTCATTGCAGGACCCCTGACACAGCTTTATGAGTACTCGTGGTGCTCTGGTGTGGTGCCAGAGGACTGGAAGAAGGCCAACGTGGTTCCCATCTTCAAAAAGGGGAGACAGGAGGACCCAGGAAAACTATAGGCCAGTTAGTCTTACCTCGATCCTAGGCAAGCTGTTTGAGAAAATTATTCTGGCACATATCCACCAGCAGGGGAGGTCATGGTTAGGGGCAACCAAAACAGGTTCATTAGTGGCAGGTCCTGTCAGACAAACTTGGTGGCCTTCTTTGATCAGACCACCAAATCATTAGATGCAGGGGTAGCAGTGGAGATAGTCTTCCTGGATTTTCGGAAGGCCTTCAACATTGTCTCTCACCCTGTTCTCATTAAGAAACTGGGGGACTCTGGTGTTGACACCCACACGGTCTATTGGGTCACTGACTGGCTGGAGGGGCGCACCCAGAGAGTGGTGGTGGATGGGTCATTTTCAACCTGGAGGGATGTGGGCAGTGGGGTTCCTCAGGACTTGGTCCTTGGGCCCACACTGTTCAACATCTTCATCAGTGACTTGGACAAGGGGGTAAATAGCACCCTGTTCAAATTTGCTGATGACACTAAGATGTGGGGGGATGTGGGCACGCTAGAAGGGAGGAATAGGCTCCAATCGGACCTAGACAGGTTACAAGGGTGGGCAGATGAGAATAGGATGGGATTCAACACCGACAAGTGCAAAGTGATGCACCTGTGGAGGAACAACCGGCACCATACTTACAGGCTGGGGAACTCCCTTCTTGTCAGTACAGAGGCAGAAAAGGATGTTGGAGTCATCGTTGACTCCAAGATGAACATGGGCCGGCAGTGTGGGCATGCAGTCAGGAAGGCCAACCGTACTTTGTCATGCACCCACAGATGCCTCTCGAGCAGGTCCAAGGAAGTGATACTCCCCCCTCTATGCGGCACTGGCCAGGCTGCAGCTGGAGTATTGCATCCAGTTCTGGGTGCCGCACTTCAGGAGGGATGTGGAAAACATGGAGAGGGTCCAGAAGAGGGTCACTCGCATGATCAGGGGGCAGCAGGGCAGGCCCTATGAGGAGAGGCTACGGGACCTGAACCTGTTCAGCCTCCACAAGAGAAGGCTGAGGGGGGATCTAGTGGCCTGTTACAAACTAGTCAGGGGGGATCAGCAGGCACTGGGG
>NW_017728918.1:69752042-69753329 GCF_001723895.1 Crocodylus porosus | reverse complement strand
CGGACTAGATGATCTACTCAGGTCCCTTCCGACCCTAGAAACTATGAAACTATGTGGTAGACTTTAGGTGGTGATGGCAAACTGCTTCTCCACACTGGGGGAAGTGTACATGTTGGCCAGCTGCTTCAGCAGCTCTGGGGTAAGCCCCATCTCTAGGAAAGTGGCTATTGCCAACCTGAAATGTCGCTGTTGTTATAGGCCACCACTAGGTCTGTAGCACAGTCCTCATCCGACCAGCTACCTCTTGCTTCCTGATGCTAGAAATGGAATTGCACGAAGGGAAGCTGCTCCAGGAAAAGTTATCCACAAGTAGCTGCTTGATCTCCTCTTCCTACTGCTGTAGCCAAACTGCTGAGCAGCACAGTGACTGTCTTCCAAAGCTAAAGCTACCCACTTCAAATACAAGTGCAGCAGCCTCTGTGTTTAGTGATTCTTAGCATTGTGACATTGCAGCTGTGCTCAAACCATGATGGGCAACAGCACTTTGAAAATGGTGCAGGTCTACAAAAAAAAAAAGGAGAGATGTTTGGTTCCTTGGAAAGTAATCCTGGAATTTGAAAGTCTGACCCCTGGAATGAAGCAGGAATTCAAGTGCTTCTTCAAAATATGCCAGGAGTAAAGCTGCAAAGAACACAGTGGTAGACCCCAGAATGCTCTGTGATTATCCTGACCAAAAGTAACTGCAGGGCGCAGGCACCAATCTTGGGGTATGCTGGGAATGGATGGCTGTGTGGATGTGATTATTTATTATTTACAAATGCTAATTAAGTTCCCTTCCATGCATACATACAGCTTGGGGTAGCCAAGAACTTTCCAGGATGCCTTGTCAAGTGCTCAAATGTTAACTGCAAAAGTGACCTGAAAGAGCATCATCAGAATGATTCAGGCATATCTCCAGCTTAGAATGAGCACTGACAGTGAAAAGGCTAAGTCTACTCCCCTCGCACAACAGCCCTTAAGGAAAACAGTGATGTCACCTCTCCCGCCCTCCTCCCCCTCCTCCCACACACACAGTTCATAGAATCATAGAAGTCGGGTCAGAAGGGACCTTGTAGCTCTTCAAGTCCGACCCCCTGCCTGGGCAGGAGAAAAACTGGGCTCAAATGACTCCAGCCAGGCAGGCTTCAAGTCTCTTCTTAAAGACCCCCAGGGTAGGAGCCAGCACCACTTCCCTTGGAAGTTGGTTCCAGATCCGAGCCACGCTAACTGGGAAGTAGTTCTTATGGATGTCTAATCTACTCCTACTCTCCAACAACTTGTGGCCGTTATTCCTTGTTATGCCAGAGG
>NW_017728918.1:69750583-69751732 GCF_001723895.1 Crocodylus porosus | reverse complement strand
AACCGTGACCTCGCATTGTCGGCCCATGTTCATCTTGGAGTCAATAATGACTCCAAGATCCCTTTCTGCCTCTGTGCTCTCAGGAAGGGAGTTTCCCATCCTATAAGTGTGCTGCTGGTTATTACTGTCCAGGTGCAGCACCCTGCACTTGTCAGTATTGAAATGCATGCTGTTTTTGCTAGCCCACCCCTGTAACCTATCCAGGCCTTGCTGCAATCTTTTCCTCCGTACTAGCGTGCTCACCTCACCCCAAATTTTGGTATCATCAACAAATTTAACCAGGTTGCTTTTCACCCCATCATTCAAATTGTTGATAAAGAAATTGAACAGGGCGGGCCCAAGGACCAAGCCCTGGGAGACTCCGCTGCCCATTTCCCCCCAGATCAAATATGACCCGTCCACCATCACCCTCTGAGTATGACCCATCAGCCAATCTGGAATCCATCTGACTGTGTAGCCATCAATGCCACAGTTGCCTAGGTTTTTAATGAGGATGCGGTGGGAGACGGTGTCAAAGGCCTTGCTGAAGTCCAGAAAGACTACATCCACGGCGACACCTGGATCCAATGCTTTTGTGACCTGATCATAAAAGGCAATCAGGTTTGTCTGACATGACCTGCCCCTAATGAAACCATGCTGGTTGGCCTTGAGCATCATCCCTGAAGCCGGCCCATCGCAGATGTGCTCCTTGATAATCTTCTCAAAAAGTTTCCCTGGGATTGAGGTAAGACTCATGGGCCTATATTTGCCCGGGTCCTCCCTCTTCCCTTTTTTAAAGATGGGGACCACGTTTACTATCTTCCAGTCATCTGGTGCCTGGCCTGAGCACCATGAGCACTCGTAAAGCCATGCCAAGGGCCCTGCAATAGCCCCTGCTAGCTCTCTCAACACCCTGGGGTGGAGAGCATCTGGACCCGTTGATTTGAACACATCTAGCCTCTCCAGAAGCTCTCTAACCCGGTCCTCCCCAACCTGAGGTCTGGAGGCGTTCCCCTCAAGTCCGTCTTGCATCACAGTGGGGAAGTCCCGGTCCCTGCCCAAGAAAATGGAAGTGAAGACTTGGTTAAAGAGGTCTGCTTTCTCCTCTGGTGCAACCACCAGATTGCCCAGAGAATCTTGCAGGGGCCACACATTTCCCGGTGCTTTCTT
>NW_017728918.1:69736655-69750572 GCF_001723895.1 Crocodylus porosus | reverse complement strand
CAGGCCCAGGAGAGTATAAAACAGGGGCGGGCAATTATTTTTGCTGGAGGGCTGCTTAATGGGTTTCAGTGAGCTGAAGAGGGCCACAAGGATAACCCTGCTCCTTGACAGGTCCCCCACACCCTGGTTGCCATCTTGGGGTCAGAAGTCCTGCCCCCTAACTGTTGACCTTTGCCACCAGAAGTCCCTCCCTTTGCCCCTGGAAGTACTCTTTTTTGGGAAGAGGGGAATTGCATCTTGGAACTGGAAAAAAAACCAAATCATATACTAAAAATCAAACTTCTATTATAACATGTTTTATTAAAAAAATATTTTTGTCGTTATATACTTGTTTTTGCATAGTGTATATGGAAGTGATTGCAAAGTAGCTTAAAATAAAGTCTTACTCTTGTATATTGTGTGGGGGGTGTAGTTGGGCTGGAAGTGTGTGGGATGTGGTTGGGAGGCTGGATATGTGTGGTGGGCATGGGGGAGTGGGTGTGGGGTTTGTGGAGGGGTGTGGGTGTGTGGGCAGGGTATGGTGTTTGTGGGGGGTATGATTGTGTGTGGGAGAGGGTGTGGGTGCGGGGTTTGTGGGGGGACGATGTGTGGGTATGGTGGGGTGTGCATGGGATACACTGCCAACAGTGTGCAGCCCCAGCCATGACCCCAGGCCAGCATGCATCCAATCCAGACTTACCTCAGCCAGAGTGGACCACCTGGAACCCACTCACACAACCCCAACCCCAGCTTGCCCCACACCTGCTCCTCAGCGCCCACCCATGCTGAACAGCAGCCAGGCAGTAGCTGCTGCATGTGCAGGGGAAAAGTAGCTGCTACCCCTCACCACTGCTGGGCCATCCTTGTTGCAGTCACCCAGAGCCTGTGCCTGGTGGCAGATAATAGAACAAGGAGCAATAGTCTCAAGTTGCAGCAATGGAAGTTTAGGGTAGACTAGAGAGTAGGGAAAAAAAACGCTTTCTCACTAGGAGGGTAGTAAAACACTGAAACAGGCTACCCAGAGAGGTTGTAGAATCTCCATCCTTAGAGGTTTTTAAGACTTGTGTAGACAAAACCTTGGCTGGGATGATGTATTTCGGGATGGTCCTGCTTTGAGGAGGGGGTTGGACTAGATGACCTCCTAAGGTCCTTTCCAATCCTAATTTTCTATGATTCTCAGAATATCACTGATGTTGATATTACCAAACCTTTCATTTCTCTTTCCGTGCTGTGGGTGAATGTTATCCTGCCTTGAGGCGGTGTCATCTTCTTGGAAATGGACAACCCAGAATTCACTGGATTTGGGCAATAACAATGCAGGAGCTGGCTAACCAGCAAAATGATGTCCTGTCAGAAGGCAGTGTAACCTATAAGAAGGGTTCCTATGACAGAGTTGATTCCCTAGAGGGCTCTGCACCCTTGCTCAGTCTGGAAAGAGAGATATGTTGTTAGTAGTTTGTAATACTTAGTGAAATATCAGCAGGATTTAATGTGCTGGCTTGTTTGTGTGTTCATCACTCTTGTCTGCTGGATGAAATATACATGAAAACTGCTCAAGTGTTTATCATTTCTTTCTACTGGCTCACTCTGTGAAAGTGCTCTTGTTGATTACTGGATAGAGATAGGTCCTTTACAAGTAAAAGACAGAAACACTGTTCCTGATTCTGGGGTGTACTTGGTGTACTTCCTGATTCTGTGTACATGTTGTTAGGCTTAGGAAGGTTACATAGATTATTTTGCCACCTGATATTTTTCAGCTAAAATTCCTTTATTAGTCTGAGCATCTAAAGGAGAGAACAGATTTTCTTTGACTTCACTTTGATATAGGAATGGGGTTAGGGTGCTACAGACAGCAGCAATCTCTCCTGTGTTAAGGTCTGAAGAAAGAAACATAGGAACATCAGCAGAGCTTACTGAGCGGGTAGCGCTGGCCAGGACAGATATGGGGAGCATTCATTTATTATCTCTTCATCAGTAACCAGGCATCTAAAGGTCCTCGAGGGAAATCTTGCCTGCCATCTTGGAAATAGACCTCCACCCCACCTCCACCCCAGAGCACAATGGTTTGTTTGCCTCTTCTCATACCGTTTGGGGTGAGTAATGATAAAAAATTCAGCCACTGATAGCTCCATGCTGGCTATATCTGCATTATGACAGAAAAATGGAGTGTAAATCTTGCTGTGAGCTAGAGAAAAGTCAAAGGGGACCATCATTACAGTAGGCATCATTACAGACGCTTTACAACTAACGAAAGTTATGTTCCCCAGGGAGAAGACAGCCCTGTCCAAACAGCTCACTAGTTTGCCTAAGATGGATCAGCTACTGTACACATTCATGGTAAAAAGAGAATAAAGATTAATGGCAAAAGCAGTTAGTGATTTCATGAGAAGCATCCACAAAATAATATATTACAGTGAAGTAAGGAAGAGGATGTACCATACTCAGTGTTTGTATAACAGAAAGGTGAAAAAGGTGCAATATGAAAAGTTAGAGATGCGGACATTTCTTTACCTTCCCATATTTGGAGAGGTTTTAAGACAGTGCTCATTAATTTTTGTGCTAGTATTTTTTCTATTAACTGTTCCCAAGTATATTATCTTGCCTGGCTCCACAGGAAGAGATGGGCTTACTCTTGAACTGTACTAAGCTTGCAGTCAGCATACCTGAGCAGTCAAGAGGCAAAGACTGTCTGTGCAACTCTTCCACTTCTCTTGATGCTTTGGACGGCTGAGGGCTGAACTGGTGTCCTAATTTTTCCCAGGATAAATGTGATGTCTGTTTGTAACTACACTTTTCTATCTTATAATGGTTTATGCTCTGCTCCCCCTAAGAGCCATTAGACTGCTATAGACTGATGGAGTTCAGTTTTCAGAGTGCCCCGATACAATTTGAGGTCAGGTGAGGCTATTGTAGCGATGACTCTGTATCAGCAAAAGTGGAGGAATCTTCAACAGCTATGCAGGAAAAGTTTAAATTCCCTTTGTGCTTAGTCTAATGGTTAAAGCAACTTCCTTATCAAGGGCAAAAAATTGACCATAATATTTTCTTGGAATGTTCTTAGAAATATTTTCTGTCTGTTGTTTCAAGGCTTGTATGTTAACATTACTTCTGCGTGGCTCTGAAGACTTCTCTAAGGAATTATCATACTGTATCAGAATGTGCGAGTATGGGGGTCATCCTGTCTTTGACATTGGCCAGTATCGGGTAAAAGGTGCAATGATTTTAGCTGCGCTTCTGTTACAACGTGAACATGTAGACATGACAATTCCACCATAACAGCTTATATTTGTATCATTTAAATACATTGAATCATTTGAATACATTGTTCCACTTGCCTATACCCCTAGAAAAGTAGCTGGAGGGCAGGGCAGTGGCTCCAGGCAAGCGGCTTCCCAGTAGACATGAAAGGAGATGCTTGAAGTCACTGGGAACTCTGCTGCACAAGAGGCATGGCCTAAGCTCTCAGCTGGGAAGATGCCACTTCCAGCCAAAAGCTTCTTTAACAAGGGTTGAAGCAGAAAGTCCAAAGGGGCATGAAAAGAGGCACTCTCTAGTGAGGTGAGAGCAGGCAGCTGTCAGGAGCTATTCCTGGGAAGAGGCTGATATATAGACAGATTTTACTGGAGGATCTGAACAAGCAAAACCTGCCTGGCCCAATACCACACAGAGGTCAAAGTTGCAACTTTTCCTGTAACCGTGAAATAGCCTAAGTCTTGATCTCTTTTTATGTGCCAAGTTTTTCATTTTTCTAATAATTTTTGTCACCTGTCCCCAGGGGCCCCTTCTGTTTCTGATATAGGAACATATATACAAAAGGAACGTATATATGTTCTCTCTCTGTCTCTCTCTCTCTCTATATATATAAACATGCATATAGTCTATATATTTGTATATATTCTATATGTATATATTCTATATATAACATGTAAATATTCTATATATTTGTGTATATATATACATATATATAATATGTGTATATGAATGTATGTACGTAAGTTACATCCACAGACACACTTGGGTTGTATATTGTGCTTTTTTTTGGTGTGGTTTTTTATGTGGCAAGAAGGCCCTGTGTTTTGGCCATGTGGTCAGCACATGGCAAGCTGAGGCCTGTATCTGGGGGAAAGACAGGTTTCCCTTGCTTTATGTGGGTTCTGTATGTGTGAATTCACTCTTATGTGATGACTCTTTTTATACCAAAAATTTTTTATACGCGAGGTAACTTCACTCTTATGTGATCTGTGTGGTGGAAGTCTGCAGTCAGCTGCTTTGTGCAGTTCATGGTGGGAGTGATGCGCACCAAAATATAGTCTTCCATGTGGATCTGTGCTCCTTGTTCGTTGTCTGAGACGTGTTTCTGTAGTTGCCATCCCCATTATGGTAACATTCACCACCACCCTGTGCTTGTGTGTCCTGTCTGCTGTTGGTGAGTACCACAACTGTCTTGTAAAAGTGGTAGAAATGGTCTGGGGGTCAGTACAGTCAAGGTCTTGGAACGTACCCCTATTTGTTACATTGTAAAGTGGGTTCCCTTTATGTGAATTCGAGTTATGCGCCATTTTCCAGGAGCACATGTACAGCATAAAGCAAGGGAAACCTGTATGTAAAACTCTCTGGCCTCATTGACAAGGGGAAGCAGAGGGCTCTTCACGCTGATTGACTGGGAGATGAACTAGAGTGTGGCACTCCCTGACTGGACAAGGTCAGGGTGATGTCACGCGAAGGAATATAAGGTGCACTAGGCTGGTTTTGGGGGGAGACACTGCTAGGGGCTGCTGAACAGTGAAGTCTTTTCCAAGGGAGAAGTTTGCAGATAACAAAAAGGGAAGCTCGGGTAGGCGGAAGAGAGGAGAATTGTCCCTGTGTCTGGGAATTCCTCGCTCCTCCTTTTCTTCCCCCTTTTTCTTTTGAAGTGTTAAGGGATTAATACTGGGGAAAAGAGTATTGGTTCCTTGGGTTTGCTGGCCAGGAGTTAGGCCTGGTAGGTTAAACAGGGGTGAAACCCGGGGGTTTCTAATCCTGCCAGTTTTGGGCTGGGGTTGAGGTTTGCAACTTTCTGCTCCCAGTAGAGCTGTCACCCAAACTACCTGCAGCCCTGGCTTAGAGAGCAGGCCTGATCTTTCCCCTCGTTTCTTTTGATGGTCCTTTACTCTAGCCGAGCTGCGTGGTTGGGCTGGCTGTAGCATTAATCAACCTGGCTCCTTTTGGAGTTTTTCCTGCAGTTTTATTTCAGCAGGCCATATAATCCAGCCCAGAAATTTTGGGGTGCGTGCATGCTGCCTGAAGCCGCAGTCACTCTCCACATACACATACAGTCTCTCCGTGGGAGCAAAGATTGGCACACTACTATTCCTTCAAGAGCAATGAGGGGCCCCTTGCACTGCAGACGGACCCACGCTCTCTAGCAGCTTCCCCTGGCGCAGCAGAGCCCATAGATTATGTCTTGTAGTTAGTAATGTTTTACATTGGATTTGGTGTTTTTCTGTAATCTGTCTTTTGTGTTTACACTGCCTGCGAAGAGGGTTTTTTTTGTTTATGTGGGATACCCTAGTAATTCATTTAGTGTTTCCCAGGTAGTCTGGGTGGCGTTCAAGTCAAGATAAAATACATTTAGTACCCCAGAGACTATAAAGATTGGTACTGGTGGTGATGTCTAAGGGCCAGGACACATAACACATTAACAGTTGTGTAATTTACCTTTGTTTTGTGAGATGATATGAATGACACTGGAATCTGGACTGGTTAGGCTACCACCATCCCTAGGGTAACACAACGACCATAGTAGGTGTTACTACAGTGCCTTGCCACGAGGTGGGGGCAGGGAGCAGATAACATGCCTGTCTGCACTGAGCAAATGGCTAACTGTGGACACACCTCACCTACACCAGGGGAGCTCACACAGTGCAGATTCATTACTGTTTTTTCATGCCCCCAGGGCAATTCTGTTTTAAATGTTAAATAAATTCTATGTTGTAATAAATGCTTTGGGAGACCTCCCTAAGAAATTTATGTTTTAATAAATTACACTGGTCGAGGGCTTTATGTCGTGTGTCCGATACATTGTTTACAGTGGTTTTCATGTAGGTCTCACAGATATAAATGTATCATGTGTGCAGGCCCTGAAAGCGCTACACAAGGAGTTTCAGGCTAGATCCAGATAGCGACTTAGCCTTCCAAGGGGTCTCAGGGAGAAGATGTTCAGTGTATATGTAATAAACACACTAGTGCTGAATCCATTAATAAAGTAACAATAAATAATGAAGGATATGAGAAAACTTTTCTTTCCCCCATCTGCAGCTCCATCTCTCATGTCCTCCTCTCTCCTCCGTTAGCTTTGTCTAGCCCCATCAGTCCTACACTGTCCAATGGCATCTGCATGAAGTAAAGTGTGTAATATGCATAAAATCAAAACTACTAGCATTGCTGCTGATTTCAGCAATGACTCATCTGCAGCAGCACACTATAATATCTAACTTTTACTGCTCATTATAAAACCATATCTTTTAGTAGGCTTTTTTAATGCTCAGCCCTGCCAACAATGACATCTAAAAGCACATGAAGGAAAAGGTTCCCTTTCCCTGCCCTCTGTGTTGGAAATTCACATGTTTTGGCCTGCATATGTGCACACATGCATGTAGGTAATGATGATATCTGTCTGATAAATTGCAAGGCCTTGTCCTTGTGACCTCCTCACCTGCCCTCTGCATTATAATACATCTCCCATGGGTCTTATTGTAACACTCCATCCCCTGGGAATCTTCACACATCTGCTGCTTTGGTAGACCTACCTGACTAAGAAATTCATTTCCCTCCAAACATAGATCCTTTTTGCCATGACCTCCACTGTTACCCTGTCTTGAGTCTCTGTATGAAGCCTTCAATTTTATATTTAGGTTAGCTTTAAGGACCAATACCTCATGATTCTTCAGGCCAGAGATGAGAGCTTTATGGAAAGGGAAGATTCACAGCCTCCTGATGAGATGCCGAGCATTTGCTTCTAGCTCTGAATATTCTCGAGATATTGGATTTTAAAGGCTAGAACTTTTTTGTGTAGAAAAGCTATTTTTGGCTATCTTCTGAGTTGTTTTAGATTGATTAAGTTTAATCTTTCTCCCCTTCTGAACTCTGCACAGTTGGATTCATGCTAACTAAGGTTTTAGAAGAAGAAGGATATAAAAAAGGTCCCAACACAATTTTTAAAATGCTCTCAAGCATTTTTAAAATAGTTTCCTTGTAAAAGTTTCCCTGTAGCACTTAGCCCCTGATTCCACAGCCTCTCACTGGCTAGATAACACTTAAGCATATGCTTTACTTTTAAGCGCCTGCTTAAATTTCTTTGATTGCATATCATAAAGTGAAGAATCTGACCTGCTAAATAGAAACAGATGTAAGCACATACATGCTTTTCTGGTTTGAGCCCATACAAAGTGCATGATAATGCGATTTTTATCTCCACTTATTGGAGGGATGGCAGAGAGGCACATATTATATTTGTAGTTTTGCCAATTATGATTAAAGCATCCTTCCCATGTTCATTTGGTTGAACTGTTGGGAACTATGGGAAACTCCGCCTGTGGATGCAGGATGTGGAGTGAGGTTGTACTACCTGAGGAACGGCCAATAGCAGGGGCTTTGAGACTACGCCAGAGGTTGGACTAGATGACCTTTGGAGGTCCCTGTGATTCTGAGAGTCAGTCATGAGTCCAACTGCAGACTATGTCTCTTCTTTCATCATAAATTTGTGTATAATACAGAGGCTTGAATAATGATCATAGAGATGTTCCAAATTTATCCTGTCCCCCTACCCTGGCAGCAGACTATTGGGATTGGTCTCTGTTTTCTTGGCCTCCACCTACTTCTCAGTTTGAAGCTCATTTCACTGAAGAATATAAAAGCTAGTTTAAGGTATGAGGTTCTTGCCATGATAATTAAAGTACTTGTCAAATCAAAGGTGGTTATTCATACTGTTCTGAAAAAGCTCTGTTATTCAATTAATCAGTCATCTATTCATTTCATACTTGACTAGTAACTTGCATGCCACTCACCATTTCTAGGTGAGGATCAACAGAATTAACAGATCCCATAATTAAGAACAAGCCAAGAGAAGAAAAAAGTATGTAAATATTTTGACTTTTTTTTCAAACATAACATGCAAATTGTTAGAAAATTGTTAAAGTGAATTGAAGGGGAAGCATCAGCAACTGAGACCCACAAAAGAGATTTTACAAAATTCAGCCTCAGCTCCTTGGGATGGGGCTTTCAGCATTTGGCAAATCACAGCACTTGCATGGTGCTCATCACTTCTATGGGACCAGCTTAGAATCATGAATGGACTTTGTGTTCACTGTGTCCTTGGTGGACAGGGAGGTCCTTTATCCCTATTTTACAGATGAGGAGTTGAGGCACAAGATGAGTTAAGTGACTTTCTCAAGTTCATACAGGAGGACCATGGTAAATCAGGAATTGAACATAGATCCCCTGAATCCAATCTAGGATTCAATCTGCTGTATCATTCCTGACACCCTAGTGGCTATTCAGGAAGTTTCCTGGGCATTTTTACACATGCAAGCGCAACAGTGCCAGGCGCTTTGAAAAGTGCTCAGTGCTGTGACGCTTGCAGTTGTATAAGTGGAAAAATGTGCTGAGAACATGGTGGTGGCACACTTTTGAACTAAAACACATCGGAAGTGCTTTAGTTCAAAAGTGCATCACCACCATTTTCTGGGTGCTGACGTGCATTTGCCACTTATACAACTGCACGTGGCGCAGTGCAGTTTGCTTCAGCTCATGTGCTGAGCAGCCTCAATTAATCAAGTTGCTCCAGAGCAACAGATCTCCGGTATGTCACAGGACAGAAAAGTATGTGTATAAATGCCCCTGCCCTCACCTAAGTGTTTTGTTGAAGGAAGCACAAGGGCATTTGCTGAAAAATCTTTAGGAGAAGCTGAAATATCAGAGGCCAAGGCCATTGGTGACACATACACCCCCTGACAGAAGCACCAGCGATGCTGCTGGCGGTGCCTGCGGGTGGTTGCCACTTGCCACCCCCTCCTCTCTTGCCACCAACACTGCTGGTGGCATCTGCAGGTGGTCATTGACTGCTGGTCACCCACCCTGCCCCTGCCCCTGCCCCTCTCCACTGCCAGCACCACTGCAGCCGCCTGTGGCAGCTCCCCACTTGCCGCTGGCACCCCCCCTGCTGCTGCCTGCGGGTGGTTGCGGTGCCCCCCCAGCCTCTGGGGGCGTGCATCGTTCATGGCCAAGGCTGTACAGTTGGATGGCATGGATTGAACCTGACTTGAATAGAATGAAATGGACTAGTTCAATTTCATTGTTCAGCTGAGTGGAGTGCAACAAAGTGTATAGCTTTAATGAGGATTTTAAAACTTTCAGTGTTAATACATTATTAATGACATAGGTAAAACACAAAATTCTATCTTATGGAGATGCTTATGCTGTATTAAATTCTGTAATATCTGTCTTCCATCACTGCATTAAACAATGTGTCTAATGGCGGGCACATATTAGTGCTTTTTATTTGCTTATCATCACTCAGAAGTGTGCGCAAAAAAGTGTTTTGTTGTAGTGGGATTTCTTTTCAAATATATATCATACAGAAAAGAACCACCCCCATTAGTGGTGAAGTTTGTAATGGTCTTATTTTAGATTCTGGTGGGATTCTGGGCTAGCTGTGGAGACTGTTCTGCCTTCTGCACATTTGAGAGGGAATCAGATTGTAGAAGATCCCAGTGTGCCAGAGGGGCAAACTGGCTGAACGCAATTCTCAGCCTGCAAGTTTAGAACTCTTAGATTTCCTCGGCTTGGACCATCCAGTGCCTGGAAGACCAGAACTAAGATCTTATATATGACTTGTTGTGTTATATGAAGTCAATTGAAGTGGAGGAGAGCTCAAAGTGGAGACGAGTTCATCCCTGTTCTCTTCTTGCATTGTTGAGGGGAGATGCCATAGGATTCTCTACTAGATTCCTAAGCACAGAAGGTTTTGTGCAAAGTGTATTCCAATGGTGTAGTAAAGATGGGAGGTAGCAAAGATACCAAAGGTTTTGTGCCAGATATGCTTCAGTGCTGGAGGTAGGACAGGAGGGAACAAAGAGTGAATTAATGAAGCATAGTCCACCAAGGTAGACAGCAAAAAATGGTAGAAAACATGATGGCAGATAAAACTCTTTAGTCTGACAGAGTACCTTTGATGTATTTTAAGCAAAAGTGCACTTGAAACATACAGTAAAAATGTTTGAACTACCAGCTCTTTCTCCAGGTGCATTCAAGATGGGGCTTATGTACTGTATGCATAATGCATGTATGTCTGTGGAAATATATAACTTACATCACATACATAGTCATAACTACTGCATAACACCCATGCTTAATAAACCACATACAGTGCAATCTCATTAATTAGTTATTGAGATAACTTGTGACAACGGTCTTAGTCAATGCCCTGAATTCCTGCCAGAGTCTTATTGAGTTGTATACAAAACTCTGGCTAATTCGTCATCTGATTAAGCATAGCCATTTTCAAATGTATGTGCGTACTCCAGCAAAATGGATAATTAGCCAACTTAAAGGTACTGCACTGTGATCTCCACAGCACCTGTCAAGCTAGCTGATGTTCTCAGAGCACTGGATACTCCGCAGCTGTTCTTGGCTCAACACAACAGACGATTCCATTTTACAGAATTATTTTTTGCTCTGGCAATGAGACTAGGTACTTGACTGATTTTTTTTTACTCCATTATAGTCATGTAATTTTCATGTAGTAACAAGTTGTGCATTAATCACTTATTTGTAGACCCAGACAATTCCCATATAGTGAGCCAGAGTATACATGATTTGCACTCAGAATTCCTGTAATATTATCCTTTATTACAAATGCCAAAATTTGTGCTTTGCTGCCTCTTGATCTGACATGTACAATACATCCCATTTAAAGTAAAAAAAAAATCAACTACTGATTATTGGTCACTGATAGAGAATTAGTCATCACCAGTCCCCTCAGAGTGATGAATTAACCAGGTTTTACTACGTTTTAATATTATTACCATACATATGACACCACTGTTTCCAGGGTAACTTATGAACTTCAATGAAAGGAAAAAGAGACAGATTTTCCTAAAAAAAATGTCCAAAGCAAATTGGCAAAAAGGTCTGCAATAGCCTAAGAGTGCTATAAAGACCCTATAACTCCTTGTTTGAGAACACCTGCAGCTCTCCTTAGGCATAGTGCATAATTTGCTGGTCTCTGGGACTCTCCAGGCAAGTGACAATAGGAGCGGAGACTGCCCCATGCTCTCTCTCTGAAGGCCTGATCCTGAGAAGTACTGAAGTTGACAGCAGTGGCAGGTGCTCTGCTTCTCCTGTCTGGCCTAACAATACGGGCAGTGGGCGGCTGCAGTGTTGCACACATCAGAAGATGATAAATGACATAAAAGGCTCTACTGAATCACAGTAATGGTTGGTTAGTTGATTCATTGGATAATGAGTACTTTTCAGACTAATTTGAAGGACTTTATTTTTTTGACAAGTACTTTAATTTGCACAGTGAGCACATAGTTCCTTAAATTAGCTTGTATACGTACATAGTGGTTTGATGGATTGTGTGCATTAAATAAGAAAGTGCATTACCTTGTGCTCTTGGAGTCACTTAAATATCAAACATCCAGGGATGGCAGTACAAGAAGATAATGGCACTGAAGACATTGATCTGAGCATAAGCATCCCCCAGAACACATAGGCACAATCGAATATGTCAAATGGGTACTCACTTGAATGTTAATGTTAACAGCCAAGGTCACCTTTCAAGGGATGCACCCTAACACTGTGCACTGTGCCCCAGGCAGGCCCTATTAGCATTGCATTGACAGCATCCTCCCAGCACTGCCCACCCCTTCTTTAGCTCTGCTCTGAAAAATATTCCAGAGGCATCAGCCTCTCCTAGCTGATGCTGAACAGCTCTCCCCCTCCAAGCCAGCTTAGGCTCAACTTTAATAAAAATCCTCATTAGTTATCATCTAAATATGCTGGGCTCCCATGCCAAGTATTGCAGCTGAGCTTGGGAAAACTAAAGCGGATTCTAATTAAAGATGGTCCCAGACCAAAACCTTAGGTCACAAGCTCAGACTCTGAGGTAAGTTGGATCTAGATCTGAATGTCTCAGGTCAGAGTTTGTCTCTATCACCACCACAGCCATATATCTTCCCTAACAAGATGGACCTATTGGTAAATACCGTGCCAGTGTCCTTCTAATTGAGCAGCAGACTGCAGCAGAGTGGAGATTGGCATGCCATAGCTTCATTTTAATTAAAGGATGGGAAATTTTAGTTAATGAGACATAAAAATTAAAATACAACCAGTGTAGTGGCCTTTGCTGTTTCCTTGGATTTTAAAAAGAATTATGTTTTAATTGTTTTCCTCATATTCTTTTTTTCATCGTTTACAGCTTTATATAACTGTCTAGAAAAATATATAATCTTACCAGAGAGAAGATCAAGAGGGAGCCTGGATAATTGGTGTAGCAATGCTTTTGGCACCTGGGAAAATCTTTGGAGGAAGGTTTAGGGGAAGCAATAGCTGGATTTTTCTGTTAAAATATTCACTTAGTGAAGCAGTGAAAGTCATTGACACTCAGATTGTCACCTAGGTTTTAGAGTCAAAAACTCACTGGGCATGTCTACACGTGCACATTTACTGCACAGTAACATAAATTACTGTGTAGTATGGGTGCACATCTATATGTATATACCTGTACTGCACAGTAAATATGGTGATTTACACCATCTTGGGTGTAAACCTGATACCTGCATGCTGCAGGTATAAAATATATGCTGGATTAATCCTGTGCAGTAATGCACATGTAGACACAGTGCGCAGTAACACTGTATGTGTGGACTGACTTTAGCCTCAAGTGAATTCACACACAGCATTAATGTGCTTTAACACCCGCACATGTAGATGTTAGCCTATTCCCGCTTACTGCTCAGTAATTTACTTCACAGTAAATTTAAACTGGTATAAATGCATGTGTGGACTTGCCCACTAGGGTCCTTGGGGTAGTTCACAGCTATTGTAGAAAGTCTACAGGACATCACATTCCAATCATTTCATCTGTTCAAAAGCTCTCTTCACAACCAGGAGGACTGGAATAAGAAGCCCTATATGGGAAGGAAAAAAATGGTCTACTCAGCAAAGAAAACTATGTTTTGTTCTACTGTGGGGGGTATGCTTTGTGGAGCGGCATCATGCTGTGGGGAATATCTTCTACCCTGGGGAAGAAGGGCATAGCTCATTGTTTGCCTGAGCTCCCAGTCTATCTGCATCCACCTGTTGACTTGTCTTTTCCTGAGATTATGAACACTTTGGATTACAAAGTGTCATTTTGTTCTCTGTTTCTAGAGCACTTGATACAATGAAGTCCAAGTCCATGACTAGGACTCCAAAGTGTTACAATAAAACAAATCATAGATAATAATAGTAAATTTCCCTAAGATATTTAACTAGGGCTGTGCAAAGCTTTGGTCCCTGATTCGATTCGGCAGAGATTTGGCCCAATCTCATTAATGATGTGGACATTGGAGTCAGAAGCAGACCGGCCAAGTTCACCGATGACACCAAACTTTGGGGCAAAGCATCCATACCAGAAGACAGAAGGGCGATCCAGGCTGACCTGGACAGGCTCAGCAAATAGGTGGATGAGAACCTGATGGTGTTTAACACTGAAGAATGCAAGGTTCTCCACCTTGGGAGGAAAAGGCTGCAGCATCCTTATAGGCTCGGCAGTGCTACACTGGCTACCACTACAGAAGATTGAGACTTAGGGGTCATCATTGACCACAAGATGAATATGAGCCTGCAGTGCGATGCTGTGGCTAGTAAAGCAATCAAAACACTGGCTTGCATCCATAGATGCTTCTCAAGCTG
>NW_017728918.1:69714418-69736300 GCF_001723895.1 Crocodylus porosus | reverse complement strand
TGGTTCAAACACCTACATTGAACACCTTCAAGAGTAAATTGGATGCTTATCTTGCTGGGATCCTATGACCCCAGCTGACTTCCTGCCCTTTGGGTAGGGGGCTGGACTCAGTGATCTTCCAAGGTCCCTTCTAGGCCTAATGTTTATGAAATCTATGAAATTCGGTGGCCAAATCTCCAAATCCGAATCGAATCAGAAGCCTCCAAATTGATTTGGAAAGCTTTGGAGATTCAGACATAGAGACAGCTTTAAATGTTTTTTCTACATACCTCAAGGTAGCAGGTGGATTGTGAATGCTGTGATAACTGGGGCAGATGGAGCATCCCACAGGAGCGTGGGGGGCTCCCCAGCACGCTTGGCACCAGACCTGGAAGTGGACCAGAAGCACTTCTAGTCCACTTCCGAGTCTGCTGCAGAGTGAACAGGGGGACACCCCCACATCTCCCCAACTCAATGACTGGTGCCTCCTGGGTCTTGGGGGGCACCCAGGGTCCCCCCATGGCTGATCACTGAGCTGGAGGGGCACAGTGCTCCCCCCCCCGCGCTCTTTAAGGTGGACCTGAAACTACTTCTGGTGAACTTCTGGGTTCACCAACAAGCATACAGGGGGCCCCCTGCAATCCTGTGGGACACTCCATCCACCCCAGCATCGCAGCATTCACAAGCCATGCCTGGTACCGCGAGGTATGTAGAAAAAGCATTTAAAGCAATGTCTATGGCTAAATCGCTGATTCTCCAAATCAGTATCAAATCTTCAGATTTGGAATCGGCCGAATCAAATCGGGGACAGTGATCCAAATCAACAAATCAAATCACTGTTCCTGATTCTGGCTGAATCTGAATCAAATATGGCCTGTTTCGCACACCCCTAATACTTACCTGGCCTTAATTACTTCAGGAAAGTACTTTTATCTCCATTTTACAGATGTGGAGCAGAGATACAGTGATATTGTGTCAGGTTTGACTAATAGTTTTGTTAATAGATTAGACAATGGAGTTGCATAGGATGATTTCCATAGGGATGGTCTTATCTCAGGCAGGGGTTTGGATTTGATGACCTCTGCGGGTCTCTTCCAACCTGACTTTTGTACAATTTTTATGACATGCCCAAGATCTCACCTGAAACCTGTGGCAGAGCAGGGAAGTGTATTTGAGTCTCACTAGCCTTTAGCATTACCCACAAGCTAATGGACAGCTTTAAGATGATATAAGAAATTAATCTCTGACTCTGAATTTGAGGACAATGACTTTTAAAATTTTTCTGAAGTTGAATAGGGTTTGAAGCAACATTGTAATCAGAATGTCCTAGGAATTATTCAGTTTATTAAACTGTGTTGTAACTGAATGCTTTGTCATTGATGATTAATTATGTAAACCATTGCAGGAGTTTCACACAACTGAAAGAAATCTTAATATTTGTACATCTGCTGTCAGTCCCTGTTTCAGCTACTTTTGTAAGATCATTTAAGTCCCCAAACAGCTGTCCTTGCTTCTGTGTCAGTGAGCTGCTACAAATATCCTATTAGGTGATATAGAGAAATAGCAGACCTGGGAAAGTTGATGATTGTGGAGCCTGCTTGAAGTCAGTAGGTCATTGCATCTTGTCTTTACATGTAGTGCATCTACACAGGATGTTTACTGTGGAGCTGCCAAATTAGCTCTGTAGTAAAGTCTCAGTGTCTACACATGTGTTCCTACTAAGGCACAGGAAACTTACTCTGATGCAGTACAAGTAAATACAAGCAGATACAAGCACTATCCGGTGGTGGCATTCTTTAGTGTGCAGCAACACGTGTAGATGCTGATGGGGCTGGCTGGGGCATGAAGGTGGCAGGCAGCCCTGCACTGGAGCACCCTCATGCCCCAGCCAGCCCCTCTGCAGCACATTGAGTTGGGTCAGAGGAGTCCCATGGTGGCAGGCTGACCTCCCAGGGCCCTCTGCCATCTGGGGCTGCTCTGAGCCTGCTCAATATAATGCAGTCCCGGGCGCATGTGAAGATGTGGTGCCCAGGAGCAATAAATCATGCTGGAGTTTATTGCTTTGCATTAATTGCACATGTAAAGGTGCCCAGGGAAAATGGAAGAGACCTGGAGGAGCTACTTTAAAATCTGTAGAGTACTACTCTACTTTATGTGTATTAGTAATTAATTTAAATTTCCTTTGTCTAAAAAAATAGTTATCTTATAGAAGAAAGCCATAACGTTTTCTGATATGCTCTACTTTTGGTCAGACCAGGTTACGTGTTGGTTCATTTTCTGTTTACCTTCACATATTTAATTTTTCTTCCCTTCAAAAATTTATCTAAAGCCTGGCATAGAACTGAGGTCAGGCTAAAATTCCTGTAGTTGCCCGTATCACTTTACTTCCCTTTATAAACATGAGAGACAGAAGTCATATGGCCCTACCTCTGACTTGATTTATTTATTTAAAGTACTTGCTTCTGGGTATGTGATTTCATGTGCCAATATTTTCAGAATTCTAGAACAGGAATTATCTGTCCTCCCTTTCCCCTGCAATTTGAGTTCATTCATATTAAAGTTTTGCATTTACTTTGCTTGCAGTTAGTTCTAATCTCATCCCCTCGTTCTTGTTATCCAACTTGCCTGTGTCTCTGTAGTCAATGATAGCCTCTTCATTGACAAATGAGAGGAAGTGCCTTTCAGTTTTATGGGCTATCCCTAGGTTAGTTGTTATTTCTACCCCAACTTCACTGCAGGATGGCCCCATTTCTTTCCCATTCTCTTTCTCTTTGCGTGGCTGAAGAACATTTTGCTATTTGTTTGAATATTTTTTGCAGGATCTACCTCAGCTTGACTATGCCTCAGCTGTGTCTCAGGGGTCCAGAAGTGTACCAACATAGTGGTCCTGTCAGTTTCCACAGTTCATATGAAGTTATCTTCCCCTCTTGCTGGTTCATGAAATATCTTACCCTGGAACAAGGTCACTGTCATTGCAGACCAGGGTTTTAAAATGCCAATTAGTTCAATGAGGATGGCAGCACGCACATGGTTGCTTTCTGAACACTTCCCCACAGGTGCAGTGGGGAATGGTCAACCTGAAGATGTTTAAATCACCTTCAAGCAAGAGTCAGCAGGTCAAAAGACAGTACGAGAAGTGGGGCTGCTCTCATGACCCAGGTACCTGTGACCACAGTGAAACACTGACCTTTTGGATGCCAGGCCCTGGAGGAATTGTGGACCATGGAAGATCCCACCAGAGTTACAAAACAGGCTCTATTATGTGCCCAGTACAGGCATACCTCAAAGATATTGCGGGTTCGGTTCCAGACCACTGCAATAAAGCGAATATCGCAATAAAGTGAGTCACATGAATTTTTTGGTTTCCCAGTGCATATAAAAGTTATGTTTATACTATACCGTAGTCTATTAAGTCTGCAATAGCATTATGTCTAAAAAAACAATGTACATACCTTAATTAAAAAATACTTTATTGCTAAAAAATGCGAAGTGAGCAAATGCTGTTGGAAAAATGGCGTCGATAGACTTGCTAGACGCAGGGTTGCCACAAACCTTCAATTTGTAAAAAACGCAATATCTGCGAAGCGCAATAAAGCAAAGCGCAATAAAACGAGGTATGCCTGTATAGGAAAAATCTATAATTGTGGTGGGAGGATATGAAAAAGAAGACAATGATTAAATCTGTCCATCATAGCATATTTATCAGACGGTTCAGTCCAGGTCTGTGGATCTGGATGCTTGTCCTATTTTCTCACAGACTCATACATAAAGGAAAAAGTTAATAGGATTAACAAAATCTCTGTAGGCCAAGTCCTGTTTACCTCAGTTGCACAAGTGACCCTGTAGGCAGTGGCAGTGTGACATTTTCCCTATCATTTTGGCATCAGTGCACAGTGTAGAGAGCAGGATTCCTTTAAGGGCAAATGCCCAGGTATTGTTGTGCAATGTTCTCAGGAAAGCATTTTATTGTTGGTGTTACTTGAGACTTTAGTGCCCTCAGAGGATTAAAAAGAAATCAAATGAGGGTCTCAATAAATAGAATTTCAGATCTTGCATAATATCGCTCAATGGCAACAGCAGGTGTTTGACAGTACTGCAAACTTCCTCAGAATGAGATCCTGCCAACATGGCTATGATTCAGCGGAATGATTCAAAGACTGCAGGATGGTATCCTGCCAACCAGCCTTCCAGTAGAAAACTGTTAACCCCACTGCAAACACTGCCAGTCCATTAACATTTAAGATTTGATAGGTTTGCATGTCTGTAGAAAGAATGTGTCCCCTTCAGGTAATAGGGGAAAAATCCCTTTTCTTCCAGAGAGATAAAGGCAAAATAATATCTTTTAGCTGAAGTGTTACTTGGAGGAAAGAAAGGCTCAAGATGCAACCTCTTCATAGATTACACATTTTTATAGTTTGAAAAATGCCTCCCCCTCTCTTTCCCCAAAACCGACAAGCCTTATTATATTATGAATATAGTATTGTATGAGGTGAGGGTTTCTCATCAATGTTCACTAATGCAAACAAAGGAACTGCCTTCTGAACTGTGTGAAAATGTCAGCCACTTAAAAAGATAACCAACTGTTGTGGTAAAAGAATCTCTCTGAAATGTCATTAGGATCTGCTGCACAGTACCCATCTCTCTCAAAGATACCATTCGCCTTCTGCAGCTGGGCAGACATGAACTGGTATACCCCCATGTATGTACCGTGTGGAGACACACAAAGAAATCTACTGCTAGAATATTTGCATACACACTGCTTCATGGCTTTTAGTCAGTTATCCATGTTAAGAGATACATGTTTGTGGACCCTGAACAGGATAATCACAACACAATCACAATCGTTCTGCGGTGCAACCTGTTAACCTGGGTTAGGCCGATGAAAAATGAAAACCCTTTCAAGTAAACAGTTAGGACACAATAGGAACATGTACAAATTAATTTAGCACTCCTTGTGCTCCATTTTCCCTTTGTATAGCTGAAGAAAAATCAAGACTGGAACTGAGAAGCAATTCATAGTGCTGCTACTGTAATCTTTGTTACAATACAATGTGTACATCCTTCACTGTCCACTCTTTCAAACCTTCTGTAATACGAATAATGACCTACTCCACCTACAGAGATTTTGTTAAATACTATGCCTTTTTTCACAGGTGCCAGGGAACCTTCTTGGATCAAAACTGACTCTTTTAGAGTTGTTTAAAGCAGGTGACAATGGCTTAGCGGTCTAAGCACCCTATTTGCAATAATTAGGCTCCCTGGAGTGACAGGTTAAAAATCCTAGTAGGGTTATTTCAGCTCTTTATTCTCCAGTAGTGGATAAAATAAACTGACTATAGTTGGGTCTTTTGGACAAAAACTTAAAAAATGAGGGCTAAATTCACTATAGTCTGTCTTACTCTTGCGTGAATTATGCACCATGCCCTAGTCTCCTTATAACATCTGACTAACAGAATGTCATCTTTAAAACCTATGCCTCTCTGAATAAGTTAGTCTCTAAGGTGCCACCTTGTCCTGCCTGACTTCAAACTAACATAGATAGCAAGTGCTACCATTCATAGTCTCCTTATGTGGACCTAAAAGCTCACGGCCTTTTACATAAGAATAGCTGTTTGCCCTAATGCATTGGGTAACATAAAATGTACTTGTTTGCCAGCATGCTCTCCAGGAATGGCTGTTCTTCAGTGAGGAACTGATTCTTCCATGCATAACATATATGGTGTTGAAGATTTGGAGAGAAGAGGTGCTATATACATAGACATTGTTGATAGAAATAGCAATCCGTTTTTCAGTTTACAAGACCTTTCCATACTAGTGTTCTCTATCATACTTGCTACTCCTAGATTTCAAAACACATCTCTACAGTGTTCCCACTGGGCCAGTGATGTTTCATACCAGAAATTGGAACTTTGTGGTGTTAATAGTCATTCTTTCCCTTCCAAATGGCTACTCCTGCTCTTAAGCTGGGTGCTAACTCTTGCAAAGGCAGAGAAATCTACTGCATGAGTCAGGCCTCTTTCTGTGCGCCACGTCCCTGGGAACCTAAGCTAGATCAGCTCTACTCCAACAGGCAGCAATAATACAACTGGTTGAAGGACGTGCCTGTACCCAGGATCCCATCCTGGTGTTTAGGCAGTTCAGGAAGAGGCTGTCTGATTTTAAGTGCCCCTGCTAGGATGCCCACCCTACAGCACAGACAAGAATTAAAGACAAAGCCATATGAAACTCAAGAGACTGTCCTTTGGGTCCCAGACCATCCCTGAAAATTGGAAGCAACTGGTGTAGAACAGCATTGGCCCTGAAACAAGAAGACACACAATGAGAGAAGCAGGACTGGAAGCGACCTTCAGAGGTCATCTAGTCCAACCCCCTGCCTGAGGCAGGATCATCCCTAGCCAAACCATCCTAGATGAATCGATAAACTAATCTAAACTGATCTCTGAGTAAAACTACTGCCAAACCTGACACAACACAAGACATAACACCCTAACCTGCCACAGGTAAAAGCAGGGCAGCCACAGTAGCCAAAGTCCTGCTTTTATCAAAAGATTGCTAGTATACACTCAAGAGGTCCAATGTAGAGGGTCATGCCGCCAACCACAGGGGAAGGCCATACTCCCATGCTCCATACCAATCTCACCATAGGTAAAATTTCTTCCTAATCCCAAATATAATGATTGGTCTAACGCAGGGGTGTCCAATCTTTTTGAATGTGGCGTTGGATCACAAACTTTTTATCACTCAGTGGGCCAGCAAGCCATACTCAAAGACTTCACAGGAAGTGGTATCATACCAGGAAGTGATATCACGTGACCTTTGACACCAATGAAGTTGCAGGAAGTGACAATGAAATGGGTCTAACCAGTTCAAAACTCTCCCTCTATAGCATCCACCTCTGCCACTGTTCGGGACAGGATACTGAGCTAGATGGACCATGGGGCTGACCAAGCATGGCACTTTTTATGCTCTTATGTTCAGAAGCTCTTATGTTCTTTGGCTGAGCTTCCAAACTATGGCTGAGATTTGCAAAAAGGGGTAGATAGGCATATTACAAAGTTGACAAAAGATTTGGAGCCCTCTAAATCCCATTCATTTTAATGGAAGTTGGCCTTTTGACTCAGCTTTGAAAATCTCAGCCCAAGGTGCCAACCAAATAAGTCAAAATATATTTTGCATTTCTATGCAGTGCATCTATGTGGGCCTCTCCAAGCATTTTACAAACATGAAATGAATGTCAGGATGAGCCCAGCCAGAGCAGCAGGAGCTCAGCTGCACTTTCCCCCTACCTGTGCTGGTCAGTCCCGAGTGGCACACGGCTCCGCTGCCACTTCTGCTGGCTGGTGCTGACCCGGATGGGTCTGTCCCATTCAGAGCAGCACACAGCTGAAGCCAGATTCCCACATGCTACTGGGGCTGGGAGGAGCCCAGCCAGGTCGGTACCAGCCAGCAGAAGCGGCGGCGGAGCCGTGTGCCGCTCGGGACTGACCAGCACAGGTAGGGGGAAAGTGCAGCTGAGCTCCTGCTGCTCTGGCTGGGCTTATCCTGTCCTGAGCAGCACATGGCTACTCCTCTTCCCACACGCACTGTGTTGGCAATGTCAAGCTGATGCAGTTCATGTGGGAACCTTGTCCCTTCCCCAGCCCTTCATCAGCCATTAGGAAGTTGCTGAGGGGTTGGGAGAGAGACAAGGGATGGGAACGTAAGTAAACTGTGTTCACTTTAATTTCCCGTAGCAGCATTGCGGGCCACAGAAAATGCCTCAGTGGGCCCCATAGCGGCCTGGGGGCCGTATGTTGGACAAGCCGGTCTAACCCATAGTGGAGGGGCAAGGCCCTTTAGTCAGGAACCTCTGAGTTTAAGTCCCAGGAGGAGCACTGGCACACTCCAGTCAAAAATCCCAGCCTTGGCGGCAGCCAACACCATCTCCACAAGCCTTAAAAACACCTTAACACACCTAGATGGCATTGGATAGGGAGTGAGAAGGAGACTTCTGTGAAAGGGACTTTGCAGATGCTGACAAGCAGATCAGATGCAAGGCTCATAGTAAGGAGTTCTGGGGAAGAGAGAGATTTTGGGGGGCCAGGCAGAGAAGGAAACGTAGCTGAGCAAGAAAAGATGGGATAAGGAAGGGGAGAAGTGAGAAAGCAACAGAGAAAATAAGCATAGGGGAAGGGGGAAAAAGAAATCTTAAAGCATGAGGAAGAACAAGACGGGGAGGAGATGGACACAGGACAAAAGAAATAAATAAAATAGGCAAGAAAACCTGTGCTGAATGTGGGGGTTAGTTAGTATTCTCTTTATTCACATTACTCCATTTTGTTTTCCTAGTAGGAAAGGAGAAGCTGGATGGTGGGGGATGGGCCTGCTGAGTCCTGATGGAAGGGGCTGCACATGTGGCCACCACCCAGCGTGCGGGAGAGCAGAGACCACGCCAGCACCTTTCGCTTTCCAACCTGAGCGCTCTGTGAATAACACTTCACCAGGAGAGCAGACTTTCTTCCCGGCACAAAAAGAAGAACACACAAGTACAAGTGAATAGCAGTGGAGCACGGCTAGCTAATTGCAGCCTCATGTAATCTCTTTCAGTCGTTAGCATGACTGTATATATTTCCAGCCCAATTCGTCTATCTTTTCCGGCCTCCTGTCTTTGCAGCTGCCTCCTCTTCTCTCCATCCTGACGGCAGCAAATCTCTGCTTATCACCCATTTTCATGCTGTGTTTTGTCTGTCTCTCTGTTCATCCTTGTACAGGCTTCTTGGCCTTATGTGTATGGCTATATGGCAGCTCCTTTTTTCCTTACTGTGTAAGCTTCTTGTTTTAGTAACCATGTGTGACCCTTTGTCTTAGTTTATTTTTCTGGATGATCTAATTTCACACATGTTCACACTAAGTAGCTGCTTTGCAGAGTCAGTGGGCAGTGTTGGACATGCTATTGTTTTGGGAGGCAGCGTGATTAATATGATTATTTATTTATTATATTTTTTTCTACAAATGTATCCACTGCATGAATTTTTCATGCAAACTCCTCTTGAAAAGCCATTCCTTCCTCCCAGGAAGGATTTAATCTCTTTGGGGAATTCTCCCAAATTCTTGTATTTTTTTAATTGATGCCCCATCATGTAAGAAGTGCTCAGTCTACAATATTGATTGCATAAAAATACACAGACCTGTCAGTCTCTCTTCTCCCAAGGCAAAACTCTCTCATTGTCCTTCTCTGCCTGGCTATAATCTCCACAAAGACAGACTTCAAACGGCTAAGCCTCCTCCCATTGTATTGGGACTATAAGTAATGCCCAGCTTTGCACTCACATTTAACAGGTTTCAAGCTTCAGTGATAAACTGGCAACATTTTTCTTCATGACAGCTGTTTGACAGCTTTTGAAAATGGATAAAAAATGGAAAATTATCCTACAGAGGAAACATACCCTTCTCTTCATAACTCAAGCTGAGACATGGCATGAATGAAATAACACACTTATTACATTCTGGGCACTGAACTTAAAACGCACTGCCTTTTTCTATTCCACTTGATTTGATAATCTAGTACAATTTAGGCCCCTAATAAATTAAATTGTTCGGAAACTTGGTTCACTGCCTAAAATCTGTGCAAGGCTGTGCTGTTTAATGATGTCTTTCTTCCTTTCTTTCTTTCAGTGTTTTATCTTCAGGATAAATAATTCAGCCTAATAAACCCTGTGATCTGTGAGGTTAATTGACACCCACAGTAATTCTCAACTCATACAGCACCCACATTTATATGCCTTTCATTGAGTTCTGCAGTCCTGTTTAATTCCTTTTTTTTTTGCCTTAGCTTACCAATCAGGTTCATTGTACTGCAAGAATGCCTGATCATTTCAAATGTCATTCCTATTCGTGAGCATGCAAGTGCCAACGTCAAAGTATTCTCTCTCAAATGGCTCCATTGCTGATCTCTAATAAATTATAGGGGAGCTGGGCTTAGAATTAAAAATAAAATGTGTCAAAAAATGTAGAAATCACTAAAATTATTTGGGGGTTTTTTTGCATAGACTGTCCAGCTCAAAAGCTGGATGAATAGGCTGTTGTTATTAAATGCTGCATTTGAAAAAAATCTGGAAATTCATTGAATATAGTAATTGAGCACTATTTGATCAGCTCTACTCCAACAGTCTACAGAGAGCTCTGTTATATAACTCACAAACACAAACTCCATCTCTCCATTTCTGCTTTAAGGCTAAGATACAGTACACTGGGTATCAATAAAATGTTAGAACTACCCCAATATGTCAGAAGTACCTCTTTGTAACCTTCAGCCTGTTTAGCTCCCAGGAATAGTGAGTTAATGAGGGTGGCTGTGTTTTGGACAGATGCTGGAATGTTATGCTAGGCTGATAGCTGCATCTCTTGGATCAAACACAACATTGAGATGACTCATACATTTTACTAATTTATAAGAGCAGTCTTCCTTGAAATCCCAATGTAAATACTATAGGCCTGTTCTATGAAAGTGAATATCGCCTTGAAGTCAATAAAAGCAATGGGGATGGTATGCTGAACGCAGTCACCAACTCATTACTTTTGTTTTTCACATCTTGCATGGCTTTTTATTTTCCCTTTAGATATACATGAGGGATTTCAGGTATCCAAGAGCCCAACAGCACAAATCTAACTACAGGTTATTTTTCAGAGCAAGGAACAATAAGCAACAAATAAAAAGGGTTGAACACTGATTACACAGTGAGGGACAGCAGTGAGGGACAGTTCCTTGGCTAGGCAACTATTCACTAGTGCCTTACTCCAAAGCCAAGATAAAAGCAGACACACACACACACAACTCTTGGCCCCCAAACAATGGTATATTCAGTTTTAGAGTTTCATTTGCAAAACAGTCTCTAAACAGGATGGACATCTGAATTCACACCTGTCAGCACAAGCCCCCAGAAGGAAACAAGAGCCTGTTAAAGGTCAACTGGGCCTCACTGTATTTCCTTTTTCAGTTTGATTGAAGAGGTGGTGGCAGGTAAGTGTGTCAAACTTCCTGGCTGTTGACATTTGTATTTATTTTGACTTCCTAGAAGTTAATCTATTCAGATATTGATCTGTGCTTACTGACTTTTCTAGACAAAAGAAGATCAGACACCCCTACAATATCTGAAGGAGGAGGAAAAATCTCCACATAATTTTTCACTTCTTCCATTCTTGACAAGTCCTACATTATCATTAGGTACCTCTCCTATTGGTATCTTCATCTCATCATTTATGCTATTCTTAAGCTGTATGAGCAAAACCTTATCCTAAAGCTGATTTAGAACAGAGGTGGCTGGCCAGCAGCATGTGCCACAAGAGGCATGGGGAGTCTCTGTGTGTAGTCTGCAGCAGATCAGGGAGGAAGCAGAAAGCAGAGCAGTAGATCAGACACGGGAAAGGAATCAGAGTGGCTCTTGGGGAGGGTGTGGAGTTTAATTTGTAGTTGGACGCTCAATGATTTAGAACATTCACTGTCTGGTCTGTGAGTGTGACAGTGCCCCCCCATGTGATATCCCATCCTGCATGGGGTTTAGGTTTGATTTTGAAAAAAAATGTATGGCCTGATTTGAAAAACCAAACCAACAAAATGCATTCTATCTGTTTTGGAAGTGCATTCTGCTCTGCCTGCCCCCCCCCGGTTGTGAAAGTGCTTGATTTCACAAGATAGCGTTCTGACACTGAAAAAAGAATAGTTCCAAACACTCCATGAAGGATTACTAAGCACTTCTTTATTACTTCTGATTTGTATGGAATATTTTTAGATATTAGGACGTTAGCAGTTTATAAAGTCCTATAGTAGACAGATAGACAATTCATGATAAATAGAAGTCAGTATCGTATTCTGATGTCACATCTGACATACTTGTATCTAAAATCTGCTTCTCTTGAGACTTAAAAGTCAGAGTGCTATCTTCTTTCTTTTAAAAATATATCCATCTGTTTCCCTTTAAAAATGTACATACTGACTGAACTTCTTAAAGCTACCAGGAGGTTTGGACACCCAATTCCCACTAAAAAAATTAATAGAAATCCTTAGAGGATTTGAAAATTTTAATTATTGTACTTGATTTTCAGAAGATGCTGGGTATTTTGAATTCTCATTGAAATCAGTTGGACCTGTAAGTGCTCAACATCTCTAAAAAAACAGTCTTATTATATACGTACATATGCACTCAGACTCACAAACATGTGCTATTACTATGTGTCTGTCCATAGGGGTGACATGTAGGGGGTGCATGCAGGTGCATGTGCACCCCTTGAGTGTGGTGGTGCACCCCCTACAAAAAGGTGCCTATGGGTGGTCCCCGCTCACCAGCACCCCCACTGCCGACACTGCCTGCAGTGTCTGCAGGCAGTCAGTTATCCTCACTGGCTGCTGGTGGTAGTGGCAGCGGCAGTGGTGTCTGCAGGAGCTCCTGCTTACCACTGCCATGCTCCTGTTGCCACCATGCCCCCCCAGCCGCCAGGGGCACACGTCATTCACGTGTCTGTCTTATATTTGGATGCATGCCTACAGACACACAAACATGTGCCTCTATTTGTCCCTGGGGAATGCCCATGCCATGTGCAGTGTGGCACACAGAAAGTTGACTTGGGTTGGGTAGGGGAAGCTGGGGCCAGCACTGGGCTGTCCCCAGAAGCCTTACCTGGGGTCCTGAGGGCCCAGTGGGCCAAAGCACATTTGGCATAGACATTCTCCATGGACAAGTAGTGGCAGCACAAGGTGTGCTGCTGCTATTTGTCCCTGGGGAACCAAGCATCCATGCATGTCTGGACACACCCATTGAGAGTAGTTTTGCTCCAAATGGGTGCACATATAGATGTGCTCCAGGGAAAGCTTACTGTGCAGTATTTTACTGTGCAGTAAGCTTTCTGTGCATTAATTGCAGGTGTAGATACACCCCCAGAGTCTAGCACTAGTCTCTTCACCTGGTGAGAAGCCAATGACTAACTTCCTGGCATTGAAACAAAACAGTAGTCAAATGCAGAAACAGTTATATACATATGGACCAGCTCAGGAAGGTCCTTTCACCAGTTTAGGAGTGTCATGGAGCAAACAAACAAAGAAATAAAAATATCAGCAGCTGAGTATTGAAGTTCAGATCAGTAGCAGGAGATTGGGTGTATGGGGGAAGAGTTCAGCATTGGTAAGGAAGGTTATATATAGGTATATCTGTAACTACCCCCTTTTTGAGTTGTGGGCAGGGAAACTTTCTAATAAAAACAACAAATACTCAAATGACAAGTAATGAGTTTTTCTTGTTTTGAAAGACCTCAGTTGTGCTGCTTCAACTCCTGAGAGTGGCGTCCTTCTCAAAAAGCCATCATCACTCCCGAGTGGCTATTTTCCGCTTTCAGAAATGGAAACAGGGAAAATGGTTAGACAATGCTCTTAAAAAAATTAGAGAGAGAGACAGAGAGAGTCTCTTAGAAGAAAACAACAAAGCAGAATCAACCCTTTTAAACACAAAGAAGGATAGGACAGAACTTGATTCATTCTACAGCTCTTTGTGCTTTTACCCATTTAATCCTTTGCCTTCAATTTTTTCCCTTCCTTCTGTAACATAATATTGTACACTGAGAACCATAGAACTGTAGATGTTAGAGATGGAAAAGACTTATTAGATCATTCCACTCCATCTCTCTGCCAGTGTGCAGGTATTCCCTATGGTACATTTGCTAGCGTTTTGTCCAGTCTAGTTTTAAAAATCATAAGTGACTGGGCTTCCGCAATTTCTCTTGGGATGCAGCTGTACAGCCGAAAGTTTTTCCTCATAGTCAGCTTATGTTCCCATGTTTCTGACGTCATCCCCTTAATGCCACTTTGTAATTATACCTCTGTGTAGCATTCTAAATTATTCCTTTCCTTACTTGGAGTTTATACCTTTCAAATGCAAGCATATTGTTAGCATGTACCCCCAAGAGGACCTGCTATTGTCAGGTATATTGAGCTTTTTAAAATCTTCCCTTTTAAGTCGGTCCTTCTTCAAACAACTTCTCATTTGTGCTGGCATTGGGGTGACTATCATTGAATATTCTAGGTCTGTGTGCACTGGAACTAGACAGAAAGGAGACTCTTCTCCCCTCTGAGTCCTAACAACCAGGCAACTGCATCTTAAAATTGTATTGGCATTTTTTGCAGCCATATTGTAATATGCACCTATGTGACCTAATAGCCCACTGACATCGCTGAGTCTCTTCAATATTCCTTCTAGCAATTCCAGTTTTCCACTGAGCATGCATGTTTTGGTTTGTTTATCCTTAGGCATATTTACATTTTACAAGCAGAAACCCTGTTGTTTTTCTGTCCACTCTCCGTTTGTGATAGTTCCAAATTCTGAGTTATATTTACATCTCCTCCTAGTCTGGAATCATCTGGGAGTGCCATTCATGAGGCTTACATCCTCTTCCAGGCCGTTAATGAAGACATTAAATCAAACCTGTCCTAACATCGACAGCATTTCCTGCAATTCGCTCCCAGTGTAATCTTTTGTTGCCTGACCCTTTCCCTGTCTTTATTTCCAGTTGTGGTTTCCTTTTATCATCAAGCTATAAAGCTGCTGTATGTTATTTGTTCTTAATTCTGCTGCTCCTCTTTTTCAGAGGACCTTTATGCTCTTGCAGATGTTAGGCTGTTTCATTGGTGAATTTTAATATTTTTCCTTGTTTTCTAATTCCTCCACATTCACAGGTCCAGGTTTCCTGAATTCCACACTCATTTTCTTTGCTATGACAAATTTAAATAGCTTCTAATAGTACTGGCTCCAAGTTTCCTTTGGAGCTGTAGCTCCCCAGTATTGTAAACATTGGTAGATAGCAAAAGGTTATATATTGGGAATCAGGGGAAGTTGTTTTTAAGGGGTTTTTTTGCCTTAAATTTCTCCTTTGTCGCTTTATTCTTTTGCTCACCCTCTCTAAACAGCCCCATATCTATGGTGGAGGTTTGTTTTATGACATAATAGTGGCCCTATCATATTAAAGCAGAGAATGGAATGGTGTTATGACCGTGTTACAGAATTGTTTTGTCAGATGATAATACAATTCCCCTAAATAGTAGGGTTAACTATCTACACATCTTTCACATTTTCTAATGCACATAATCCTTTTCTGACCTTCTTCTGATACAACTTGTATCATTTTCACCCCTTGTTTTAACATCATCAGAGTGGATGGCACACCTCTGTTTGGAAAATATTTTGTATATTTTATGTATGTTTTATGACACTCATTTATGACATACATTTTTAAATGTAAATTATCACTTTTCCTATAACCCTCCCCTCACATTAAACACTTATTTGGTTGTTTCTGTTTTCCAAAATACTTTTCCCCCCAATTTTTTTTTTTTTTTTGCAAAATAAATAAAAAAATCAAAAGGAATTAAACATTATACTTCTAAAAAAAGCTATTTTTTATCCCTAACATGACAGCCCCAAAATGTGGATCTGCTCTACAATAACAGTACACGTGATTAATTTGGTTGTAAAGCAAGGAAAAGCTACTAATGCAAAATATGTATTAAGAGCTATCTACTAGAACTGTCTGGAAATACTTCAGGAATCATCTTCTAATGGAGAATGTAGTTATGTCAAAGCCAAAACACATTACAAAATCATGTCAATTCTGACAAATTTTGTTTAGAAGAAAACTGGGGAGAGATTTCTAACAATCTCACAACATCCTTTTTGATTGTTTTAAAAATAATGTTGGTTTTGATTTTTTTTAAACTTGCACCATATTTTAGACTGAAACAATCTTTTTATAAAGCAACATTGAAATGAAGTGGTTTGTCAAAACAAAACATTTTGATCAGCCCAAAGTGATTTTTTCCTGTTATTTTGATCTTTTTTCAACCATTTTGAAAATGTCAGGCTTCATTCCTACCCAGTACAAAACATCAACAACAAAGATAAGGAAAGAAAATCCTTTATAAAATGATGTTTCTGTTCTCTGAACAGCTCTAATATTAGCACATTTATGTTCAGACACTTCAAAATAACCTCTCAGGGACAGTCTTGGCATTTATTTCCCACTTGAGATTCAAAATATACGAAAATAGTTTTAAAGATGTTTTCTACCCATACATCGGAGTAGCTGTGGTTCTGTGACCCTAGTATCAGTAAATATTATGCAGTTCTCCATACCAGGCCAGTGGTGGCTCACCCATTGATGGATGGTTTATTTTGGGGTATTTTTTCAAGATGAACTAACTGTTGATTACATTTCTTTGAAATAGCCCCAACATCAAGTACCAAGAGAGGTCTAACTAATATGCTCTGAGGTCCAAAGAATGGCTTGCAGCCTAATCCCAGGATAAAATTTAAAAAAAATCTCTTCTTGCAACAAAGTTGCCTTCAGGTTCATTTCCATCTATAGTGCCTCTGTTCATGAATCAGCTTTTAGGAATCGAAGCCTTTCATCCTAGGCACCAGAGTGATTCTGTGGAGAGGTCTATTTGTCCAAGGCCTTGATGCTGGAAAGAAATCTAAAGCTCAACTGGCATTTGCAAAGGGTGTTGAAAAGGCTTTCAAATGAAATCCTGGCACATAAAATTAGAAAGATGTCAATAAAAATTGACAATGGAACTTTAAATAACAAATCCTTTTCAATCTCCCCATCAGAGGGAAATTAACTAGTAGCTACATACAAACTTGCAGTTCCCTTTTAAACAAAAGCCATGAGGAAAAGGTTTTTAAGTGCCTTTATTCCCTCTTCTCTCCTCTCTTTTCACTCCCTCTGTCTTTCTCTTTGTCTCTCTCATATGTGCCCTCTTGTGTCACAAGAAAAGGCTTCTGGTCCCTTTATCTCTTTATACTCTGTTTCATATTGGTTTAAAGTTACAATACACTAATTTGATCATTCCAGTTAAATGGTGATTTTTTTAAACATTAGAAAAAAAGGATATAATTAGTGCCATTAAAATCCTTTTATACAGTAATAGTTTTTTTGTCCCTGCACGGCACATGTGCCCATTGCTGACAGTTGGTTCTTGTGGGAACAATAAAGAACTCATCCTTTCTTAGGACTAATTAGAACAAATCTCTTGAAGGTGAACAGAGAGCTGTCTGTCTCTTTTCTTTCCTGACAATTATACTCATGGGCAGTGTGGTTCAGTGAATATAGCACAAATGGAGACTCAGGGGACCTCTTGGTCTGATAAGTGACCACGGGCAATCACTGCACTTCAGTGTGCCCTTTTACCCTGTATCTGTCAGTTCTCTGAACTTCTTTGGGGCTAGGAACATCTCTTCCTTTATGTTTGAACAACATACAGCATAATAGGATCTTCTAGACACTGATGGCATACCAAAAGCTATTTAAATATTCATATTTTTTTCCCTAAAATTTAAACCCCTTGTTTGAAGCCATCACAAAGGGTGGGAAAAATCACAGAAAGGAGCTGGCTCAAACTAGAGCTCAGCGCTAGCGTATATGCTTCAGTTCTCTTTACTTCTCATTTGCATCTTGGACTGAACCCAGCACTGAGGCTTTGAGTCATGGGGGATCATAGTTGGAATGAGAAACGTATTTTTGAAACGTCTTGGCTGCATTTGGGAAGCCCTTGCCATGACAGGCTTGACTGACAACTCAAGCTCGCTCTGTTCCTTCACTCACCCTGCAGGGTTGCAGTCTGAATGGTAGATGTGGCCCCCCCTGAACCCACCATGCAGGTCCACATGAAGCCCACTTAAGGGGTGCTGCTCAGGAAGCATCATCCCAGGGAAAAGCTCCTCAGTCCTTGCATGACACAGGTCACAGCTAGGAGGCATGCCAGCCAGTCAACTTCTTTTGTTATTTTAGCCTAAGTTGCAGCATTTTATGTAGTGCAAATTGGCTGTGATCCATTTCCCATTTTACTCATTCATATTCTACTTCTGTTGCGTGGTCCGAGATAGATGCCAAGTACATAATTTTACTGTACAGTGCTCTGATCTTGTGCTTAGTTTGTAGGGTATTAGACAGGGATTTTTATTGGATTAAAGGCCAGGGATCAGTTTCTGAAATGTTCACAATCATTCTCTCCAAATCACCCTGCTGCCTGCAGTGACTATTCATAGAGTGAAATGTGTAAGGAAAAATTTATATCACTCAGATAAATGGAATTACAGTATGGATGGCTTTGGCCCAAGAAGTTATGCAAAGCAGATTTATACATCTGCAATTTCATGTTTTTTCTCTTCTGTTTTGAGAAGGAAACAATCCCAACACATTGCATATTTAGAACACAAAGAGTCAAGGAATTACAAACTTCAGGTTTTGCTAGCAAAGTTAACCCAGCCATGCTGCACATACATTTTTACTATGTTCATTGGGCGTAATTCTGAAGTTTCCATATTGAAAAATACTCACTGAAAAATCAGGGGGAGTTTTCCTTGGAGCCATATTCAGAATCCATCTGTACTCTGAGTGTGGCAGTGGGTAACAACCTTCTTTCCCAAGGCCCTCACCTCCAGGTTCCCACTAAACTCTCTTTCATATCTGCACAAGACCACCAGGAGCCTGAATGTAAAGACAACACATGGTTTTTGCTAGTTACAAAATGCAGCTGCCCACATTCTTCAGAGCTCAGGTTGTCATGAGTACCACAGACCTCTGCTCTATTTCTGCCTCTGTCTGCTTCCCCAACAGCTTCTAGCGCCAGAGGAAAATCACAGTCCTATTTTTCATAACTATTAATGGGGTGGGTCTACTGCATCAAAGATTGAATTTTTATCCCCCAGTCACTGTGGATATGGGTTGATTCTCCTGGGTCAATGCAGTTCGCAAAGGAGGAAATGTCAAGTGAGAACTTTGGTGAAAGCACTGCCTGTCCTCATGACCCGGACAAGGAACACTCTTTCAGGGGAGATCAGGCTACCCTAATGACCCCAACATGAAAGTTTTCAAACTTCACCTGCTTGCCGAACAAACAAACTGACAACCTTATCCCAAGCAGGGCTTTGACCTCAAGAAATGGAGAAATGCCAGGAAAGGGCTTTACTATTGCTATTGATTTTATATGGCACTCAGCTAGTACAATGAGGACAGTAGCCTACCATAGACAGGCAGATACACTGAATTAATGTTGCTGTTAGAATTTTAAGCCCAGTGTTTCATGATGGTTTTGTGTGCAAACTTCTTGGTAACTTACTACTACATTAGTTGTAAAGTTAGGCTTTAGCTCTTACATCCTCAAGTACTGTATGTCCTACTGTATGTACTAGGTTCTGCTCCAGTCCCTTTGTGCTGCTTTGGCAGTGCAATGTCTTATGCATTTGCATAGGGTAGAACAGAGCTAAGTTGAACTAAGGCTTAGGACAAGGGCATTTTTAGGGCTGTGCGAAATGGCACCGTTCTGTTTTGACTTGCGTTTTGATGTTTTGGTGGAATAGTGTTTCGTTTTGAATTTCATTTTGGTTCGAAACGGCTGTTCCGTTCTGTTTTGTTTCGCTGAAACAGTTTCGCTGTTTCAATGTTTTGCCCATAGGCTATAATGGGGAAGCTTGAAAAAGCCTATAACTTTGTCATTTCTAGCCTGATTTGGATGAAACTTGCAGGAATGCTAGCCCCTGCCGAGGCCACGAAGCCTGCCAGCTTTCAAGGAGAAAAGTGCAGGAGTTTCTGGGTTCTGGGGTCACCTGACACCAAGGCAGAAAGCAGGGAAGCTCAAACAATGCTGCTTTCTTTGGAGTTTTTCCATCCCTCCCCCAGAGCACTGGGATTGGAAGGGACCTCAGGGAAGGATGACAGTTACTGGCCAGCTACACAGTCAATAATGAGAGCACTCTTTCCTCCCCACTCTCCCCTCCCTCTCCTTACTTTAGTTTCTGTTTCCCTGCAGGCAAGCCCAGCTTGAGCTTCAAAACTTGAAACGTTTTGAAAATTTAGAAACAGTTTGACTTGTCTCGTTTCATTCTGAGGCTGTTTCAAAGTTCTCTGTTTTGTTTCAATTTTGCTGTTTCGAGTTTGAATGAGTCAAAACAGTATCGAAATAAAACTGACGGTGAAATTTCTCACAGCCCTAGCATTTATGTGTCTGCATCAGGGGCAAGAACAAAGCGGGTATAGCTATGCAGTAGCACCCGCCCCCTTCTCTCCCCCCTTCCCCCCCCTGTTTTCAGACATGGCCACAGGAGCAGCAGTGGAGGTCTTTTTAAAGTCCCTGAATCAAGTAAGACTTACATCCCCCGCCGCTTCCCCTCTGTGCTCAGCAGCATTTCCCCTCCCCTCCTTTTCTATTATCTACCTTTCCTGCTGTTGCTGTCCCCACTGTCTCTGGCTGTCCCAGGGGTGTGAGGAGCTCAAGAACAGCTTGTGCTCCACTTCAGCTGGGATGTGTGGGAGCTGGGCTCTGCTGGGGGCAGCAGCAGTGGGAGAGGCAGAGGTAGATCCAGAGGGAAGCAGTGGCATGGACGTACCCCTCTATCATTCAAAAACACCATGGGAAGAGCAGCTAGGGACATTTTTAAAGCCCCCAAATTGGGGAGAATTCATAGATTTCATAGACATTAGGGCTGGAAGGAACCATGAAAGATCATCGAGTCCAGCCCCCTGCCTGAAGGGCAGGAAGTCAGCTGGGGTCATAGGATCCCAGCAAGATAAGCATCCAATTTACTCTTGAAGGTGTTCAATGTAGGTGCTTGAACCACCTCTGATGGCAGGCTATTCCAGACTCTGGGGGCTTGGACAGTAAAGAAATTCTTCCTTATGTCCAGCCTGAAATGGTCTTGCAGTAGTTTATGACCGTTTGACTTCGTCATCCCTTGGGGCGCTCTGGTGAACAAACGTTCCCTCAGGTGCTGGTGGTCACCCCTGATAAACTTATCACCCCTGAGCCTGCACTTTTCCAGGCTAAAGAGCCCCATGGCTCTCAGCCTGTCACTGTAAGATCTGTTTTCCTGACCTCTGATCATACGCATAGCTCTTCTCGGGACTCTCTCAAGCTTCTCCACATCCTTTTTGAATTGTGGAGCCCAAAACTGCACACACTCCTTCATGCTCAGCAACACTTCCTCTCCCCATCCCTTTTCTTTCCCCACCCGCTACCTTGCCCATTCACCACTGTCATTGTCTCAAGCTACCTTGGTGGTGGGGGAGGATCCAAAGCCACTCTTACTGGCTCCAACCATGTGCTGTAGGGACCTGGGCTTAGCCAAGGATGTCAGCAGTAATGGGTGGGTTTGTTCACCCTCTCTGGTCCCCTGGGCATTCTCAGCCAGCCTGGGAACATATATGAGGAAAGGGAAGCTTCCCACCTTGGCCACTGGTCCTGCTGTATGGCTGAGCCTGGCTACATGTACAGTCCAGCTGCAGTGAGAAGGAGCAGGTCTGGAGTCTCCCCCCACACTCTCTTGCAGGGGACAGAGGGGACAGCAGCAGCAGCAACCAGCTGGCAAGCAGGGAATAGGAGGGGAGGAGATATGCATGGAGGGGAAGAGAAAAGGGGAGGAAAAATCATTACCTGATTGGGGGATTTCAAAAAAGATCCTGGCTGCTGCTCCTGCAGTGTAGTCTTCCTACCAATGGGAGCAGGGAGGCTGGGAGCTGGGTGTTAGAACACCCCTGCAGTGCTGGTCAATGCTCCTGTACCCTGACCCCACCTTAAAAAATGCTGGATCTGGCCCTGGAAAGTGGCAGCAGTGGACAGTTTCCTGCCCAGTCTCCCTGGGTGTTTCCTGATAACCCAGGAGCAGGCAGAGGGTGGGGAACCCTTTCCACTGCTGCTGCCACTGCTGCTGCCTGTGGCTGAGCCCAGATCCACAGGCTACCCATTAGGAGCAACTCTGATCTCCCCCCACCTCCAGAGAAGCTGGAGCAGCAGCAGTCGTGGGTGGGGGAGTGGGGGGAGGGGAGGAGAGGGGACGTGCCACTGAGCATCGAGGGGAACAGGGGGCAGGGATGCTTATGTGATTCATG
>NW_017728918.1:69690073-69714318 GCF_001723895.1 Crocodylus porosus | reverse complement strand
GGTGGGAACAGGAGTGCAGCTACCCCTGTAGCACCAGATACTACTCCTATATTCCCTTTACAAAGTTCTAGATGGTCTGCTTCATATATATATATAATCTTTTGTGATACTGCAGAGACTTAAAAAATAACTGTACTTTCACTCTTAACTACCAGATTTCCCATTACATTAATCCTTGTTATAACAGCAGTTCTTTACCACATTCGCAAGCCTAGGTTTTGACTATGCTATGATAATGAATCTCAGTATGAGGGTTAGAGTAGAATAGTGTGAAGATGGTGATTCATCACTGGAAAAACAATTTTCTTGGATAATACATTGCCTAGATTCATGATAGTGGATTTATAAACAAGAGATTATATATATATTTCCAATGATATAATCTAATATTATCAACTATAGGAAAGCAAATGCACTAAAATAATTTTTGAAAGAATTCCAATGAGTTTAAAAGTGAAGTCCAAAATGCTAAAAGTAAAGAACAGGGTCCTGGCCCCTAAAGATTGTAGTAATCACGTTTGTACTTTTTTGCTGAAGGCTGCTCAGAGTTTGTTGGCATTATGGGCTGGGTAATTGCTTGACCATCATTTTATGTGGACATAGAAACAAAGGGATGTAGGCATCATACTAACTAAATATGATGACAGTGACCAGTACCCTCACAAAGGGAGGAGGACCAGGGCACCAGCTCTGGGCACCAACCCTGGGAAGGGTGCAAAAATAGCAGCAATGTTATTTAAATCCTATTATCCAGGAGAGAGGATTCCCACAAACTGCCCAGCAAAGGTGTTCCAGTCTGGTTCCCAGCTGGTACCAGTGACCCGGTCTGTACAGCTACAGGCTAATACTAAGACCATGCCCCTCCCTGCATTCTCAAGCTTGCTCAGAGGTGCTGGCTGGAAGTCAGAATCCTAATGTGATCCCTCCCTCTACTCTGGAGAGATAACCTACAAGAGACATGGAGACACAGCCCCCATGCATATTCTTGTGCCCAGGACCAGATACTCACCAGATTCCAGGAACTTCAGTTAGCCACCAGGAATAGTCAGTTCACCAGGTCCATCAAACCTACAGGAACCTCCCAAGCTGTAGTGATTATAAAAAATCCCAGACTCAAACCTCCTGGATGCTGGATCCCATAAAGCAATTTAGTAATTTTGTCATTTGGGAAAAATCCCCTCCAGGCTTCATCACGGACAAGAAGCCAAGACCAAAGCACCAGAAAGAGATCTAGCAACTGGATTAAAGGAGCCTCCAGTGCAGCAAGCTTAATCAATTTGTTTCCTCATCCACCTTTGCCAAATAGGAGACAATCTCTTGGCCCTGTTCCAACCCAGGCGTGCTGGTGAGTGGAACAGGTGGCCACAACTCTGCAGCAGGTGCTTGTCCCCCTTACCTGCCCCCCTCCCCATGTCACATGCTGCAGCATGAAGGAAGAAGGGAGAAGGGAACTGATGAAACACCGTTCCCACACACGGAGTGAGAGGAAGGAAGGAAGAAGGGATACGTGGGATTCTGCTTCGGCTGTATTTTGCTGAGATCTCTCTCCCTTCTCCTGACCCTTGTCTCCACTATTTTCAGCCCCATCAATTCAGCCCCAGCTACCTGAGTGAGCATTTATATCATATAGGCTAAATTCCTTTGCCATTTAAATCATGGGGAGCTGACACTGAATGCCACCCACACTCAACAAGGTGGAATTCATTCAGGTACCTTACCACTTGAATCCAGCTCAAATGGTGCACAGGTTTTACTCTGTCTTCCAAGGGGAAAATGTCCCCTGTCACAAAGTCTGGCCCTATGGCACTAGAATCTCTTGAAGTACCTAGTTTCCTGAGAGGTATATAGATAGCTAAGCTATTTGCCAGCTGGCAGAGTGTCAGATCCTTGCTGTCACAAGTGAATACCCTGTTGCGTAGCTGTCAGTGCTACATAAACAATAGCACCTGGCAAGAGAGGTGGTTATACTGCATACTGGCTGTCCTGGATTAGTTTGGAGCGTGTTCTTCCTGAGCTGAGGAAACAGGTCAGCTGCTCTGTGGCTTAGTCTTAGTAGGCAACCGTTGAACCTTCTGGGTCATGTTGTAGGCCACTGGGACCTTCAACACATATGCCTTGGCAGGAGTATGGAGGAGTGGAGGTTGCCCAGACCTAACATCCCCCCTTTAGATCACTGAGACAGAATTCAAAGGCCAAACTCATCTGGACATCCAGTGCCTTTAATAGGGCATGCGAAGCGGGCCCTAGCGATTCAGATTAGGATTCAGAATGAATCAGGGACAGTGATTTGATTAGCTGTTTTGGATCACTGTCCCTGATTCGATTCGGCCAAATCTGAATCTGAAGATTCAATGCTGATTCAGAAAATCAGCGATTCGGACTTAGACACAGCTTTAAATGTCTTTTCTACATACCTCCAGGTACCAGGCGGCTCGTGAACGCTGTGATGTTGGGGCGCATGGAGTGTCCCACAGGAGTGCAGGGAGGCCCTTCATGTGCTCAGCGGCGGACCCGGAAGTGGACTGGAAGTACTTCAGGTCCACTTGCAGGTCTGCTGCCGAGCATGTTGGGGAGCCCCCCACACTCCTGTGGGACGCTCCATGCGCCCCAACATCACAGCGTTCACGAGCCGCCTGGTACCTGGAGGTATGTAGAAAAGACATTTAAAGCTGTGTCTATGTCTGAATCGCTGAATCTTTCCAAATCTCTCTGAATTGATTCAGAGAAATTAAAGTGTCCTCTGATCTACTTCGGATTTGGAGATTCCACCACCGAATTCGGCCGAATCTCCGCTGAGTTGAATCAGGGACTGAAACTTCCCACAGCCCTAGTAGTTATACCTGTGGTATAATAGAGCAACTTAATAAAGATATTTTAACAATGTAATTAGGTCTGGGATGCCTTGGTAATGTGTTTTGCTGTATAATATGGGGTACTGGGCCTGTTTGCCCTGCACCTTGTTTTGTCATTTGTATTCATGTAGAGAGAATGTAAATTTCACAACTTTCAGATTATTTTTCATAATACCCTCTCAGCATTGGTAACTGCTGCATAAGTGTAAATGGATACTGCAGGCTCAAAGCAGGAGGGATTCAGACCGGCAATCTAAGATGCATCACTTGGACAAGTCAAGCCTTTGGTAGTTCTTTCGGTCTCTTGCACTTATGACAGACTCCTCTGTTCCTTAAGAAGGATGCTTTAAAGTGTCTTATGGTTTTATGCATATGCATATGAAGGAACACCATCTTATTTTGTGATCCTTCCCCCACATGATAACTGCGGAGGTTCATAACCCTTTGAGCTCAGTGCACTTCTTTCACTAGTACTTATTATCTTATATCTATCAATTTTTTCCCAATTATGGGTGTCTATACAAAAAAATGGAAATAGATTCAATCACGTAAGTGTGTGTGTCATATTTTCCATAATGCCATACAAAAGTTTTAAACATCTGGTACCAATCTAGGGTGACCATACCTCACAATCTACTTAGCATTATCTTATTATGAGATTTAGAACTCAGTATTTTTAATTAGCTCTCCAGCTCTTCCATAATATTTCTGAATATTTGAAAAAGACCATGTCAGTATAAGCCTTATACTTCCACCTTGTCTGCTGGTCCCTCACTGCATTTACAATACATAGCTCTAACATTGCATGAATATAAAAACTGAGCCCTAATTTCTCAGATCATCCTGTGAATGAAATCTTTTTAAAGGCTATGCATTCATTTTAATTTGCCATTCTAAAACAAAGCAAAATACATTGCAAGCCCTTCAAGCTTAATACCCACAGTTATAGAAAAGATGCATTTGTGGTAAAACTGTATAACCATAAACAATTTAAATGGCATGGTCTTTCACGTACACCAGGATGGAGGTTATAAAGCATTAATATATGCAAAGACAGAGAGCAATTTGGAGCTTTAGGTTTTTAAAAACAACTGCTCCCAGCAGATAGCTTTTAAATCAGTCTGCGGTAAAGGCAAACCTGATTCTCTGAGTTCTTCACCTGAAGCTTTTCTCAGTATACAGATACAGATGTTTAACACAGACATGGCTCATGAAGAGTGTAGCCTCATACCTTCGGTAGGTCACATGCATCAGTGATGCACTGTATGGTGAGATTGTATTCTGTGCAGGCCCAACTTTTCCATTGAAGATGAAGGTGGCTAGATCATGCCCTACTTGATGCAAATTGGTGATCCTGAGGGTTCTGGAAAGTTTCCAGTGTGACATTTCATTGGACAAAGTTTGGATATTCTCTATATTCATTAAATATAAAAGGGAAAAAACTTAGCGCCTGAAATAATAGCATTTGTCAGTTCCATTTGCAGAGTGCTTAGCTCAGCTGAATTAATGCCTGCCTACTAGGCAAACTTAAAAGTTTTTCTTTTTTTCCCTGACCTTTTTGAAAAGTCCTGTGCCATTAGACTTTGCTGTAGAATCTACTTAGATCTCTTGCATCTCCAGAAATCCTTATGTTCCTCTTACCAATAGCATCTCTAATGCGGACATGAATACCTGTAGCTTGAAAATCTTAGTCACCTGCCTTGTGGGCAGTTGATACCACTTGTCTAACTATTATTATGAACTTTTTTCTGAATATCTAGCTTCAGCTTTTACTTCTGTAAATTAAAGCCATGGTTGATTCTGAAGCTGTGAATGAGATAGAGGCAAGAGTGGAATAGAACTGTACCTAAAATATCTCTCCATGAGACTATACTACCGGGGGGGGGGCAGGGAGAATTGACTTCCTGAAGTTGAAGAGAGTTAGATAAAAATATTTTTCTGATCGATTACTGTATTGCTCCTGTGGAATCTAGCTTGGTAAATAAATAAGGAAAATGTCCAGGCACTTTATATTTTGAAAAGGAAAAGCCAAAACAGAAGAGAAATGCACTACTCAGTTCTGGGCCTTACCAATCTTACTTACTTAAGACTCAGGTCAAGCACAAGACACACAAGAAATATAGGTTGATAATTGTCTATTACCTATATAAATGTCCTATCTTTTTGGAGCCTTGCTAAATGTTTGGCCTCAATTTTATCTTGTGGCAACTGGTTCCACTGGCTAAATATGTATTGTGGAAAAGGGCACTTCCTTCCATTAGTATTTGAATTTGCTGCTTTTTAGCTTTCAGACCCATTATACTTGTGGTATGTGAAAGTGTGAAGAAAACTGACAGATCTCTATACTGTTTACTATCCTATGCATCATCACCTTACTCGTCTCTTTTCTGAAGCACACTGTTCCTGTCTTTTCAGTCTCTTCATCTGCTGATGAGTGCATGCCATCAGATGCTAAGTCAATGGTGCTAAGGTTCCACATTGTAAGTTCTGGTCCTTACTCACAACAGACCCTCAGATCCACCATCCTCAGAATACTTTGGCTCGTGCTCCAGATGAGCTGATCTGGGTTTTGCGAAGGGCAGGGGAAGACTTGGCACACAGTACAGGATGTCTATACAAGACAACAAAGTCTACGTCCTTTTATCAATTTTCTTGGGCTTTTCAGAAATGGCTTATATTCTGTTAAAAATCTGATGCTATATTTTCAAGTAAGAGAAACTGAGGCACCAGATAACTGCAATGGGGAAGACATTTATAAATGGATTCCTTTTAATGACAGAGGGATAATTTTTTTTGACCTCTTATTTTGAAGAAGGTACATAATGTAGAATAAAGTGTTGCTATTGTTTGATCAAACAATGCACTTGGATGATTGTTGAGAAAAAGTTTCATGAAGTATAAAAAGTATCCTTTGATAATGTAATGTCAAGCTATTTGATAAATTGGAGTATGTCAACCAATTCTAACTCCTGCTGTTCAAGCAATAAAATTTGTTTACATGAATTGTACAGATTTAATGCTCCTCTTTAATACAATAGCTGTATGTTGCCTCTAATGGCAATTAAATCCATGCTTATCTAGTGCAATTTGTTTGAGTTCACCATAACCAAGACCCACTTTGTGCTTCATGAAAGTAGAACATGCCAAGGTGCATCTCAGAAGGCTATGCAGAGAGAGGAAAGAAAAATGTATATATAGAGTTGAAAATTGCATGAGAAAAGGAACAATAACTCTCCTGTATATTTTTCCTTCCCATAAGCTTCATAGAGGTTTCCTTGGCCTCCACCTGCAGCACAGGACGTTATACTCTGGGCATCCAAGTCCACTTCTCAAGGACAGGAAAAGGAAGGTTAGAGGAGCAGCTGCACTCTACAGCATTCTCTTCATGGGATCCAGCAGGTATCTCTGCCTGGGATTTAATGCTATAATGAAAACATTACCAGGGCATCCAGGGCTGCCAGACACATTCTCTCTTTGCCCGACTGCCTCTACGTGTCTGTTTAGGCTTCCATATGGCACGCATCGCTGTAGCACTGAGCCCTAATTCTATATCATGTACTGATTCCATGAGGTTATAATTTTTCCCTGGCTAACCATTTACCAATCATGTGGTTTGCCTCCCTTCTACCAGACTTAACTTTGTTCTTTTGCATTGCTTCCTACCTTTGCAAGCCAGTGAGGGATATGTCTTTAGTCATTCCCCTCAGAGGCTGAACTGAATATAGGAGATAAGAACTAGAAAGATCACCTGAAGGAGATCTTTTTTAGCTTAAAATGGGAGGGGCCAGTAGCATGGCCACAGGTGGGCAAGTTGGCCATGAGCCCCAGGCACTGTCCAAAGGAGGGTGTGCTGGAATGGAAGTGGGAGGCCATCTCATCTTCCCTTACCATCCTTAGGCCCCACTACACTCAGCACCATCCCTGCAGTGGCTCCAACAGCCAGGGCAGAGGAGCCATTCCAGTGGCGTTAATCCCTATAGGATCAACTCACCCTGGGTAATAATTTTCTTAGTTATGCCTCTGGGAGGGACCCAGAGGGCCAGGTTTCTATCTTCAGCTTCACTTACTTTTGTACAGTTTATCAAGTAAAAAGTTATGATATCTCTACACTACAGAGTCCAGCTGTGTCTGAGTGCTCATGCACACTGTTCCTATCTTTTCAGTCTCTCCATCTGCTGCCGAGTACATGCCGTCGGATGTCAAGTCAATGGTTCCACGTTGTGAGTTCTGGTCCCTACTCACAATGGGCCCTCAGACCCACAGTCCTCAGAATACTTTGGTTCATGCTCCAGATGATCTGATTTGTGTTTTGGGAAGGACAGGGAAAGACTTGGCACACAGTACCTTGTACAAGATGTCTATACAAGACAACAAAGTTTACATCTTTTTATCAATTTTCTTGATAAAGTAAAAGAACCAGGAAAGGAACCAGGCTTGCCATGTCTGCCTCATTTTTGCTAGAGGCATATGTACATATGCCATGGTACTTAGCACTTTTATCTCAGAATAAAGAGCACAACAGGATGTGAACACCTTATTATGCAGATCTGGGACAACCGGCAATGGCCCCAACCTGATGGAACAACTATCACAGAGCTGTAAAGGAGCTTGCCCCAAACCTCCACTGCTGGGACTCCCAAATGGGAGAGGCTAAACCAATCCAGAGGTGGGTTACAATTACTGTTTGACCACCTCAGACTGCTACAGATCAGTGGCTAACCAGTTTGGCATTGGCAAAACTTCTGTTGCTCAGGTCTTACTAATCAGCAGGATTTAATTGTTCTCCTATTTAGCCCAAATAGAAGGTGGTTATTATTCTCACTAGCTTTAATGAAATTTGTGACTCACTTTGGATCAAAGAGTTGAGAATAGCTCTGTGGCAGGACGGCCTCCAGGGGTGCCATGACTTCCCCCAGTGCCCTACCTACCTGTGCCAACTCGGGTCTTGAATGCACCCTCTATCTTGCCCGCCACGTTTTTGATCTTATGTTATTAATGGGAGGCTGCCTTCCTGCCCACTGTGGCACGGTGCCCACCATACTATGCTGGGACTCTACTTTACACCCTATACACCCCCTCTCCCGGGGCTACTCTATATGCGCGCCCCCTCCCGGGGCCTCCTTCCTATGCTCACCCTCTCCTGGAGCCTTGCTCAATGTCCGCGCCCTCTCCCGGGGCCTGCTCAATGTCCGCGCCCTCTCCCGGGGCCTCTCACCCATAGACAGTGCCCCACTGGGGCCTGTGCCTTGCCCCCTTGCTTCCCGTGCCCTCGCCCCCAACCGGGGCCCGTGTCCCACACTTCCTGCGCTCTCACCCACACTGGGGCCTTTGCTTGCGTCTCTTGCACTTCTGCCCACTCTGGGGCTTATGCTCGCGCCTCTCGTGCTCCTGCCCGCACTGGGGCCTTCTATGCTTGTGCTCCTCACACTTCCGCCTGCGCTGGGGCCTATGCTCGCACCTCTCGTGCTCCTGCCTGCACTGGGGCCTTCTATGCCCGACTCGGGCTTCCCAAAATTGGGGCTCAGGCAGCCTCAGCCTTACCTGGCCCCCAGACCCCTCCTTGGGTCCTGTGCCTGATTCCGGCTCTTCGCAATTGGGGCTCAGACGGCCTTAGCCTTACCTGGCCCCCAGACCCGCCTTCCTGGGCCTATGCCCCACCGGGCCTGTCCCGCTAGTCACCCACACTGGGGTCCGGACACCCCACAACACAGCGCCCCTGCGGTGCTAGGGACCCCCCTTCTACTGGGGAGCTCCCTTGAGGCCTCCTCCACCCCTACAGCCTCGCCCGGTCCTCTGGTCTTAACAATAACTGAACCCAAAATCTCCCCTTCCTGGGTTACAACATAACTTCCAAGCACAACTGAAATCTCCCCACTCCGGGATTCCAACATGAGTTCCAAGCAAACCTGGCTCCCTCTCACATCTCCTCATCAGGGTTTTTTCTACCCAGTGCTGCCAAGCAGTCGCTCACCAGCTACCCAGCTTCTCTAATGTTCTGCTCAGCTTGCTTGCACAGAGCTCCCCCTTTCTCCTAGGCTGCCGGCAGGGGAACTGAGCTCTGGCCTCCGCCTTCTCTGTTTATAAAGGCCAGGCCCTGCCCCCCGGGTGATCAGATGACCCAATTAGTCTCCATAACAACTCCCACCTGCTGCCCTGGTGAGTGGCAGCTGAGCCCCTTTTACTACTATTCAAGCCTTCAGTAACAGGCACCCTAGTGTCATGCTGCCTCTAGTTACTATTCTTCCTGCTATCAGTAGCAGGCACCCTAGTGTGCTGCTACAAGCTCAAATCATCATAATGACTGTATGTGTGTGTGTGTACATGTGCGTGTGTGTGCATGTGTGCACACGCAGGAGAAATGTTACATACGTGTATAATGTATACTATATAATGATTTTTTAATCCCCCTAAACCAGTGATTTTCAACCAGGGTGCCAAGTATTACTGTATTTACTTGAATCCAAGACAAAGTTTCCCCATCAGTCAACATGAGGGGAAAAAAGCCTTATCTTAGATTTGAGAACTGGCCTGGGGCAGGCAGCAGGAGACTTGAGGGGCAGACGCTGGGGAGCAGGCAAGTAGTGGGAGGGTCAGGCACAGTCATGAGGGGGTCAAGGGATGGGAAGCTAACGAGGAACACAAGGAGCAGGGTGGCAATGGGCAGGGTCTGGCTCTTCATTCCCTGCTGCTGTTTTCCCCACCAAGGCAGTGGAGTAAACAAACTTAAAATGAGCCTCCAAAAATTAGATTTTATATATAGAAAATTATAGTTACAGTTATAATTATATAGTTAATTCATTATCATTTTCCATGTATAGAATCTAATTATTAGAGGGTCATCTTAAATTCAGTTGTCTTAGATTTGGATAAATGTAGCATTATGATAACAACTTCAGCTGTTGTAGTTTGTCGGTGATTCTGAATGCAAGACTTTTACCTCCTGTCTATTAGCTGTAAGGATTTTTGTAGCATTCTATCTACCACTGTGGGCAAAGTGAATTACTGAGCTATTAAGATGGACATTGCGCCCAACGGTATCCAGTTTTACTGCAGTGGTACTTAGATAATCAAGTTTCATTACATCAAAGGCTAGGCCAGACAGTTAACAGCATGGATATTTTTTCCTGAGGTAAGACAACTCGTGCTCTATTTACTTCACTTAGGGACTTTAAAGCATTCCAGTGAAAACAGACAACAAGTATCGGTGATAAAGGAAACAGAAAATATACTAACTTTTAAAGCTGCCAATATGGCAATGAAGAAGTTGGGTGGTGATCATGTTGCATCCCAGATCTATTTCATCTCCTTCTAAGCATCTACTATTGTTCTCTTCGTTTGGGTCTGTCTCCCAATGTACCACCTGTCAGATTCTTCAGAAGATGGCCCACTGACAGAAAGCAGAGTGGGGAGAGTTAAACGTAACATGCTCTTGTCACTTCAGAAAAAGACACCCCTGTTTTTTTAATTTATCAGTATGTACAAATTCACCAACCCTTGCTATGCATTGAAGTATCAGCTGTCAGGAAGCAGAATCAGGCCAGAGCAATGTCCCCAAAATCCTCATCAGCTGGACTTTGGGTTAGGAGTGTTACTTCAGATTTGTAAACTTTTCCTGAATCAGGAAGGAAATGTACAAGAACCTTAGAAATGATAGAGCTGTGAGGGAAGCTGAGCAGGTCATTGAGACCCCACTAATGGCAACTAGAACTTTGCTGTTGATTTAATAAGAACAGCACTGCTGTCTGCACCACCCACTGTTTCCTGATATTCTGGATATGCACAACTTCTAGGCCATCTTCCATAGTTGCTTGTTTAGGTACAATGTGGCCATGTCCAGAGAGTGTGATGGCAACAACACTGTCCTAAACTGGTTACAATAGCTAGAGTATCTTCCCATTTAAAAGTCCTGCTTGTATTTTGGCTTGAATCCAAGTTGTTTCATATTAAATGCTTTTAGTTTTATTCTCAATAACTAATTAAAACAATGCTAACCCCTGTCACCATGTCACTGTTGCAGCCTGAGAAAAGCTAGTAAGTCCACATAATTCCTGTCCTCTAGTTGGGGAAAGTATTGGTTTGATCACTCCTCCAGGAGTGACTGCTCCTGTCCTTGTTTAATCTTGCCCACCCCAACTTTGATGGAAAATTATGGGAGGTGATGTTTGGTTGGGAACAGTCAAGCCTTGAATGGGTAAGAGTACCAAGAATGACCCCTGTCTTGTACAGCGCTGCATCCTTCGGGACTGGCTGACTGGCTTTAAGGTCCAAGGTTTTGGGAGCTCCTCCAACCCCTACGCTCCTGCCTTGTACCTCCAGTAACGTATGTACTTAAAGTCTTATCCGCACCCAGCCTCATTACTGTAAGCACTGGATTTAGCTCCTGGGATACCCAAGAGTCTGTTTGTTATAAGAATAACAAAAGGTGAGCAGCTCAACTACTCTTCACCTGTATGGTGCACAGCTCATTCTACTGTCTGTCCATCAGCAAGCCTCAGTTCCCAGAGCTTCTTGGGTTCTCCTACCAGCTCTCTGCTCCTATCAAGTGCAGTCTCTGTCACACAGCTGAGGTTCATGATCCCTGCTGGGGAAATAACTGAGCTTTGATCAGTTGGCTTCTGGCTTGGCAGCAGAGTCGGCGTGGGGTTCTGGCCCTGCCCCCTCTCTCTTATGTCAGTGTAGGTCTCCAGCATCAGCCTCAGTCCCCATGAAACTTCGCGGTTCAGCCGGGGCTGGGTGATGTCCTTGCCTGAATTGTTGGGGCAGGGATGTGAGTGGGGTCCTTCTCCCCTTTCCTTTACCAACCTTGCCACAACCCCCGCTTTGGAGTATCCCTTTGTGCATGTGTATGTACCAGGGCCACATTTTCCTCATAGGTTTGGTTGTAGCGGGGTATAGGAATTGATGGTAGGCTCTCTAAAGGAAGCTAGGCTATGCCTGTCAGGTGAATTCACCATCCCCAGCAGTGGTACCCTCAAGTACACTGCATTGTTCTGGGAGGGCTGCCTCCTAAACTAGAAGCACATGCTAGTTAGCTCACCCCTACACTAATTAGTATGTCTGTGTGGATATAGCTACCCTGCTCTAGCTTGGAAAAGAGCCCTCTTAAACCAGCACAGCATGTCTGAGGAAACTACCACTGGGTACAGTCAGTTTACTGTATAGGCAAAACCTACCTGGTTCCCATTGTCTTCGGTAACTGAGTGCCTGACTCCTGTAGGAAGCTTTGGAAATCCCTAATCCCATTAATTTACCCTCTAAATCCACTGTTTTCTCTGAGAAGTAATGCATCTTCTGATGCTCTGTGCTCTGACTCCAGGTTAATTTCTATCCGTTCTTCAGCGTGGTGTGGTACTATTTACATTTTAAGGCTTAGTATATCATCTGATCTGGGTAATCATAATAGAGTATCATTTTGGCATTGTACTTTGAATCAACCCAGGTCCCACCTCTGTACAACTTATGGGTCAACAGTGGTAATATCCATAGGCTAGAAGTGTCCAGAATTGCATGTAATACTTCTGCTATGGTCTCACCAGCACTTTGTACAGAGGAGATAACCTCTGCTTTGAGTTACATGCATATTATGACTTTAAGACATATCCCTATCCCAGCTGCCCCAGGCATTTTGACAATAGACTAAAGAAAGCAAACAGAAAATACAAAAATTGACAAAATTCCATCAATTCCTCCAAATAGGAAAGCAAATCCTTCACCACTCCAGCAACCTCTGAAACAACCAGAATGAATATATTCACCCTGCAGCATACTTTGAAGTTAACAAATGCAAGCTCTTGGACAAAGGGGGAAGATGAGTTCCCCAGTCAAGGTTTCTCAGTTGGGCATTCTCTGGCCTCATCTTCCGGAGGTGCAAGCCAAGAGTGCTTGTTGAAGCACCTTAGCTGACAGTGACAGCAGTTTGTTGTAGTAAAACACAAAGGTGGCGTTTTCTATTTAGTACATCCCACGACTGTATTTGCCTTTTTAATTAAGGCATTTCATTAGAAGCTCAACCTTAATTTAATTTTTCATAATTACCTGCACTGCTGTTGCCTAGCCACTGATGCCCTTCTTTTTGTACTTGTTTTCAGAACCTTTGTAACCGATGCAAATGATGCTGCACATTTGCCTGTTCAGGCTTCCTTTCTTCTAATTTATCTAGACTGGAGCAGTGGCTTCTCAATTATCAGATCCCGCTCCAAAGTTTGTTATCTTTCTATTACTATACCTTCCAATTTTTCCGGCAGATCATACTGATATATGGATATACTGCATCAAACTGGAGCCATGAAGTGTCAGGGAGGGCATCTGTGAGTGTTTTGGGCTATGAGAGCTGTGGACAAAGGCAAACAGCATGGGCTGCAATATATTTACCAAGTGACAATGAAAGGTGCTGTGCATAGTATAGGAGAGAAAGAAGGGAGACAAACAGATTCACTGTTTAAGGAAGTAATGAATGTTTAAAAGCAGGAATACTGTATATGAGGATGGAAGAGGAGAATTTCCCTTGCTTCTTTTTGCTTCTGTCATACATATATCATGTTTTGACTGAAAGCAGAACAAAGGTAGGAGAACCTGTGGGTCAGACTCCTTTCTTCCTCCCTTCCTTCCCAAGAAAACCCTCTCTTTAAACAGACTTTGAGTTCAGAATGAGATGATATAGATAATTTATTCTTCCTAACACTCTGCCACTTTCCCTTCTTCTCTAGTCAATTTCTGAATGTTGCGCAGTCACCAATAACAATCATGATCATTGCATTTTCTTTTGTGTACCACATCAAACCAATGTGCAAGAAATGTGGCACATGTATGCTGTAAGGACTTGGTTCTGCATTTTTGCCCTCTGCAGCCCATACAAATCATATGCAAAATCTTATGCTGTAATATAACTAGGGGTGGGCAAGCAGGGCACCAGCTATGGGGGGCAATTTAGAGGGGGCACAAGAATAATAGCCCCTCTGGAGTCTATGCCATGACAACAGTAGTCCATGTGCAGAGAATTAAGACCATTCAATTCTCAGAAGACCCCCCCAAACCCCTATTTCTGGCAGTCCCTCGCACAGGCACCCAAATTCCTTGTACACTTCTATTCCTATGCTTTGTTAGCCATTATGCAGACAAGATAGTGAACTGGACCTGTTAGCATTTTTACCCCAATAGGATTATCCTTCCTGAGAGCGGAACTTTGAGTGAACCAGTGTGCTGGCCCCTTTGCTCAAAATGCATAATAACTTTTCTTGTTTCTGGGAACTAGGGCTGTGTGAAACGGCACCGTTCCATTTCAACTTGCAGGGCAGTTCAAACAATCCTGCTTTTTATGCAATTTTTCCATCCCTCCTCCAGAGCATTGTAATTGGAAGAGACCTCAGGAAAGCATGACAGTCACTGGCCAGCTACACAGTCAATAATGAGAGCACTCCTCCCCCCCTCTCTTCCCCCTCCCTCTCCTTACTTTAGTTTTTGTTTCCCTGCAGGCAAGTCCTGCTTGAGCTTCAAAACTCAAAATGTTTAAAACATTTCAAAATGTATCGACTTGCCTCATTTCATTTCAAGGCTGTTTCGAAGCTCTCTGTTTCATTTAGATTTTGCTGTTTTGAGCTCAAAATGAATCAAAACAGCATTGAAATGAAACTGCTGGCGAAATTTTGCACAGCCCTATTGAAAACCCCTTTCCCTCAGGACTCAGAGTAGGAAAAAAAGAGTTGCTACTTCAGCCTAAGGGCTGGAAGAGTCTTTTGTGGCATTGTCTGAGAAAAAGGCAGATCTGTGTGACAAAAGATCCTCTGTGTAGCCTCTCCATGGAATGGTTGTGCCTGTTCAAGCCAGAGCCCACACAAATCTGATCTCCACCACATGGGAAGGGCATACACACCCATACAGGCTCCTCTGATAAGCAATATGTGTTCAGACAGGTGGCATGATGTCAGCCAGCTTTATCATCAATGTGGGTGGGCCTGTCTAAGGAGGCGGCCTGGTCATGGTACTTACAACCCATATGGCCAAAGAAAGCATTAATGTTTCTGCATGTCTGGCCATCGTCATTCACAAGGACTCTGGTCTGCCCAAGTTGTAATTAAAAGATGTCCTCTCTTGACTGAACCTTCAGACAATCCTCTGCCTTCTCCTTTTGGGATAAATCCCTCCCCCAGGTTAAAATGACCACCTTTTGTGCAGGCAAGTACAACAGGCAAATAGAGCTTACCAGCAGAGTTGCGTGCATATTATAACTTTAAGACTTATCGGTGTCCCAGGCATATCACTGTATTGGTAAGAATATGGCCCCATGTGCCATATGGGTTTTAAATACCATGTTAACTTCTGGGAACTATAAAGGAGTAAAATGGCAGAAGTTTATAGTTACAGTGGTGTGCTACTAGGAGTAGCTGTGGTTTAAATGTTTTCAAGATATACAGGAGTGAGGGTAGGATTGATGTATGAGGCATGTTATGTGACCTCTGCCATGTCAGAATTCAGAATCTTATCTTCACAGTGTTTATATCTCTGCCTTAAAAATGTATTAATTGGAGCCTGTTTGTTGGTCGTGCTGTGTGGCAGACCCTGTTTATGAAATACTAGTCATAGCCTGAAATACTGTGGGTGCCAAAAGCTGACTGAAGGAAGGGCTGACTCTTGCTCTACACTGATACTAATCGTATTGAGTTATTTTACTTGAAAGTCCTTGAGCTTTGCATTGTTCCAAGCTCAGCTGTAGATGCTAGATAATAGCGATGCACTGATTATTGAGGGTCTAAATCTTGCTTTTACTTACTTGAACTGAGCTGGGTAAGACAGAGGAGGGGAAGTGGAAAGTGGTGCTGGTTAAGTCTTCAGTCACGGGTTTTCTTTTACCACTGCTCCAAAAAGGAGGGGTGCATTGTGCATCAGAGGCCCATAGTGAACATGCTGGAAGGCAAGGAACTTGGCTGTGAGTCTAACTGGCAGCTCTTATCATACTGGAGTTGTTGTAGATGAGTTGACCTTGCTCCCCCAGCTTGGTCCTCTCCAAAATGTTAGTATATATGAGGATGTGCTGCCCTTCTTTTTTTTTTTTGGTAGTACTAAGAGGCCTCAACCAGGTCGCCACCATGCATGGCATAATACCTCACCTGCCTCCAAAAAATAAAAATGACAGTCCCTGCCCCAGAGAGCACATACAAGAACCATAACCTTGGTCATCACTAAGGATTTCACGTCATACCTCCGGAGTTAAGGGCAGCTTGAGCTAAAGCCCAGGTTCAGCAAGATGTGTAGGTCTATCAAAGGAAACTGAGAAAAAGTCAGGATCTGTGAAATTGTTCTTGTTACCCTTTGCACGAGAAGGAGCATTATAGTTGGCTACATGCCTTGTTTCTATAAGTAAAAATATGCTTTTTATTTCCTGTCTGAAGGAGAGAGAAATACATCAGGCAGGTTTATTTGCTGTCTGGTAGATTTCACATTCAATTTTCTCCTCTCACATTAACACAGTAATCGTGCAAGCATGAACCTGCCTAGTTATGAAGCCCATGGGCAGTTGCTGGTCTGTCTCACTTAAATGCCTAAATGTCAGAGCTTGAACCAAATAATATTTTTGTCTTTCCTGTATATCTATCAAGTGCATATACTAAATCTACTGCTTCCTCTGTCATAGCCTGCTACCACTGACTACTGTCATTTATTGTGTGCATATGTAGGGTGTTGTTTGCAAAGAGAGTCTCAGAAGATTTTATCAACATCAGGGCTCTGGCCAGAAAGGTTTGGGGAGCTGCTGTGGAAGACCTGCTGCCAGTCTCCTATTAACTTGAACTATTCATAAAGATAATTGGTAAGTGTATGTGAGTGTGTGGGCACAAAACGGAGAGCACCTGATGGGAGAATAATGCTGGGAGACATGAATTGGTTTGGGCTATCTGTGGTAAGAAAGATAGAACCAGAGTGATGTCAAAGAAATGCAATGAAGGAAAAGGAGAGAGTCCTCAACTGGGAGAGACAATGGAGGAAAATGGAGCGAGTCTGGCGGAGGTCAGTAAAAATGATTAGAAGACTGGGGCATATGACTTCTGAGAGGCTGAGGGACCTGGGCTTATTTAGTCTGGAGATGAGAAGACTGAGGGGGGATTTAATAGCAGCCTTCAATTACCTGAACGGTAGTCCCAAAGAGGATGGAGCTAGACTGTTCTCAGTGTTGGCAGATCACAGAACCAGGAGCAATGGGCTCAAGTTGCAGCAAGGGAAGTTTAGGCTAGATATTAGAAAAAACTTTCTCACTAGGAGGGTAGTGGAGGGCTGCAACAGGCTACCCAAAGAAGTTGTGGACTCTTCATCCTTGGAGGGCTTGAAGGCCCAGCCAGACAAAGCCTTGGCTGATATGATATGATAAGAACAGCCCTTCTTTGAGCAGGGGATTAGACTAGATGACCTCCTGAGGTCCCTGCTAACCCTAATTTTCTATGATTCTATGACTGAGGGGGAGAAATGAGGAACGACTCAGATTGAACCGTTGAGAGAAAATAAGGAGTCAGGAGGAGGGAAAGGAAACACCAGGTTATGGGAAAAGAGAAGGAGAATAGTGACTAAAAGAATGTAAAAAACAGGGACAGAGGGGGAGAAAGGGGAGGGAAAAAACTGTGAAGGCAAGATTCTCCCACATGGTAGGACTTCTTTGCATGAACCTGGCAGCATGAAGCTGCCCTAAAGCCAGCTTAAAAAGCCATCGGGCAAGTCCTGGCAGTGGCCTCAGAGCGGTTCCATTCTTGGCTGCTTGTTCCACGGGCAAGGCTGGTGTACACCTGGCGGCCAGAATCGTCCTTCTGGGGCCATGAATATCCAAAGTAAATAGAGCAGTCTTAGGTTGATAGGGCTGTAATTGATATTGCAGACTCATTGACTGGATAGTCCCCAGTCTTGAGAGAGACCCACCTTCTTCCTGAGTACTGCCAAGTCCTGCTCAGCTGCAGATGAGGTTCTAGTTACCAGGTTGCTAGTAACTGCAGGACAGTCCTCTGTGTGACCCACAGGCTGGGCTTCCTGCCTCACTGTTGGCAAATCATTTTTCCATTCAGTGCCTCAGTTTTCCCATCTCTAACATGGATGTGATAATTCTTGCATACCTCAGAGGCAGGTAAACGTATCTTAAAATCCTCAGAGGGAAAGTGTTTTACATGTCAGTTTTTATCATTTAGATGTCACCAGGTGGGAAATACAAGCAGAATCACAACAAGCTCACTCATGTCACCTAGTCACAGTCACTCAGGGAGTTGCACAGAACTTGGCATTGATGTTGCAGCAATCCCCTTTGAACTGCAGACATGGAGGAGAGGGCCAGAGTCCGCTGCCAGTCACAGCCCTGGCAATGTGCTGATTTCATTCTAGTCACACAAGTGCGAGTGAGGGCAAACTTCAGTATAACCTGTTAACCAGGAATAAGAGTGGAAGGAAAAGGAAAAAGACAGGATTCGCAGCACAGCTCATAAGAAAGAGCCAACTTACCCATGTCAGACGATAATGAGTTGTCAGGATTATATGTGGCAGCAACGCTACTCAATTTGAAGTGGAATTATTAAACTGATTATGGGAAAGTTCTCGTATCTCCATTCTGCCAGAATCCAAATAACAAGCGGCAAACAAGGCGAAAGTTGAGCTAAGACAGGAGAACAGTGAAACAGACTATTATCTGTCAGAGAGAGACACACATTGAAAAGAGGAAGTCGTTAACAGAAGGAAATAAATCTATGGAGAGGAATAAATGACACAAGAGCGAGAAGTTTATTTGCTATGTAATGAAAAGTACTCATTTTTTAACACTATGGAGCTCCAAAACAAGGTGTAAAGCCACCTGACTGTTACAGCATACATGGAAGCATGTGCTATATCATCAGTAATGAGCTGGTTAGTAATGAACTAGCTTTGCCTTTTAAAATATATGCATTGTGTTACGTGTGTGTGTGTGTGTGTGTGTGTGTGTGTGCGCGCGCGCGCGCGCACATGTCTGGGGGGGAGAGAGAGAAATGATCTACTTCCATCAGCCTGAATTAAATGCTGAGAATTAGCTTAGCTATATGCCATATTTCATGTTAGATTACTTTGGGAACACAGTAGGAGATAGAATTTATATTCTTGGTATAAATGAACTTCATAAGCTTTACTTCACAGGGGAAAAAGAAATCGAGTCTGATAAAGTTCTATGACAAAAAAAGCAACATTTCTATGGGGAAAAAAACTTTTGTTATCAGTGATGATGAATTGAATTGATGCACAATCAGTGTTGCAGAATACTGGAGATTAGAAACATTGATAGCTTATGCCTTAATGGTCCCAATTCTGCTATTAGCCTGAAATTACAGTTCAAAACAGTCTAAGACTTGTGTGCCCCACAAATTCATAAAAATTCAAGAGCTACTTCCACCAGTCTACTTTTGATAAATTTTCTTTGATTCAATAACCTTTCTTAATGGAATTTCTCTCTCTCTCTCTTTTTTCTTTTGGTCCACACATTTATTATTTCCTCCCACTCCTTTCAGTGGGAATGCAGGCCTCTGACTAAACATCCATGTTGTAATCTGTACAGAAATTTACTGATGGGGCATGACAGAAAGGACTTAAAGAAAATTATGCATTTTCTCTGATCTACCCTAGGGCACACAAATCAAAGTCTCTCCTGAACATTACATAGTAAAATTGAAAGTAGCTACACTTTATATGGAAATTAGATGCTCCTAGAATATAATATAACTAAGCATATATCAAATACAAAAGACAATGAACACAGTAACTGCTTTTTTTTTAATGAGGATTAAACCTCTACTTTACTTTATTTCTTACATATTGCCTTAGTATACTGTGTTTTCTCGGATAATAACATCTGAGCAAAACAAATCTGGGAAGAATAAATCTATTTTTTTTCTGGTGTGCTACATTGTTTGTGATTTTCAAAAAATTTTATATTAGACTTTTGGTAACCCTTATTTCACATTGTATCTCTATACCACTTTAGAAGTGGATGCAGAATGGGTCAGCATCTGTCAGTTCCCTGTTGTTATTGTCTGTCCTATTGGCTCCACTAGAAATGGAAGCACATCATTTAGGAAAAGGCCTATAGTGGTGCATCTGGTGTGATGGTATACAGAATTAAATGTCTAATTTTATTTTCATCTTGATTACTTTCTTTGTTGTTTTACAACAAAAGGAAAATTATACTATGGGCAATTTGACATCTTGAATTTAAAGCATGCTGTTTTTACTCACAGTATTCTAATATTTCCTTCCTGAGTGAATTTGCTATTAGCATCATAGCCCCTCCAGCTGTTATTGTCAAGGACTGTACCAGTGGCAGCTGCCACATGCAGGTTTACTGCAGCTGGAAGAAAAATCCGACAACATCTGGAATTCTGTCTCTTTCCTCCAGGGCATCTGCAGACCTTTCCTGCTCCATAAATATATATATGTATATTTTTTTTGGTTGAGATGTGAAGCTGAGGCTGTAAGAATAAGTGTATTTAAATCATAAGCAGCAGCAAGGAGAAAGGGGCTTGCTTGGTTTGATACAAGCCAATGACAGGCAGAGTAGCCCTAAGGAGAATCTTGTTTTCTTTATTCTGGTGAATTTCCTTGTACAGTGTTCGAAGAAACTGGTTTTCTGTGCTTCTTGATCATTGTCACATGGCAGAGAGGCAGAAGTCATCTCATTTTGAAGAAACATAAATAAAAGAGAAAGAGAAATGACCTAGTTCATTCTTCCACAGGGCACTGTTTTTTGATAAGCTCTTGGGAGAGACTCTACCAGTTCCTTCAATTCCAAATCACAGCTTGACAGAAAGCACAAGGTACAGGCCAGTGTGTCAATGAATGCAATGGAGAAGGAAGCTAAAAGCAAGGAGGGGCCCACTGCAGTGCATAAGGGGACTCAGAAGATCCTGCCTGAAATCCCAGCTTTGCCACAAGTGCCCTGTGTGTTGAAAGGCAAGTCACTTAGTCTCTCTTGCTTCAGTTCCCAACCCATGACATGAGCATTATATCAATTCCCTATCTCACATGGGTGCTAGGAGGGGAAATATTTTAATAGGGGTAATATAAGTACTGGGGAGAGAGAAGCTTTATAAGCATTTTGCATTTGTGGTGAAAGGAGATGGGAGTATGAAGTCATTGTTTAAAAGAGCAATATGCCTGTCATCCCACAGACCATGTAATAAGCAAACAGGTGGACTTTCCCTAAAAGGCTTCAGACACCTGGAACAATTATAGAAGCCCCCACAAGGGTTCTCTGTGAATGAGCGGTTCTCCATGATAGTAGTAGGGCTACTGAGCGACAGACGGGGGCACCGATAATGAAAAACAGGGCATAATCCCATATTTCCATATCCATAATGAGGCAAGATGAACCAGTACAGAGGGAAGGATATAGGCTTCCCACTCCATGTATATAGTACCAGTAGTCATATGGGAGAGGTCCTGACCATGTAGTGACCACCAAATGTTCAAGGGCAAGGAATACATTCCTTAAGGTGACAGATCAAGAAGTTTAAGCAAATGTTGTCTCTTCATCTCTTTCTGTTCCTGATGAAAAGATGGTTCCTCTTTAACAAAACATGCAGGCTACTTAAAAACATAGAGGTTCTGTTGAAAAGAGGATTTTCTGCTGATTTATCCTGTTCTGAACAGTAAATAGACTGTTCCATTAAAGACTGAAAACTGATATTGCATTTGTTATTAGAAAGTGCCCTTATTTATAGCAGTACCATGATACTGCTGGCATTATAGTTTTGCCATTCATGCCTAATCAGCCTGTGACACTGGTGCAACAAACTAGCACCATGAAGTTAGTGGGAGTCAGAGAGATCTGGGCTGAGACTGTATTAACTTCTGCACAGATTCCAGACTAGTAATTGGAGCAGGAAATACAAGCAGCACAGCCAGCCCCAGGCTTCTCTCCCATCTCAGCTAAATCTGTGCCATTTTTTGCAGTCTCTGAGGAAAAGTAGCAAGGTGACTGAATTAGATGACATCCCCTTTTCTGTACTGCTGCACTGGTAATGGAAAAGCCATGCATGCATTGATCCTGAGGTGGTGCTCTGCCTGTACAGATATACTGCATGGTTCCAGCAGCTGTGCTGGTATCACAGTGACTCCTTGCTGCTGCATTGACTTATTCTGTGACCTTGCACAAATCATTTAACCCCAAAGCACCTTGGTTTTACTCGATTCCACATATAGGACTTGTCACAGAGGGCTAAAGAAGACACTGTAAAGACCCTTGTTCATCACTGTAAAGAACCTTGAAAACACAGGATACATACAAAGGCTTATTATTTATTACTTCCCTTCATAAGAGTTGTTGCACCGTGATGAGGACACAGAATGGCTGCTGCTATCGTTACATTTCAGAATTGACTACATTTCAATAACAGTTGATGCGATTCTACCTATACAATCTATAAACTTTTTAGTATCCTTCTGGATAACAGGTACAATGTTAGTGGAAGATGGCATTGTTATATTATTCATTGTGCTAGCTAGGGGCAGTGAAGCACTATATTATCCTTTCAGAAAATATATCAGGAAGCAGCTCTATATTACATTTTTTTCTCTGTTAAATGAAGCAGTGCTGCTGTATTCCAGCCTCAGAGAATGAGTGAGAACCTGTCAGATGCCTTCGTTCTCCTTCATGCTCAAGATTTGTAAGTCATGAGTAGGTGGACAGCGCAGTTCTTGTTGGGCAACAAAATAAACTATTCACATTTGTTGAACAAGTGAGTGCTTAGGGCCGGACTCTCATAGCCATCACTTCACTGCTCAGAAGGGAAAGACCACTGCCAAGACGGCAGCTCAGGCTGCTTGCCCAGTATCCCTCTGTGTGACCATGAGGAGAGGTGAAGAACAGGAACAGCCCTGGCCTCGCCTCATTTCTAACCGGAACAAATGGCATAGCTTATTCCAGAGGAACTTGACAATTGATTTGATTTCAGAGTGTAAATACCACCCTGAGGAAAAAATGCCACATGTCTCATTAATTTACAGAAGAAAGATATAACAAGAACCCATGGATAGAAGCTGAACCCAGATAAATTCAAATCAGAAAAAAGACACACTGTTTTAACAGTGAGGTGATTAACCACAGTAGCAAACTACCAAGGGGTATGATGGATTGAATTCTTCATCTCTTGCTCTTTTCAACACTGAACACCTTCCTGAAAGACAGGTTTTAGCTGAATACAAGTGATTAGACTCAATATAGGAGCGATTAGGTGAAATAGGGCCTTTGATACAGAGGAGATCAGACTAGATGATGATCCAGTAATCTATTCTGGCCTTAAATGCTATTAATCTAAGAGCAGATGGCCTGATGGAAAGGAAGAGAGAGGTTTCTCCACAAAAAAAGTTAGGAAGGGACTGGTACTCAAAGGCATCAGTCATATTCAGATCTTATTTTTGGAAGACTGCCGCTGCAGTTGCTTCTTCCTTAGGAAAGGTGGTAAAATGACAGTGCAGCCCTTAGTTTGCCTTCTGTTATTACTAGTAGTAAGAATTTCATATTACCTTAAATTTACACACTGTATTCTACCTGCAGAGGAAGGCACATTTCCTGCTTATAAGATGATCATTTTAGATGAAGAGATAACAATTGGTCAACAAGTCAGGAAAGAAACAAGAGGAGAAAAGATTGAAGAAGTAGCAGGTTTTAAGGAAGGATATGAAGGAGGAAAGAAAGGGGTGCAAGAGAGAAAAAAAGGAAAGATTTCTCAGAACTTAGGGCATGTCTACACTATGTACATAGTACTTTTGAGACTGACACCAAAAAATAAACCCTGCCCATCTGTCCCTACTTGGAGCTTCAATGAGATGGGAGTCCAAGATGGGTGGTTGTTCCTCAAGGAGACGATCCTCCAAGCTCAAAGGGAGTGAGTCCCAATGCTCACCAAGCCGGGCAGGAGTGCTAAAAAGTCCTCATGGCTTGGCAAAAGCATCCAGGTGTCCCTCAGGGCAAAAAAGGAGGTGTACAAACAGTGGAAGAAAGGGGCTATCACCAAGAAGAATTACACTTCTGTTGCTTGTACTGCAGGGAGGCTGTTAGGAAGGCCAAGGCAGAGATGGAACTAGGGCTAGCAATCAGAATTAGGAATAATGAAAAGTCCTTTTTCAATTCAGAGGGAGAAAGAAGGCACTGGGAAATGTGGGGCCCCTACAGGACAGGCCTGGCAATCTGGTGATTGTGGCTAATGAAAAAGCTGATCTTTTCAACAAATTCATAGTTTCGTAGTTGGTAGGGTTGGAAGGGACCTGAGCAGATCATCGAGTCTGACCCCCTGCTGTGGAAGGAAAAAGTACTGGGGTCAAACGACCTTGGTGAGGTGTTCATCTAGCCTCTTCTTAAAGACCACCAGGGTAGGAGCCAGCACCACTTCTCTTGGAAGTTGGTTCCAG
>NW_017728918.1:69638506-69689288 GCF_001723895.1 Crocodylus porosus | reverse complement strand
AGTCACTGATGAAGATGTTGAACACTGCGGGCCCGAGGACCGAGCCCTGCAGAACCCCACTGCCCACATCCCTCCAGGTCGAAAATGACCCGTCCACCACAACTCTCTGGGTGCAGCCCTCCAGCCAGTTAGTGACCCATTTGACAGTGTAGGTGTTGACACCACAGTCCCCTAGTTTTTTAATGAGAATGGGTTGAGAGACAGTGTCAAAGGCCTTCTTAATTAAGTCCATTGCCTCCATATTCTTTGCCTCCATATTCCTGAACAGGCACCAGGACATTTCCCTCCCTGGCATTATGGACAGACCTAGGGGAGGCACCATCATGCCTAGGGTTATGACCTAATTTGGGAATTGTTGGAGGGGCTGGACATGTTTAAATCAGTAGGTCCAGATGCTCTTCACCTGAGGGTGCTGAGAGAATTGGCAGGGGTCATAGCGGGGCCCCTGTCATGGCTTTATGAGCACTCGTGGTGCTCTGGTGTGGTGCCAGAGGATTGGAAAAGGGCCAATGTGGTCCCCATTTACAAGAAGGGGAAAAGGAGGACCACAGCAACTACAGGCCAGTCAGCCTTACCTCAGTCCTTGGGAAGACCTTTGAGAAAATTATCAAGGAGCACATCTGCAAGGGCCCAGCAGGGGAGGTAATGTGCAGGGGCAATGAACATGGGTTCATTGAGGGCAGGTCCTGCCTGACTAACCTGATTTCCTTTCATGATCAGGTCACCAAGTCCCTGGACAAGGGCATTGAGGTGGATGTCGTCTTCCTGCACTTTAAGAAGACAAAGTTCTTTGGGTGAATCTGATATCTTTTATTAGACCAACTTACATAGTTGGAAAACAATTATTCAGCAAGCTTTTGGGTTCAAAAACCCTTCGTCAGGCTAACAAAGTTTCAGCAGTTGGTGTGTGCTCTTCCTGTATGGAATGAAAAGTAAAGAAACCAGAGGCTGGTCTGGTATGCATACAAGACGGGTAGTCAGTGAAAATGTAGATTGAGAAGTCAATGGGTGAGAGATAGGCTCGGGGAGGGCGTGGGGAGAGAGAAGGGGGATGAATAGTGGAGAGATACCTGGGGGGTCAGATGTCAGGCAGGTTATACATAAATCCAATGTCTATATTTAGGCCATGATTTTTAGTATCCAGGAGGTTGAAGTGGAGTTCATAGGCTCGTCTCTGGGAAGTGTTTTGTAAGTTTCCTTTGAGGATCAGGACTGAGAGATTGGAGAGAGAGTGGTTTTCCTGTGAGAATGTGCCCCCACAAGTAATTGGGTATTTCTGTCTTTGATAGATTTCTGGTGTGCATTCATTCTGGTGTGCAGTTGTTGTTTGGTCTCTCCTATGTATTTTCCATCAGGGCATTGGGTGCATTGGATGAGATATATTACATTTCTGGAGGTGCAGCTGTAAGATCTGGGAATGAGGATGGCTCTGTGTGGGGTGTAGTAATCGTGGGGTGGCGTGGAGATGTGTTGGCAGGTTTTGTATTTCTTGTCATGGCATGGTTTGGATCCATTTGGTGTGTTCTGGGCCTGAGGAAGTTTGCTTCTGGTGATGAGGTTAGCGAGGTTCAGTGCTTCTTTGAAGGCTAGGATGGATGGCTCTGGGAAGATCTTTTTTAGAGTAGGGTCTCTTTCTAGTATGGGTTGCAATTGTTTGAGAATTTTCTGTATGGGTTCAAGGGAGGGGTGATATGTCATAACCAGCGGTGTGTGATTTGTGGGGGGTTTTCTTCTGTACTGCAGCAGTTGTTCACGTGGTATCCGGATGGCTCTTTCAAATGTATGATCCATCTCTCTGGAGGAGTGTCCTTGTTGGGTGCAAGCCTTTTTAAGATTGGTGAGGTGGTAATCCCAGGTGTTCTCTTCAGTGCAAATTCGGTGGTATCTGAGGGCTTGGCTGTATATCACAGATTTTTTGGTGTGTTTAGGTTGATTGCTGGTTCTGTGCAGATATGTATGTTGGTCTGTGGGTTTCTTGTATAACGTGGTCTGTATTTTATCATTCTGGATACTGGTCATTGTGCCTAAAAAGGAGATGTTGGTGCTGGAGTATTCTAGAGAAAGTTGGATGGAGGGATGGTGATTGCTGAATTTCTGATGGAACTCAATCAAAGATTGTAGGTTTTCAGCCCAATGGTGAAAATGCCATTGATATATCTTAAGTATAACAAGGTTTTGATGGTGCAGTTCTTGAGGAAGTCTTCTTCCAGGTGGCTCATAAAAAGGTTGGCATACTGTGGGGTCATTTTGGTGCCCATAGCTGTTTCCATCGTCTATCCACATCGAGGAAGTGTTGGTTATTAAAAGTGAAATTGTTGTGTGTGAGGATGGAGTATACAAGGTCAGTAATATCTTTGGGTCTGTATTCTGAGTTGTAATCTTGTTCCTGTAGATATGTAAGGCAAGCTTGGATGCCATCCTGGTGTGGGCTGTTGATGAGTTGGTAACATCCATGGTGGCTAGGAGGGTGATACTGGGAAGGTGGTTTATGTTTTTAAGTTTTTGTAGAAAGTCTGTTGTGTCTTGGGCACAGTGGACACTTTTCCTCTGTAGAAGCTGGGCCAATATTCAGGCAAAAATGCAAGAGTCATGGATCCAGGAAAAAAAACCTTGAGAGAGCATTACTTTGGAACCTAGTGTTTAGAGCACTGAGCTGGGCAGGGTGACTCTTGGGGCTCATTCTCTGACTGCTTATACTTTTTAGTCATTGGATTTAACCCCCCCCAAACAACCCCCCCACAAATGTTCATTGACAGGACTAGGGACCCAGGATCCCTTCTCTTCCTCCTCAGTGTGTCAACTGGTAGGCTACTGCTGTTTGTCTGGAAGCCAGTGATAGTACTCCCAGTGACTTCAGTGGGAGCAAGACTGAGAGATCAGTAGGCAGAAAATAGAATACATAGATAAATAACACTTCCTCCAGACTATGGGTGTGAGGTGGGCATGCTGGAGGGGAGGAACAGAAGAATCCAGCTAGATCTAGACAGGTTACAGGGGTGGGTGGATGAGAATAGGATGGAATTCAGTGCATACAAGTGCAGGGTGCTGCATCTAGGGAGAAGGAACCAGCAACAAACCTATAGGCTGGGGAACTCCCTTCTTCTCAACACGGTGGCAGAAAGGGATCTTGGAGTCATTGTTGACTCCAGGATGAACATGAGCTGCCAATGCAAGGAAGCCATCAGTAAGACTAACTATACCTAATCATGCATCTACGGATGCATCACAAGCAGGTCCAGGGAGGTGATCCTTCCCCTCTATGCGGCATTGGTCAGGCCACAGTCGGAGTACTGCATCCAGTTCTGGGGGCCGCACTTCAAGAGGGATGTGGCTAGCATTGAGAGGGTCCAGAGGAGGGCGACTTGCATGCTCAAGGGGCAGTGGGTCAGGCCCTACAAAAAGAGGCTGAAGGGCCTGAATGTATTCAGCCTCCACAAGAGAAGGCTGAGAAGGGTTCTGATGGCCATTTACAAACTCACCAGGGGTGACCATCGGGAATTGGGTGAGGCCCTGTTCCCCCGCAGCCACAAATTGTTAGAGAGAAGGTTCAGGCTGGACATCAGGAGACATTACTTTACAGTTAGGGCTGCCAGGCTCTGGAATGGACTCCCGATGAAGGTGGTGCTCTCTCCTACCTTGGGGATCCTCAAGAGAAGGCTGGACAGATATTTGGCTGGCGTGTTATGACCCCAGCACTCATTCCAGCTTGGGGCAAGGAGTCGGATCTGATAATCTGTTTAGATCTCTTCCAACCCTACGCACTATGATACTATGAAACTCTGTACGCTCCAGACTCAGAACTGGATTGGTGAGATTGCTCTGGGTATGCCCCCACCACAGGTCTCCTCTCTGTTTCTGATATGCTTGAGAGAGGTTGCAGGAATAGCCTTCAAGTGTCTTCTGGGTAAGGTTATGCAGGGTCTTGAAAGTGAGGACAAGGGGTTGTTTACATTTTGCTGTAGTAAATTAATAAAATAATAAATATCTCTGCAGCAACAGGATCGAATTCTTCCTTCAGAGGTTTATGCTCAATTCCCACTGCAGGCCACAGTGTTACATTCATGTACCTGAAGGTAAGATGTTGTTCTTAATGTCATTGATACTGATTCGGAGCTTTTGTTTCATACTGGTACAGAGGTATGGTCGACCTATACTCACACCAACTGCTTAAAAAAGAGACCCTGCTGTTTCACCCTGGGACCCTCTCCGGGATGATAACAGAGCACTCAGTGTAGCTACGAAATCTTTGAAACATCTAGAAATTGTAGCTTACTGCAGTGTTTTGCTGTGTCCTGTTTTTTTTGCTTCTCTTCATTGAATGATGTTAGAGGACCCAGGAACCAACCCATGGAAGGCAGTTATCTACTCAGGGTGACATCTGGTCCTTTGTTTCTTTGGCAAGCTCTTCTTGTTTTCTTTTTTTTTCAGAGCATAAATGATAGCATCGAGCTGTTGACATGTTTGGTCCAGGTTTATCTCTAAGTCATCTATCTGCTTATGCTTAGGGAATAATATAAACTCTTGATAACCCAGGAAACCTGCCTTCATATCTGGCCTGAAAGCCAATTCTGCAACCATCGTATTGCAATCTTGGTGGGATTTTAAGGTAGAAAAGTAGTTTTCTAATTTTTTTGCAACAGAGAAGCATTGACGACTACATGGCCTGATTCTGAACTTACTTAAACTGGTTTAATACCTGGCTATATCTGTAACACCTCAATCCCACGTGAGGCCCAACAACTAAGGAATCCGACAAACCAAATTGCCCATGGGATCCTGATACCCATTAGCCAAAGCAGAGCAGGAGGCAAACACCAGCATACACTGCGTTCAACTGCTTTATTAGAGTGGAGGCAACTTCAGACGGGTGCAGCCACCACACACACACCACGCAGAACACTGCAAACCCACCGCACAGAATATCATTGCTTTCGTACATTTATACTTTTCAGTTCACCCTCATTAGCATTAACCATGCCCAGTTTCCTTCTGTGCCCATGGTTCAACCCCTGCATTTACATGGAATTGTCTACGCATTAGGAAACTTTCCACTCTGCACCCACATGAGATCATCACCCCTACTTCACCCCTACCGTATTTAGTCACAGTTCTCAAAAGCCTTCTTTTACATTATACCCATTGGTTTCCCTTCCCTGTTTGGTTTAAGTTCCTCTACTTTACAATTAAACAAACAGTTAAACAATTAAACAGACAGTTAACCATTTAAAGCCCTAAGTAAACAGTGCCTAGTTAAATCTTTAACTTAAAACCAAGACCCTTCAGTGTTTAGATTCAGCTCAGCTCAACAAGGGAAAAGGGCAGGAGAAAGAGTAGATTGCAAAAAAGGTGGGAAAAAGCAAGCATTAGCAAGCAATGCACTAGCTGCAAGAATTCAACAGGAAAAAGGAGGGAAAATGCAAGAGACACAGGGTGGGAAAATGCAAGGGTTCACCATCCTAACAAACTCCACTGGGCCAGTGTCTCTGCTGTACTTTAAGGATATGTCCACGCTGTTGGCTTACCCTGTGTTTTTGTGCATTTTAGCCCCAAAGTCTTTTTTATCTACACATGAAACCCTTAAGCATTGGTTTATGTGTGCTTTCAATTTGGGCTCACTTGTCTGGGTGGGAGTTTGCTTTAAGTCGACCACCTGCTTTGGAATGAGGATGCTGTTTAACACACTTGTAGCTGAGATTGCATTTAGATTGAATTCTGTGTATTCCAACTCACCCACCTATCCACTTCCCACTGACCTCCTATGGGCCAGATATTATCTGGCTGTTTATATATATATCTGTTCATGACACCTGGTCTCCTTAATACCCTGCAAAACTTAGTCCGGTTCAGCCAAACTGATGGATTTCTGTCAGGAGGATTACATTAACCTGTGGTATGAGTACTGACAGCATCAGGATTCAGAGCTTGGGCTGAGTCCCAGGTTTTAGATCCTGCTGTTTTGATTGGTGGAGCCCATCCACCAATCAGGAGGCAGCAGGAGAAATTAAGCCATACCCCTTTCCTGAGGGGAGGGAGGAAGAGCTCCCCTGGACCTGATTGAAGACTGCAAACTGTCAGGTCTGGAAGACTTCAGGGGTGGAGCCCTTGAGCGTATAAAAGGAGCTGCATGCCCAGGAGGAGGGGCAGATGTGTCAGGGACAGACAAGAGGGAAGAGCGGGGCGTAGAAGAGCTGAGCAAAGCTGCTCAGCAGGCGCAGCAGTAGCCCAGGAAGAGCCCCTGAAGACTTCTATCAGTGGGGAGCATGGCACAGCTCCAGCAGTTAGGCTCTCGGTGCGCAGCACGGCACATGGCATCCAGACCCTGGGAGCTGGGGGAGGTGTCTTGGGTCTGCAACCTCCGGCGTGCAGCCAGAGACACGGTGCACAGGCTGGTGCACAGAGCAAGATCTTTGGAGCCCCGGGGCAGCTCCAGTCCTCAACCCCCAGAACGAGGCTGGGAGCTCAGTGCAGGAGGTGCTGCATGGAGGGTGAGAGACCCTGGGAGCCACTTGAGGTGGCTCAGGTCTACAGCTGCTGACACAGGGCAGCAGCTCAGTGCAGACAATGCTGCCTACAGAGTCCAGGAACTGACTGAGCGCTGGTGCTGCACAAGGCTGTCCAGGTCTCCAATGCCTAGCACAAGGAGAAGTGCCCACTACACACAGTGGTACATGTGGCCCTAAGCCAGGATGGCGACAGCAATCAGGTGGCAGGAAAACCTGGCAGGGAACAGAGCTTGACCTAGAACACAAGAGGCAACCCCTCTGGGACTGGAGTAGTAAGTTACCCTGGAGAGAGGGTCCCTACAGGGGAGGGACCCACCAAGAGTTGTGAAGGAGCACCATGCGGGCCGCTCCTGGGTGATAGCAGGGCAGCTTAGGAGTCTCTGGGGTCTTCCTCTCCTTTTTCTTTCCCCCCGCCTCCTTTCCTGTAGTGTTGCCTTGGGAGTGGGCCCCCTGCCCTGGAGGGCACCCAGGTAGTCTAAGGACTGCTGATTATATTTGTGAACTATGCCTTACAGTTTATGTGAATAATTTGAAGTAATAGTCTATATATGAATAGGGTTATAATGTTGCCCAATCAGTATCCTTTGGTCTGGTTTGTTCTACTGTTCATCTGTATTTTATATGATAACTCTGTGTGTGTGTGTGTGTGTGTGTGTGTGTGTGTGTGTGTATTATAGGGTTTATTGTTTTGTAAATTTGTACATATATATATATTCTATGTCCTTACCCTTTAATGCTTTTGTTGTAATAATCAATCTGTATATAGTTAAGTAATTGATTGACTAGACCTGACTCTATAGGGGACAGAGGTGGCTGCTAGGCTGTTGTGTCCCTCCACAACACGCTGCCCTGCCAATAATTCCTGCAGTTGGAGAGGGAAGTACAAACCCATGTACATCCAGGCTACAGAAAGTTCATTTCTCTGAAGCCATCTGGAAGAAGATAGCAGAGCTGAGGATCAAGCAGACTTCAATCCAGTGTTGGGAGCATGTTAAAAACCACTGGTTGGGCAATCCTTTGTCTTCCTGCACCTAGGAATTTGATCAGCGTCTCTCCACTTCCTCAAGCCTGAACTTTCCAGTTCACAACAGGATTCTGTGCAGGGCCAGTATGATTTTAAAACCAGCGAAAGCGGGGATGAGGATGGGATTGGAAGAGACCACAGAAGAGGGGACAGAATTACAGGAAGGGACCAATGCAATGAAACCAGTCTTTGTTGTACAGCTGGATGTGACTGGTCTTGTGAGCAGCCTGGAGAGGAAGTAGTACCGGAGCAGAAGCCAGAGATACAGCTGGGTTAGTGGCAACCTCCATCTTTATGAAACACTAGCCAATTGCCTGTCAAGAATGATGGGAGTGGATGGGAGGGGGCTGGGATGGAGTGCCGCCCCCAAAGCTCCATGCTGCCACTGTTCTGCCTCTTGCAGGGAGTGGGGTGGGGAAGCCAAGGCCAGTGCTCTCTGGTCCTTGGCACTACTTGGAGGGAGTGAGGTGGGGGAGCTGTCTGGTCCTCGGCCCGGCTTCACAATCATGATGGCGCGCCCCCATGCTTGGAGCACTCTGATTGGCTGTTTCTATCAGCCAATCAGAGTGTGAATAAAGTGTTATGGACAGACAGACAGACAGACTTAGGCTTTTATAAGATCATAATTATGAGGAAATATGCATGATAAGTGGAAGAATTTACAGGCTATGACTGACAAAGCTATGGTTATAGGGTATACCATATGCAATGGAATAGGATTAGCTTTAGCTGAGGCCAGGTCATCTCCCTGTGCCCCTCCTCTCACCATGCATGGACCAATATGAATTGCAAATGAAGGTAAAAAAATGCAAACCTCCAATAATCAATACTGTTCACAAAAATAAAAAAAGAGAAAAACAAGATTACAGGCTTATGAAGAATGAATAAATAGTTCTTCATGTTCTGCACTTTGGAACTGTCTTTCACACCAGTGAACTAATATTAAATTAGACAGCTACTAGTTTTATAGCTGTCTCCCAGACAGCCTTGATTAAAAGTCCAAGTAGCTGTACCTCAGGAAAAGTGAACTGGGAACATCATGCTTTGGCCACATTATCCTATTCATTCATGACACTGTTCAGGAGCAGAGGAGGCAGAGGGCTGGAAGAGAAGATGGGGAATCATCTTTTAGTGTTTTGCCTGGATTTGCTGCCAGGTGGTATCTGAGAGATTTTCATAAACAAGTAACTCGAATTCTAGGACAAAACAAACTTCTTATGGCCACATCATTACCCTACTCACTCTTTCCCTCCTTGCTAAACTGTTCTCCTTGGTATAGGCTGATGGAATTGCACCACTCAGGGAAGCTATTTCTTCTTTCACGCAGGGACTTATAGTATAGATTCTCTGAATTGAAATAGAGCGAAAATCACTATTGATGACAGGTCCCTTATATTACTTCTCTACCTGATTCCCCACTAGCTAAGGCCTGAACGTATTTTTATGATAATGTGTTCTTGTGATAATGTGTATGTATTATGGGTATATATATGTGATGGTAGCCTCTGGACTGGCCAGCATTTATACAGGGAACAAACACTTCCCACTAAAGTGATAAAAGTAGGAACCTGTAGCCTTGTTGTGATCCATAAAATGGAGGGATTCTGTCTTTATTTCCATGGACAACGGATAATGTGCCCTTTTGTTTTCTTAGCAAGAATATCTACTTCATATGGACTGAAGTAGCAATGCAGGGCTCTGAGGAGAGGACCCTGAAGCATCATAGAAAAAAGAAGGGGAGGAGATTAGTTGTTTTATGAACAAACAACAGGAGTACCAGAGAGGAAAGAAGAGAGAATATATCTTAATTTCCTGAAGAATGTCTAGAGGATGAGGGGTCAGGACCAAATGTAACAGAGGGAGTAGTTTAAGGCTATATCCCACAGCATCATCCATCCTCCTGCACACTGCCACAGCCCTTGAATAATTTTAGCAACAGCTTCACTGTGACCAACTCCATGCACTAGAACAAGCATATGTAGCTGGCTCACCTTTCAGAGCTTGGGTTGAGTCCCAGGCTTGAGATCCTGCAGTTTTGATTGGTGGAGCCCATCCACCAATCAGGAGGCAGCAGGAGAAATTAAGCCACTCCCCTTTCCTGAGGGAAGGGGGAGAAGAGCTTCCCCAGACCTGATTGAAGACTGTAAACTGTCAGGTCCGGAAGACTTCAGGGGCGGAGCCCTGGAGTATATAAAAGGACCTGCATGTCCAGGACATGGGCAGATGCAGTGAGGGACTCAATTAGCAGAGAAAAGCTGGGGAGCTCTCCCTCAGTGGGGGATAGGCCTAAGGCCCCTGAAGCTGCCACTGGAGGAGCAACCTTGGGAGCGGTGCAAGACTGCTCGGGCTGTTGACGGCACACAGGGATGGTGCATGGAGACCCAGCCCTGGGAGTGGTGTGAGACTGCTTGGGCCCATCATGATGCACAGTTCGGTGCATGGAGCCCAGGCTTTGGGAGCCGCAAATGGTGGCTTGAGCATGCAATTCCAGCAGGGCCTTGGGGACCACAGTGAGGTGGCTCAGGCCCCATCTCCCAGCAAGCAGCCAGGTCCCATGGTGCGCAGGGCAGCACACGAGCCCAAGCCTTGGGAGCAAGGGAGCAGCAGACGCTGCTTGAGTAAACCACCCAACATGAGGATGGCTGGCCAGAGCCTGAAGGGCTCAGCCTGTGCTAAGACAGCCCTCAGTGCTGAGCCAAGGCCTGGGGAAATGGTAGTGCTGCAGCATGAGGCCCAGTACCCAAGAACCAGTGACAGTGGTGCAGCAGCTGAGAGGAGCTGAGCCCTTGGTGCCGAGAGCAGGGCACAGGGTGGGGAGAAACCCAGCAGCGCGGGAGAGGCCTGGAGAGGCACTTCAGCAGAGGAGACTCCATTGAGCTGCACCTTGACCACTGCCACCTGAGGGAGCGTGAGTCATTGGGACCTTGGGTCCCACAGGGGAAAGACATTTGGGGTGGGCAAACCCAGAGAAGGAGCTGGGTGAGTAGCCCCCTGCCTAGTCAAGGCCCTAAGGGGAGGGGCCCCTGGTGCTTCTTGGACACCCCCCACAAGGAAACCCATTGGAAGGAGGACTATCTCTTGCCATGGGTCAGGGACTATATTAAGGAATAGATGATATTAAGATTATTCATGTTCACGCCTTATATTTTGCGATTGAAATGTTGTATTGTGATGTTGTAAATAGTGTTATTTAGGGCTTGACATTGGTTATTGGTTAGTGTTCATTATGTAAATATATGTATATGATATTTAGTTTTATGTTTATGTATATTATAACGTAATAAATTGTATATAGTTAAGAACTTTGGGCTTGGGCTAACTCTATAGAGGAAAGAGGGATCTGCTTGAAATTCTGGCATCCCTCTCACAGCACCCCCTCCTGCCTACCCATCCCATTCAATTGAAAATAGGGCACACCCTTGGGTGTACCTGGGTTACAGATACGTACCCTGTTCACCCAGAAAACCTGGGGGAAGACTCACCATACTTCTGATATCCACTTTGACTACCAGTAAGACTGATAAGAATGAACTTCAGTTAAATACATGCTGTATGTCTCTGCTTTATTTTTTAACATTTGTTATTGCAGTACTTTACCTTGTGCCCTGTCATCTGTGGACAAGCAGCTTGGATGCCTGCAGTGATTTGCAGTACACTTTTGATAATTCAAATGCTTTTGATTTTGTTAATCATTTATTGTAGTAGTGCAGGGCATTGACATTAGAGTATCTGGAAAGAAAGGAAGAATTGTGAAATTTTGCCCAACGTTTTTAATAAAGTAACAAATGCTTTTATAACCACATCAAACTAATAGGAAATAAACCATAGCAAATCATCAATGGCAAAGGAATAGATCAGATACTGCAACAGTGCATAGCTTTGCCTCCCCTCACTGCAGCCTATATCACCCAGCAATATAGAGTTGTGGGCATGAGGCATCCTTTGTTTCCCATGCTTGATCAGTCTCAGTCCCAGTGAGGACAGGACTGTAGCATGTTGGGATCCCAGGGGCAGCCATGACACCCTCTAGTGGCTCTGTGAGTGTGCCCCTCTCTACCCCTAGGGCCCCTTCCCTTCTATTCTGCCACGCCTTGGTGGAATAATAATAAATAGGGAGGCTGCCCGTGGGCCTTTGCATAACCCTAGTCCAACTGGACCTTGCTGGCTCTACTGCTCTGAGGCCCCTACCTGGGCCTCTCTGGTCAATGTGACCTGCAGGCCACCTAAAGCCTTAAGGGATAATTGCGTGGCTCCAATCCTTCCCTACACCATGCCCCAAGCCTCACAGGTGTTACAGTACCATTGTTCTCTCCCTTTGGGGCTTTCTGCCCCCTTGGCCTCTGCCTCTTTACTCTGGCTAGGCCCTCTAGCCCATGCCTACTGTGCCAGACCTGGCTTTGAGGCACTATCTCTGGTTTGGCCTTTTTGGGCACTGGGCCCCTGGCCCCTGTTTCCTGGGCCCCAGGCCTCTGTGTAGGTTGCACCATGCTTCGGTGCCATGTCCCTTGCCCCTGTCTGCCAGGCCTCAGCACCTGGCAGGGCTCTAGGTGATCATGTGCCCCTCAGGCACTAGTGGGACCTCCGTACACTGCCACTACAGTCCCAATCCAAACCGCCGGTGTAACTTTAATATAAACCATAAGGCCCCAGTCTGTAAAATAAACATAAAGGGGAAGCAGTCCTCTTCCCTTTAAGAGGGAAAACTTTCCCTCACCCCTCACCTAGGATAGCCTCTCAGCCCTGGGCTATATCCTAGTGAGCTCTCCTAGCCTCACAGGGATCCATACGCAGCACTGCAGGCCCTTCAGGAGTCCTGCTGCTGGGAGCTTTTCACCCTGTGGCCACCAGGGACAGACTAGCTTGCTACCTCAGGCTTGGGTTTATATCTTCCCAGGGCCCTGCCCGCTTCTGGTCAACAGACTGCCTGGGCTGCCAACAGGTGACTGGCAATTGGCCTAATTGGCCTGTTGCCCTGGCAACCTGCAGCTGCTGCACCCTGTCCAGCCTGCAGTGTTCACACGTTGGGCTGCTTCTTCCTGAAAGGAACAGGGAGCCCCAGACTCTCTGTTACAAGGACCCAATCCAGGCCTGCAAACCAAACGTGGCTTGACCCCAAACTTAGCAAAAACTTTCAACCTTATGTGTGCACAAGATGCAACATGTCACAGGAATGTGATGGCATTGGCCACACTGACATCCAGACAGTGTCAGAGGCAGTGCCGTCTTGCCTTCAACCTGCTGAATGTACGCTCCACCATCCAGCAACTCCTTTGTGTTCAAATATACCTTTTTCTAACATGCATTCTGGCATCAAGTTACAGTTCCATGAACCATGGCAGTGGAGGGCAAATAGATTCCTTTCAAGTAACAGTGTGTGCAGACCCTTGATTCATAACCAAGGTATTAAGTGGGAACAAGGTCTGTGTGAGTGCGTTACTCCTCCAGCAACCTGACATGATCCACCTTTCCTGTATATCCCATGCTAGTGTTTATGTGTATGCCTTTAGTTTGATAAAAGCTTTCCTGACGATGAGATAGCACCTTTTATAGGTAACCCATTGATCAGATCCCTGTGTCCAGGGCTGTCCCGGGGGAGGGGGGGTGCGAATTAGTGCGACTGCCCTGGGTCCCGCGCTTTGGGGGGCCTCACGGAGCCAGGTGGAGTGGCTGTGGTGATTCTACACTGTCGCCAACAGCTTTGCATCCAGCCACTCACTACTTCCTCCCACTGCCAGCGCCACTGCCAATGGTGGCGGCAGCAGCTTCTTCACATCCAGGGCACGTGGGATCAGGGCAGGGCCCCACATGAGCTGATTTGCCCCAGGCCTTGTACCCTGCTCACATCAGCTCTGCCTGTGACAAACAAACCAGGGGTAGATTAATGTGCCAGTGATGCCCTGTCCCTGTACCCAGAGTATTGAAAGTCTATTCTTCTCAAACTAGTCTGCATAGGAAGAATTGTGACTGCAATAAGCAACAAGCAACAAGTGTCTCCAATCTGCTAGGAAAGTGAGCTACTTCTGCTTTACAAGAGGCACAAATTGCTGGTGAAATACTTTCCACCCACCCACTTTGCAGCTATCTAGCAGATCTTCTTTCTGTACGTTGCTGCAATAACAGTTGAGCCAGCAGCAGAAACAGCTCATCTAACAATACTGGGTCCTTGGTTTAATACTGAGGGGTAATATAGATGGAAATGAGGATTGCGCAGAGCTAGAAGTGCCTCCATTAGATTTGCTGGCATACTCAGTTATGTTCTGCAATGGGGACTTGGAAGGGCCCAGAAGTACTCCTATACTGTATTGAAAATTGCTGCACAGAGCTTTTTAAGTTAGTTAGGATCAAATAGTTTTGGGACACATCCCCAGTAATCCTATCACCAGTCCTGGATAACTACAGTGCTAGTGTGGATGCAACTATATACAATATTCTAATTACATGTCATTACTTGCGGAGGATGTCTACTTCTCAGCTTCAGAACCTGTATATGACCATATGCTCTATTCTGTCTGTGATGAATTTGTGCAGCCCAAGGACAAGTCATGCCTGACCAACCTGATGGCCTTCTATGATGAGATGACTGGCTCTGTGGGTGCAGGAAGAGCAGTGGATGCGATATAGGTTGGTTTTAGCAAGGCTTTTGATATGGTTTCCCACAACTTGCTTGCAAGCAAGCTAAGGAAGTACAGTTGAATGAATGGATTATAAGGTGAATAGAATACTGGCTGGATTGTTGGGATCAAAGGGCAGTAATCAATGGCTCAATGTCTAGTTGGCAGCTGGTATCAAATGAAGTGCCCAAGAGGTTGATCCTGGAGCTAGTTTCTTCAATATCTTCTGGGCAAGAAGGAAGCTTCACCAGGTGGCTCCTGTCCCCCCACACAGGACTCTAGCTCCAGCTCCCAGCTACCTTCTATCCACTTGGCCACCTGCACATCTGGAAGCTGGAGCTGGAGCCCCATGTGCTTGGGTAGGAACTGGCCAGATGAAGTTTTCTCCCTGCTCAGAATGGCGCAGTAGCAGCAGAAGGAAGAACCACCGCTGGAGGTGAGGGGAGCCAAGCAGCAGCTGGGAGACTGCAGCCACACTAGGAGCAGCCCCACCAGTAAGCTGTGTGCGCTGTCTGGGGCTGGGCCTGCAGGCATGGGTTGGAGCATGGTGGAGGCTCCGCCAGGTGTGGCTCAGCCCCACGCACAGTGCCATGGGGGCAGCCAAAGACAGCACTGACTGGGTAAGCTATGCTGCATGTGGCCCCTGCCGCCTCCTCCATCCCCTCACCCCTATCCAGCATCTCAGGAACCACCCAAGCAGCCCCTCCCCCGCCACACGCATGCACCCCCTGCCCACACACCCAACAACCACCACCCACACATACCTCTCCACACACCCCACACAGGGCAGAGGCATGCAGGGAATGAATTGCAGTTCTACCCCAGGCCCCAACCCTGTGCTGTCACTATCCTGTGACCCCGCTCTGTGATCCCAGGCTCACCCACCCACCCCGATCCCAAACACTACTCCCTACCCTCCTGCCCATGGCCCCTTCCATATAGGGAATTTTGGTGAGTTGTTACGGAGGTGGGGTGGCAGGGGCTGGGGAGGGAGGACTGGCTCAGCCCACTACAACTCAACAAAACTCTCTGTGTGGCCCCTGCGCCCAAATAATTGCACACCCCTGAGCTAGACTGTTCTCAGTGGTGACAGATGACAGAACAAGGAGCAATAGTCTCAAGTTGCAGCAAGGGAGGTTTAGGACAGAAATTAGGAAGAACTTTCTCACAAGGAGAGTAGTAAAGCACTGGAACTGGCTACTCAGAGAGGTTGTGGAATCTCCATCCTTGGAGGTTTTTAAGACCAGGCTAGATAAAACCTTGGCTGGGATGATCTAGTTGGGGGTAGTCCTGCTTTGAACAGGGGTTGGATTAGATGACCTCCTGAGGTCTCTTCCAGCCCTAATCTTCTATGATTCTATATGACACCTTGAGAGTAAGAAGAACAAAAGATAAGAAGCCTTAACAATACATTTCTAGCCTTTGTGGTCATGAGGAAAAATTTCCAAATGTGAAACAAAGCAGTAATACTTCCTTGAGACAGAGAAGGTAGCAAGATGCAGAAAAAGGCTGACTGAGAAGGGAAAGAGAGAAGGAGCAGAAACAGAAATGTGAGAATACTTTTCAGTGACTGATATGCAACATTAAAATAAATGTCTGAAATGATGGTTAAATTTCAGTTATTATACAAAGGCCATATTCTAGACTTTATATTTGTGCAAAATTCCCATTGATACAAGCAAGAATTTTAAGCATAATTTTTAATTATGGTTCATGACGATGGTAAATGTATACCATCACTCATAAGTCATAATTAAAAATTTTCAGAATTTAATTAAAACTGTGGGAACTCTTGAGCAATTTTGTTAGTTACTTGTGGAAAGACCTGAAATCTGCCCTTATATATAAAGCATGAAGCTGAAGAAAAATGTGTCAATGAAATAAACCATACTGTTATAACCAATTCCATAAACTACTTGCAAGAAGTCCACAAAGCTTCCTAAAAAGTGATCTAGACCTTTTCCCTTACAGAGTTATTCCTTACAGGTTTTTAACTTTTACCTGTCACCTTTGCTGTTGTTATATTTTGCGGAAGACATGGCAATGCTATTTCTCTACACAGTTGTTTTAAAGGTTTTGGAAAAAAATAAGTCAGCCATACAATCATAATAGGCTTGGTTCTTTCAGGAGGAGAGCCCAAGCAGTAGTTATTGCAGCCAGAGAAATAGTAAAAAATCTTAGATGAGAACTTGATAAAGGCTATGCATGTGCTTAATTTTAAGGGTATGAATAGTCCTGCTGAATTCAAATGGAATAGTCCAGCATGTTTAATGTTAAGCCCGTGCCTAAATAGTCCTTTCACATCTGGGCTAATATTGTAAAGGAATTTGCTGTGGCTTAAATTTCTTTTGTGTTCATTTTCTGTGAAAGTTTGAGAGTTCAGTCTTTACTGATTAAAAAGTTTGTGGAAAATGGTTTTCAAAGTCAAAGGCACAAGTATTTGTGGCAATTGAATTGTAAATTTGCATAAGCAAGTATTCATGTCATAGATACTAAGGCAATGTTCTCATCATGAAACAGAAACAATAGCAAATGGCTTATCTGACCAAAGTAACTCAGATTGAATTTTGAATATTTGTTTTCTAGCCACACAGTTAAAGATTAGAAAAGGTATTTGTTGAATACATTTGAATAACAAATAGATTAAAGAAAATCACAATCTATTCATAGGTATTCCATGGACAAAAAATAATTTCTTGAATAAATTATTCTCTTAATGCTATTAATTAATATAATTTAATTTGCAATCAATTATCCATTTGATGCATTTTGCCTTTATTTCTGTTTGCAACCCACACATTTCTTTAGTGATTCATTCTTAGTCTCAACATCATTCATGACGAGCTCATGGTGAATATATATAAATTAGCCAATTGCCCATCAAGAATGACAGGGAGGCTGCAGGGAGGGGGCTGGGTTGGAGTGGTGCCACCTAATGCCCCATGTTGCTGCTGTTCTGGTAGCCTCTGTCCAGTCCTCGGTGCAGCTTCAGAATCATGGCAGTGCTCTTCCATGCTTGGAGCACTCTGATTGGCTGTTTCCATCAGCCAGTCAGAGCGTGAATAAAGCATTATGGACAGACAGACAGACTTAGGCTTTTATAATATTAGAATTATTGCTGTTTTGCCCCAGTCCTGCAAACATTTCTCTGTGTGCATTTACTACTTTTGACCAATGTAGATAGGTGATAGGGCTGTGCAAAGCTTTGAGTGCTGATTCGATTTGAAGGAGGTTTGGCCCGATTCGGTGGCTGAATCTCCAAATCCAAATCGAATCAGGGGACCAATTTAAAGGTCTGAATCAATTGAAAGCTCTCTGAATCTTTGGAGAGCTTTGATGGTTCAGGCAGTCCCCAGCGGGTGCAGCAGGATGCTGCAACCCGATACAGAGCTGGTAAGCAGAGTGTGGGGGAGGGGGCTGGGGGAAGTGGGAGGGACCATGGGGGGACCCTCCCCTCCCCACTCCCCCACCTCCCCAACTCCTGCCCACTCCCCCAGCCCCTCCAGCCTCCCCCATGGCTGCCTCCACCCGCCCCAGCTTGATACTTTAAAAAAAACCCTGGTGCTCACTGAGTGCTGCTGGGCAGAAGGACGATCCCCACTGCCCCCTGCTGCCTCATGCTGCATGGGGAGCACTGGCATGACCCCCCTGACCTCCCTCTTGCTTCCCCAGCTGAAACCCCCCCCCAAAAAACCTTCCCCAGACTGACTGCTACTGCAGTGGCCTCAGGGCTTCAGGAGACTCATGCAGGGCCCCCCACATGGTGCAGGGCAGTGGGGGGCAGTGGGGATCACCCCTCACCAGCAGGAGTGGTGAGTCTGGGGGGGGTTGGGGTTTTTTTTTCCTTAAAGGGCCAGGGCACCCACTGGGGGGCTGAGGGAGCAAGTGTGGGTCAGGGGGCTCACGTAGGGGCTCCCACACAGCATGGGACAGTGGGAGGCAGTGGGGATTGCCCCCTGCACCCAGCAGCACCCAGTGAGTCAGGACATTTTTTCCTGAGTGCCAGGAGCTGGGGCAGGCAGGGCAGGCAGGGCAGCCATTGCCAGACTGGGAGAGCAGGTGGGGGATGGGCCTGGCTGATTCGGAGATTCCGCAGCAGCCGACTCTCTAAATCAGATTTGGCCGAAGTGAATTGGGACAGTGATTCAAATCACTGAATTGAATCACTGTCCCCTGAATCGGCTGAATCTGAATCCGAAGTGAATATTAGTCACTTTACACAGGCCTAATAGGTGCGTCATTCAACTGGACTATTCACAGGAGTAAAATTAAGCATGCACGTGTGTGTTTATAAGACCAGAGTTTGCGGTAACTACATAATTATTATGATCCCTCCTTATATTGAGCCAGCATAGCATGTATTGCAAAATTTATAGTCAAATATATGATTTGAAAATTGCTTTCACCAGTTACTTGAGTATTTGAACTAAACCTTTGCTTTTCATCAGTACATGGGCAAGAAAAACTTGAGTACTGTGGAAACCATAAATGAAAATGTTACAAGTAGAATTAATGGAAAAAATGTTGATAAATCATTTCTGTCAGTATTTGCCAATTTGTTGAAATTGAAATTCTTCTGAAGAGTCCGTTTAATTTTGATGAAATTCTGCCAGAACCAGGCAGGAGTTTGAAACCTGCCTGGTAGGCCCCTTTTCACTAGCTTGCCCATCTGGCTTCATGACAGATGGCCTGGTAGGGAGCCTGAGCTTCTGGGCTCCTCAATAGCCCATCTGGAAGGCTAACAAAGAGCCAGGAGCATAGAAAACCTGAAAGTCTCAGGTCCCAAGTTTGTAGGGTTGTGGTTCTTCATTCCAGGCTCCTCAGTTCCATGGTAGCCAGCCAAGAAACTGCCAAAAAAAAAAAGGCACCAAGGGTTTTGCTACCAAGAGTAGCAAAGTTGTTCTGTTTCACAGGGAACTCAGAAATGTTTTGTCCTAATTCTGAATTGAAATGACATCTCCAAGTCCTCCCTGGGACTGAATTACTGCTTTCTGCCCAGTCTCACACCTGTGCTTGATTAAACAGAAATTTGTTTTCAAATTTGGGTGAATGTTTTTAGGAAAAAAGTGTTCTACTATTTGTTCAGCTCTAGTAATCAAGGTCTGAACTCACAGCAGAAATAGAGAAAGGAAAGCTGGGTAATTTTGGCCATATGGAAGGGGGTTGAAGAGGTTAACATAAATGGCAAAATCACTATTTTGTACCGCGTTGATTATCATGTTCCTTACCCCATTCACTTACTCCTTCTGCCCAGTGAAACTACCATCTCTTCTTCACAGCTCAGAAGCTGGAGTTAAACAAGCAATTGACATCTTGTATCACTGTTTCCATAAACACATAGTACTAGCATAGTCAGAGACTACCATAGGCATTACAGCACTGATCATCATCCTGTGAGTCAGGCACTTGCAAGCACCTTCCCCAGGCTGTCATCTTGCCACTATGAAATCAAAATCTGAGTCAGACCCTGAATTAAACTGCTATAATTATCAACCCTAATTTAACCGAATCTAGCAGTTTGTCATTTTGTATTCAATGCATAAATCTGGAAATCTATCATTTTGGCTCCTGCATGCACCTCTGTTCTGCACCTTCAGTTACAGAAGCAGTCCCTCCATGGCTTTATGTTCCCTTTGTGGTGCAATCTAGCAAGATTCCACAATGAATCAAATGTTATCAGTGAGCCATTTTATTGCCAAATAGCTAAACACCTATGTTTGAAACTGCTATGTATTTATCTAGGAATCCTGATATTCAAAAATAATAGGAATATTGGAAGTGACCTCATCAGCGAGGTAAGATCATTGTATGGTTTCAGTGGGTAATTAGAATTTCCTGTATGATTGTATTGATTTAACTTGGAGGGTGGGGGTTATGGGAAGAGCAAACAGGAAATTAACACAATACATATCGATAAGGACACTGAAGCATACTTTCAAACACAACGGGACAAGCTGTTAGCTGCAAAAATCCTGTCTCCAAGGAAGACAAAAATTCGTTTGTCCAGGCTGGGAACTTGGAGATTTAAAAAACTGACTGGTATCTAAGGAGGAACTCCTGCTGAAGCTAAGGAGAATTGGCTCATGGGTTAAAAGGACGTATTTAGTGAGGTGGACCTCAGGGCCTCAGCAGGAGCATGTAGGAAGGCCTACCAGGCTTCCCACACAGAAGATGGTTAGAAGCTTGGCTACTCATAAGTATGCACAGAAACCAGTGATGGGCAACCTTTAACCCATGCTGCAGTCCATGGCAACCCATGCTGCAGCTGGGGAAGCAAGGGGGATGGGAAGAAGCAGCAACAGTGTGGATGCAGCTGGTAGCTGTCTGACATGGCTGCTCATTGCCTGGCTCAGCATGGACATGGGCATGGGCACAGGCAAAACACTCCAGGTCTATGGAGCCAGATCCAATAGTTCTGCGAGCCTGATTCAGTGGTTCTGCAGCCTACAGGTCATATGTTGCTGACACCTAATATAGATTGCTTCATTGTTTTTAAGGATTTTTTTTTTTCTTAAATGTTTTTGTTCCAAATAAATAATTCTTTGTTTCAAGGGAGACTATCTGGTTAATGTATTATTCACTGCCATTGCTTTTGCAGAGACCAGAACTGCAACATCTGAATCTGAGTCAGACCTACAGTGTCAGTCAGGGGAATGGCAGCATCTGATGAAGTGAATCTGGGCTTATGAAAGCTTGTATTACATATCTCTGATTTGATTAGTCTTTAAGGTGCTGTCTTGAGTCATGGAATGACATCCTCCATGGTCCAGGAGTCAGGGAATCCCATGATTCTACCCAGGACAAAGTAATGACCTGAGACATAGGAGGAGTGTACTTGATGAGGTCAGGAGAGGATATAGATAGTGTATCCTAAGGAAATGTGACACCAATATAAGGGCCTTCATTTGATGATGCTTTTATGTCTTGAAATTTAGTGTAGTTCTTTATTTTTCCTGGGCTCAGAGCTAGCGTGCTATCAGAGTTGCATAGCTAAGCCTGTGTTGTTGCATACAGGATTAGATGACTAAATTTTGCTATATGCATCCATACCTAATTTTGCATCCACAACGGAGGGTAAAAATAGTTTTAGAGAAAGTCTCCTAGGGCGTCTGTGTATGTGCCCCGAAGTGGGTAGTAGGGGAGGGGGTGGGGGGTTAATTAGAGTGGCTTTTGGGAGCCACCATAATTAAAACACTCACAGTGCCTTGTGTATTCAGCATCCCATGTTTCAAAATGGTGTTGGGGGCACTTTAACTAAGCTCGTTTGATAAGTTTTAGTTAAAGCACCCCTGCCACCATTTTGAAATGCAAGGACACTGAATCATGAGATGCTGCAGCATGCGTTCTGATTACAATGCTCCAGCAGCCTCAGTTAATTGAGTCTGTCCCAGTTAAGCAAGTCTAATCAGAACGTGTCAGAGCATGTGTAAAAGTGCCCTTAATGACTATAGAAGGGTACATTTCCACCACTGCTTTCTCTTACCTGCTTGTCTTGTCTTGCCTTTCCATGCTTTTGTAACCAATAGGAATTTAGTCCTTTGTGTGTCGTTGTGTATTTACAGTAGTACCTAGAGGCCAAAATGAATATCAGGGCCCTCTTGGGCTCTGTGATAAACAAAAACAGATTGAAAAAGAGTTGCTATTCCTCAGAATTTAAATTCTAAACAGTCAAAAAGTGAGAGGACAAAATGAGTCAGAGTGACTTTCCAAAGGTTTTACAGCAGAGTGATCGTCAAGCTGGGAATAGAATTGATGTCCCTTGCTTCTTAGTCTGGTGTCCGGTCCGCTGGGCCATAACACCTCTGCTGCTGTCTTCCTTCCTTCTTACAGTCTCCTGTGCAGTCCTACAGTATATGCTGTTCCCCTAAGACACTCACTCGGGTTTGTCTAATAGTTTTTGTACTGTGCTTATTCACTGCTCTACGCTCTCATGGAAATTCCCAGATGTCAGAAACCATGGAGATTTTTTTAGAAACTACTATGAAAGCAAAGAGTCTCATGACAGCTGTGACAGACATTCATTCTTAATGTTAATATCCTAGTTCATACTCTGCTCATGGTATTCTCTCTATGATTATAGAATCAATATTACACAGCACTGCATGGATGATTTCTGTATCTGCTTAGAAAGAGAAAGAGAAAGAAATAAATGCTGCTGCACCATAGAATCACATATTTATCTCACTTAAAATCATATTTTGTTCTTTACACTGTCAATGCATGTATTTAAATTTCAAATGAATTTTTAAATGATGCATTTAATGATCAGTTTGTTAGAAGTGGTAAAGGATCTTTCATTGTTGTATTTCTAATAATTAACTATTTTGATTGGTTCTGTTCATGTTAGTTTTAAATCTAAAGAACTTAATATCAAAGAGGTCAATCTTGAAGAAAAAAATAGTTGGGCAACTGTCTTGTTATACAAATTAGGTTCCTCTCAAATGGGGGAAAATATAATTTGGCCAAAGATTAATTACATAATAATTATACTGGAGAAATATATTATCTAATATAATTTGTTAAATGGAGGAATTTAATACAAAGTAGTACATTCCCAAATTTATACAAATAACACCAGATGGTGAGCAGCTAGTTTTAATTAAATTAGGGTTGATAATTATAACTGATTAATTTTAGGTTTGACTCAGATTAGAAAGCATGTATTATTTTCCTGTAAATTTATTTTTGGTCTCCTAACAAGGATGTGAATATTGCATTAGTTGCTGTGGTCTGCAGTGTCAAAGAACTGCGGTCGGCATTCACAAGTCTCATATTTGTTTGGCTTGATATTTTAATAGATCTAGGTAAGGACACCCCATCACACACTTTGGTGGCTTGGTAATGTTACCAATATCTTTGAGTGTGAAATGTTCTGCCTTTTAATGGGCCAGCATTACTGATGCCAGAGGGAGTTTTGCCAAAAAACAGCAGGAAGGAATTTCTACACTAGTCCCAAAATACGTTTTTTAATCTTCCTGTGTTGAAGAAGTAAGTGCACTATATCAATTGGTTTTCAGAGGAGAAAGCAATTTAAAGAGAACAGTTAACTTCCAGGTTTTCCTATGATCTCCAATCTGTCTTAAATGAGGCTAATCCATCTCTGAACACAGCCACCCTTGTACCTGCTTTTGTTTTTGTCTCCATTCTCACACATACAAATGTTTGAGGTTGTGGGTACAGAATGCTAAAGGGTTCAGCTCTGTCATCCTTGTTACTCAATCCAATGAACGCTTTGGTTCAGTTCAGCAAAGCATATCATATAGTCACAGGTCCCATTGCTTTCAGTGAGTCTTAATCACGTATTTAAAATTCAGAATATGCCAAAGAGCTTCATGGCTTGATGGTGAAGTGCTCAGCGTCTGTCAGCGTCGAGACCACATTATTGCTTAGCGGCCCTAATCTAATAGAAATCTTCCCTTGATTTTGGATCAGACACAGCATGAATAAGGGGGGCAGAATTAGGCCCAGATTTGATTACAACAAACATAAGGGAATATTTTTGTCCTCTGATTTGGGTTATATTTATGATGTAGGTGTGGTGTCTTCACAAAATCGAGGATACTCAAGAACTCATGGCAATCTAACACTCTACAGGACCGGGGGCCTATGTTAACATGTTTCATATAAGAATAAGTATACCTATCTCAGTGATTCCCAACCAGGGTGCCATCGTGTGACCCGGAATGCCTTGAGATCCTTTCAGGGGTGCCACACAATGTTAGCACTGCTAGGTGTGCAAGCATGATTCATAAGTCGCACCCAGGGATTTCAAATAGGAATCCATAGTCTTAAAAACATTCTGACTTGTTTGGGGCTTTCCGAGTTCTTTACAACAGAAAAATTGCTCTATTATTTTTTCCACAGCCAAAAAATGAGTGAAAACTAAGCTGAAATTTTCTGAGGGGTGCCTTGAGCATAATGAAGGGTGCCTCAAGCCTAACAAGGGGTGCCTTGAGTCTAAAAAGGTTGCGAACCAATGGCCTATCTGGACCGCTGGAAAGGAGTACATTACTTTGAAACTGTAGTGTGTGTTCCAGTGGCCTGCTCACTGCATCTCTTTCCCCACGCCTGCAAACAGAAAAGAAGAATGAAGAGGTTGGAATATAATAGCAGACTGTCATAGTTGAAAGGCTCTAATATTAATAAAAAGAGACATTCAGAATCTGACACAGCAACTGAAAATGGCCCAATGGTTATGCTTTCCAGCAAATAAGATTTTTGAAAGGAAGAAGTGACCTTGTAGGTTTTCAGTCCATTTCAGATGTCATTACCAGACTTTAAAGGATCCTTAAACCATCTTTCCAGGTGATGCCTTCTTAGAGGGAGCTCTCAGCCTGTCATACAGACAAAGTGCTGGTGGCCAGCCTCATCTCTCTAAAATGCCATTTTTCTTTATCTCTGCTTTCAGTCTGCACAATTCTTCCTCCATTATCTTTCTAATTCAAATCCTAGTCCTCTGCTTGCTTTTTTTATGTTGAAAAGTAGTCTCCTTGCATCTGAACTATATCAAGTATGTAAATCAACACATTTTCTGTAGATTGATTTTTCTCTGTGAACTAGTACTATAATTTGCAGTCTTCTACCTGAGAATTGGGAGTATAATTTGAGCTGCAGCTTTGTGGAGTCTTCAGTCACTTCAGCGTATTTTAATTTCCATACATGAGTAGTTTTCTTTTCTTTCCTTTTTTTTTTTTTTACTTTTTTCAGATCTTGAATCTTCTTCAACAAAAGGATTGATTCTCTGGTTGATAATAGCATCACTTATATTCTGTAGCTTCCAATGCTAGTACTGCAGAGTCTGAAATTCATCTACGATGTGACAGTTTTCTCAGAAGTTCTGAAAGAGGCATAATCCTGCAACTATCAACTCAACAATAAAATTATCTCTCAAATAGGAAACAATGAAAATGTTAGAAACAATAAATAACACAACACCATTGTGTAAAGAGAAGCATATGTCTTTCATGGATCTGAAAAGCCAGATATAGATATCAAAATTCAAATACTGACTGATTCATGACATATTGTTCTTTCTGGCAGGTACACATACAACCCAGTTATGAGGTCTCACATACTGCATTTACAAGTAAATGAGATTTTTTAAAATCCTCTAAAAGCATAAAAACATACAATAAACTTTCCTAATTGTATTTACAAGTTGGTTAGAAAGGAAATTTAGCACTTTATAATGACATTTTTCTAAAAGCATTTCAAGTAACGTCTTTCCTTCATGCATATATGTCCATGTATTGCTATTTATACATGGTAATCTGTGACAATAAGGTAACAATACATCTCATGTCCCAATATGTTTACAGTATAAGAGTCCAATCCAAGCCCCCATAAGGTCAATGCTAATCTATCTACATCTCTGGCAGTTCTTAGAGCTTCCTATACAATCTCCCTCTATTGGGGTGTTAAACATGTGGCCTGTAGGCCAGATCCAGCCTGCAAAATTGGGTCCTCTGGCCCCAGGGGCTTCTCATCAGAACTTCTGTGTTGTCCCACAAAGGTGGGTCATTCAGGCAGTGGGGCTTCTGGAAGGTTGGACACCTGGCCCTCAGGGCTTCTTGCTGCAGCTTCTAGGGCCACTGTGTCAGCATTTAATGTTACCACCACCTACTCTCCCTTTGGTGCCAACAGATGTATGGCTTTCAATCACTGCTGGAAATATAATTCAGTAGCCATCAGAGATGGGAAAAGAGCCCAGAGTAGCAGCAGTTTTAATCCCTTGGGTGCTAGCTGTGCCAACACAGCAGCTCTGGCAGGGAATATGGCCAGCCAGCTGATTTCAGTTTGACCCCCTAATCTATTAGATACTAGACTTTTGCTGTTCTCAGAAATTAACTAGAACTATGTGGAAAACAGATGTCCTGCTTCACCAGAAATTCCACAGTTATGAAAAATGTTCTCATCTAGAACAGAGCAAAAGTGCAACAAAAATTAAGAGTATTAAAAAGTGTTTCAGGATGATCAGCTTTGTTTTTCTTTCATCATTGTAATTTTAAAAAATACTATAATATGAGATAACCTTGGAACTTGTATTGAAATGAAAAATTAAAACATGCCATTCCAAAAATTTCAAAACATGAATGATTTGATCTTATCTACTTACTTTTCCCCTCAAAATAAAATATTATAGAAATTCATGGATTCTTTGGTGACATCTTTTAGTGAAACAACTGGATAGTGGAGGAAACATTGGTCCAATAAAAGATATCATCAAAAGATCCTTGCCTCTTGCACATTTCCTGGACCGTCCTGGCTACTTCACTCCGGCTCTATGGAAATATGTAAGTTTCTGTGAAATACTTTCCTTTTGACAAGCTAGTATTTTATAATGGAAAAATATTAAATATTCCATTGTAAAAATTCAGACCAGATCTACTGTTAGCACAGATTTCACTCATATCAGCATATGCAAATTTGCAGATGACACTAAACTGGGTCAAAGTACAGACACACTTGAGGGTGGATCTAGGATCCAGAATGACCTGGATAGACTCAAGAACTAGGCCACAATCAATCAGATAAGATTCAACAGGGGTAAGTGGAAAATCCTGCACTTGGGATGGAATAATTCCATGCAAAAATACAGACTGGGGAAAGATGGGCTAGGCTGAAGTACTGTGGAGGAGCTGGCAGTTACAGTGGACCATAAGCTGAATATGAGCCAATAGTGTGTTCTTCTTGCAAAAAAAGACAACAGCATCCTGGGTTGTATTAAAAGAAGTGTTGCTTCCAAATCAAGATAAATGATTTTGCTACTCTGTTGGGCACTGATGGGGCCTTGCCTGTAGTACTATATCCAGTATGGGGGCCCACATTTCAAGAAAGCTGTGAACAGATTGGAAAGAGTGCAGCAGAGAGTGACAAAAATGATTTAGAGGAAAGCATGATTTATGGAGAAAGGTTGAAAGAACTAGGGTTATTTAATCTGGCAAAGAGAGGACTGGGGAGCAATGATTTGATAATAGTCTTCAAACACCAGATGGGTGATGAGAAAGAGGCTGGAGATAGCCTTTTCTCTATGTTTATAGAGGGCAGGACTACAAGCAATGCCCCATACTACAGTAGAGGACTTTAAGGTTGAAGATTAGGAAGGACTTTCTGACAATGAGGGTAGTCAATCATTGGTACAAATGATTGGTACTACCTAGAGAAGTTGCGGAATCTCTGTCCCTGGAAATTTTCAAGAGCAAGTTAGACAAACATTTAACTGGGATGGTTTAGTCAGGGATGATCTTGCATTGAGTGGACTGTTGGACTAGATGGCCTCATGAGGTCCCTTCTTTGGCAGAATGCCATCTTTCCCCAAACTCTGCTATCAGGCTTTTTACCTATCTAACAATTTGGTTACCATGGTCACTGCAGAGGGCAGGCATCCCTGCCCCCATTTGCTTCAGGTAACCCTGAGATGTAACCTGAGCTGGATACATTCCTGGGGGAGGGGAGAACCTGCTCCCTTTGCCTATGTGACTGGCATCACACACCTGGATGGGGGCTTAAACTCCCTATTGTTCTAAGCAACGACATCAGGACTGGGAGGGAAGCTAAAGACCCTGTCAGACTATCCAGCAACCAGTGATGCATTTCAAATTGGTTGGCTAGCAGCCAACAACTCCTGGTCTTCATCGGATCAGGTAAATGAGGTCATAAGGTCTATATAAGTTAAAGACCACCCAGAAGGAGGGGTGGCAGCCATGATGAGGACACAGAAGGCAACTCACCTCTCTAGCTCTCTCCTGAAACACATGGACACACTATGAACTGCCTGCTTCCAGAGGAAAACTCTATCAGCCTCTGGATGATACTTGTGAGTAAGCTCCTTGAAATCTAACCAGATATATAGCTTGCAGTAACATAGATGCATAATCAAATCCTACCCAGCCAACCTGTTTGCTCTAAGGTATTTCTCTGATGTTGCTCTACCCTGTACTCTCTTCCAAACCTACTCCTTGTAATCAAAAAAGTTCTCCTCTGTACCTAGCATGGGAGACTTATTGGGAGAGGACCTAGGTTATGTCTTGGGGGTCCCCTCGGTTTGGCTGACTAAGGGAGACCACTAATTGTGCTTCAGACTGAGGGAAGCACCCCAAGTGTTTGCAGTGGGTCAGGTACCCTTCAGGTCTTAGAGCCACTAACAGACCAAGACTCGTGAGCGGTGGCAGCATTACTCCCAGGCTTGTGGGTGTGCTCCAGGAAGGGGGTCAGCCAGATGTGAGGCACCCTGAGGGAGACACTCAGAGCCTGGAAGGTGGTCGGGTGCAGTGAGGTGGGTGGCTCAGCACAGGAACACCTTATACTAGCCCCCCTACCACAACTTCTAGCCCTACTTTTTAATGACTTTATGTACTCAGACATAAAACTTATAGATCCAACCTCTACTGAAGTCAGTGGAAGCCTTGTCAGTGAGGCTAGGGTTTCAAACTTCTATGTATATGTAAGTATATGTGAACAGAGATATATGTATCTACATAGATGTATGTATCTACTTTTTTGTTTCCCTATCCAGCTGTCATTGTGGCTTCAGTCTTGTAGAAAGCAATGGGAAACAAGCAGTAGCCATTTTTAGTAAGTACAAAAATCATGAGTAAATACTGTTTATGTAATCAAGAACGGGTTTAAAAATGGACACCTTAAATCACAGAGTTTAAAACAGCATTTTGAGTAGACAGCTTTGTAGAAATTTTCTTCTGAAATGTTTGTAAGGAAAATCCAGTTTCTGCAAAAGTGAAAATTCGTGTAAGAAAATGTTGACCCTGTTAAAAGTTTGCTCCATTTTTTCCATTGGGAAAAAATGATCTCTCATTTTAATTGGATCAAATGAAGCATGTGTTTGTTGAGCTGAAATGAAACATTTATGTTTGGTTCAGTTCAACATCAACCTATATTTTCCTGAGGTGTCATGGTGGCTTGTGGATCAGGTACTTCATGTGTCCTTTCCTTCCTTGGCTGGACCACATGTCCCATAATTCACTGGAGTACCTGATCTAACTAAGCTAAGTGGTGCATCCTATGGGAAGTAAAATGGACAGGGAATTCCACAGAAACGAATGAGAAGTATTTGAACTGTAGCTTCTATGAGGTATCATAGCATCACTTAATGTTGACCTGTCCCAAAAAGGGACCATTTTAACTCCAGAGCACCAAAATAAAATGATTTACTATTTCTGAGTCAACATATTTTTTAAATCTGCTCCATTTCAGGTTAAAAACAAATGTCAAAGTATTGCGATTTTCAGCAGGATTGAACATCTGATTTTTCTTTAACACTAACCATGAGACTTGGAAGTACTGTCATATTTGGATAGTTATTCATATACTATTCTCTTCTGCTGTTCAAAAAGTGGCCATTTTACCAAATATGATAAATTCTAATTTCATTTATGTTAAATTAGATAATATTTTAATGTAAAGTTCAATATTATTAGCTATCACATCTGTTACAAAACTGAGTCAATTAGTCTAATTAATCTAACTTCAAAATATATGATGCAATCATGCTTTCATAATAATTTTGCAATGAGATAGACAAATCCTTACTAGCATGTTTTTATGCCTCAAAAATTTGGGGAGAGAGGGGGCACAAAAGACTTTAAAGTCTAATACCCTAAAATGAGAATATTCAATGCGAGGAATAATATGAAGAAAAATGAAACTATGTTGGGCCATAAATTAATTAGGTAACTCTGTAGTAAGCATCTCATGTAGATGCTCCCATTCAGAGCAAATCTTCATGCACACAAACAGTGTGTATACCTACTGTGCCAGCAAAAAGAAAACGATATACCTGTTAAGCAACTGTATGCCTAATTTTTGCATGTACATATTTGATTTCTACATAGCAACTAAACACTTGGATATGCATGTGTTGTGATTGGATAAACTGTCTGATTCTACTTTAGAAAATTTGGCCCTAGGAGTATGACACAAAACTGATGCAAAAAACAGTGCAAAAAAATCTTCCACACTGATCTTAATTCAGCCAGTTGTGTCTGGGTATTGTAGCAGTCTTGCAGATAAGTATATGATGTATTGCAACATTCAGGAAGTGGAACCTTGAACTTGGAATTTCCTTGTTTTCTTGGGGTTTAACTCAGAGCTTCAAAATTACTCTTTCAGCAGAAAGTGAGCGTGAGAGAGAATATTATGGTCTTGTTATCTGACCAGTTTTTCTATGTTATAAAAAATATTGCTCTCTGTATCTCATACTATGAAATTAATATTCACATCCAGGTTCCCTAGGAATCCTCAATGTATGCATGCATATGACCTATATTCCGTGATCGCCACCTCACAAATCTCAAGTCCTTTCACCCAAAAAGGACACTCCTCAAGACAGATAGGAAAACATTAATGTGAAATATTTACTTAGTCCAATCCAGGTGTATCTTAAACCAGTTTCAGTCATTTTGCAAGCAGTTTACATGCACTGAACTTTTGTTGTGTTACAGATTTGAACTGGTCTCTGATCACTTATACCATTTGATATATAATTTCTGTCCCTAGCCATAATGAATGACTGTGACCATTATATACTGAAAGGAGCTACAGCAAATGTTATTGTTCCTCTCTTGTGCATGGTCCATTTCCTTTTAAGTGAAATAAATCAAAACACTTTGTTATAAGTGACTTCTAATTTCTCAGGTTAGAGGTAAAATTCAGGTTAGAGTGGTCATAAATGTGTGTAAATGGGTTTCCTAAACACTCTGGAACCAGAGAAGCAGGGATCTTCTTTTGATCCACCCTGACAGCATGTGTTAGAAGCTTGCCTAAAGCTGCTGATTTTCTAGTGACTCTTTTTGGCATACGTAGCCTGTTAACTCCAGCTGGAATACAAAGGGTGTCTGTGGCACTTTGGAGAGGGAAGAACTAGGACAAAGTAGAGAGGCTCTGGGGATAACTCAATTAGTGGAGGATAGTACTGTGTTGAGTTACCAGCAAAACCAAACCCTATGAAGTCTCAACTTCCTCCAGTTTGCATCCTAACTCAGAATCTGTGTGCTGTTGAGGGAAGATAGAAGCTCAGCACATTTATAAAAATACCAAAAAATGTACCCAAAAATGTCATTGGCCTTAGAAAGTGATAATGCACAGGGCAATATTATATGTATGTCTTGACTCAGTGCTTGAAATGCAGGTGCCAGCAGCTCTGAGCTGCTGCTAAGAAATGCCAGCTCTCTGGGACTCCAAAGTATCAGCTGTGTGAAAAGACCAGAACTGCCAACAAAAGGCATAGCTGATGGCTGACACAATTTTCTTTGCTGCGTTTCCAGCTCCCCTCCTGTTCTTCATCTGTGGATGTGGAGCAGAGAGGCATGGCAGCAGGACAAGTAGGACTGTCCATGCTGAGTCCATTACATATGCTAGCTAAAGTGACCAGCTATGCCCTTCCTTTGACCTCCTCTTCCTAAGAAGAATTTGCAACCTCGAATTCTTCATGAATATAAGGAAGCAGTAAATAGGAAACAGTGCGAGATGAGACAACTCTTCCTCAGAGGCTACCCCCCCAGCAAGGGATCAGACCTTGAGGTTTCCCTTATCCCAGGAAGCCATTCCAAAAAATAAGAGCGAGGCATGGGGAATCATTAGAATTAACACGTTTTGTACAGTGCCTTGCACAATGCCCACTTAATATGACTGGGCCTTGGAGCATTACTATGATAACAACAACAACAAACCATAACTGTCTCTGAGGGCAAGAGCAGGAAATGAAATTGCCTTTGGATAAATATAGTTTCCTTTTATTGTGCACTTTGTCCTGATTCTTTTCCTTCTGGCAATGTATGACAATTTCAGGAGCAGTTTATTTTCCCTCGGGCAATATCTTATTGCTTTTCACCATCGTAGCCAGTCAATATTTGCAATGATCTGTCCATCCTGCCATGTAACCATTTCTGGATAATGAAATAAATACAGGGGCAAAAGTTCTGATAAAATTTTGCAGATTAAGATGAAGAAGCAGGTTGATGCATTCACATCTCCTGCACTAATTATAAAGACTTTCCTATATAATATATCCTCCTTTTGTTTCTACTTCAGTGTTAAGCTCCCCAGGCAGTGTGTTTGTGTGTGTGTGTACACGATGTCTAATTAGCTGTATTATTATTTTTACTATTACTATTACTTCAATGTCAGATGTGTGTATTTATTGGGTTGGGTATTTGACCAGTCAAATAAAGTTTGATCAATCTATTGGTCAAATATTGGTAAAAAATTGTAAAAAATTGCCCATAGGTCCAAATAATGCACAGAACAAGCACAAATTTTCCATTAAAAATGTGTCAAAAATAAAAAAAAAAAACCATGCATCTGTCAAGAAAGCTACAAAAAAAATGTAGCATTTTTGTAAAATTGCTACAAACTTTGACCGATCAAAAAATATGCAGTCAATTGACCAGTGAATTGACAGAATTGACAGTATTTGATCAGTCAGTTGACCAGCTTGCCAAACCTAGTAATATAGCCAGGATGCAGGTGGGAATAAGTTAAAGGAATACATTGAAGACCGACATGATCAAAATCTGATTCTTCTTAAATATTATTTCTTCTTTTTCAAGTATTTTCTTCTGAAGCAGAAATAAAATTAGGAAATTCCAGATTGAGACATCTAATGGTCATAAAATCCCAGTTTTTGAGTTTAGGGAAAAAACAGCAAACACAGGATGTAGAGTGTGTGGGTATCATGGGTAGGCACCTTATAAGACCATGCTGTACCACCCTGTGACCTCCCTTCCAGAGGCCCTGTGGGACCTGTCTTGTACACCAGCAGAGGTTTGAAAGAGATAAGAATCATGCCCTCAAAAACATGCTAGTGCAGGATCCTGCCAGTTTATATCCTCTGCCAACTCGCAGTAACAGAGCTGACACAAAGAGGCAAGAGAGGGCACAGCTGGCAGGCAAAACTCTGTCATCAGCATGCCCGCATCTGCAAAATCTGTTGTGAACAGGTCACCCAGCTGGGATTTTCAGACTATTGCAGCCTTTGTTTTGGAAAGCGGTATTTCTTTTCTTTTTTTTTCTTTTTAATAGAGATATGTGAAAAGAGAACCAACACACATTTCAATTTTTTTAGGGTAGGACACGTGTATGAAATTTTAGGCCTATTGACCTTGGCAGGGTCCCTGGAAGAAATTAGTACAATTAGTGGCATTTGTTGTTCTAAAAGGCCTTCAGCCAGGAAGCAAAGCCAAAATGTAGCCGAGAAGCACTAATGTGCCTGCTAATGTGAGGCTTAATTCAAGAGATCCTCAGTGACTTGAGTGAGGTGTTCAGTGGCACCAGGTCCCACTGTTGTAGTTGAGGAACTGTGAAACACATGGCTTGTCATGAACTAGATTCACATGCAATCCTCTACTGCCCATCAGACACCCTGCACCCATTTTTGTCAGGTTCTGAGCACTCCTTGGGAGTTGACTTTAAAGGAGGCTAAGCGTCACCCTGAATGAGGCCTTAAGTGCTCCTCCCATTTGAAACATGTTGTGTCAGTTACAGGTACCAAATGCAGACTCTACAGGCTACGTATTCAATATTCAGAAGCCACAGCTGCTGGTATTGCCTTGAAGGTTTCTTTCTTTTGTTACCTCCTGCATTCTGACAAGAACACTGAAATGATGTCTGTGTACTAGGAAGGCAAGACTTTTCTTCTGACCCACATTCCTAGCACGGGCGAGAACCATGCATAAAGCAGCTCTGAATTCAGCTTATTAAATCCACCTGGAATATCAGGGAAGTGGAAGCAGCTATCAGGGCAAAAAAGCTAAGATTAAGAGACTCCCAAGGGAAGCCTGCAGCTACAGTCAAGCCCATGGAGGAGCTTAAGCTGAGAAATATCCTGGGTTCTTCTTTTTTTAGTTACCTTGAATGCCAAGCCCCAGGGAAGGAGTAAATCTGGACATTTTAGGGACTGCAAAGGAAAGGAATAGGGAACTGGGGGTAGATGCAAAAATGGATTTGGGTTTTGTGATGCTCAGTGTCAGAGTGCCCAACTTCTAGGCATCTGCAAGAGCAGATCCAGAGGAGTTGCTGTGGCATGTCTGTACCACTTTTCTACAGAGAAGGTCACTTGTTGGCAGGGGGACCTATCTGCAACTGCTGTTGTCCCCAGGTGATCTAGGGGTGGAAAAAGCCCCAGGACCACTTCTGCCTGGTTCCAGCCAGAGACTGTGGGCAGGGATGCATGGGAATGGGGTGCCAAGTCCCTGCTCCCTCCTCCATCACTCTGTTTTCTCCCCTGACCAGAAGGCTCCAGTTGCAGGGAGCAGCTGCACAGAGTTCCAGGCAGGGCTGGGGATGGTGGCATTGGTGGATGTTTGTCCTTCTTCCAGGGCCTGCTCGTGGTCCCTGGGGGACACCTGGAGGGCTGGGAAGGGAGGATCACCCACTGACATTGCCATATCCAGCCATGCATGGCATTCTGGACAGCCACTCCCCAGAGCTGTAGCCATCAGGCCAGTGGGGGAAATGTAGTGGAGGGGGAAGGAGCAGGGACCCTGCACCCTGTGCAGCCTTCCCCACAGCCCCTGGCTAGAGTAGAGCTGGAGTGGTCCCGGGGCTTGTACTGAAGGGGAAGGGGTGCTGAGAGCTGTTGGTGAAGGAGTCTTACTGGCTTCTCCTGGCAGCTGCCCTGGTGCAGCCTGAGGAAGCAAGGGGTCGGGGGGAGAGAGGGTTGCAACCATCTTCTACAGCCCCATTTTCAACTTCCTTAATCTGCCCATTGGTACCTGAGGAAAGTGGAATCCAAAAATCTGGCCCAAAGTGGAATCCAGAAATCTGTGTCAGGTCTTTACACAGTGCATGGTGAGAATGAAGTGCCATAGAGTGGGCCAAAACAGCTAATACACTAAGCAGAGACCAACCCAGAACTAGCCAATAGTAAAAGCTCCTCTCTTGTGCCTAAGGTTACTCGGGGCTGAAAGGCAAGTAGCTGGATGGCCAGGACCCACTGGCGATGCATAGGGGGTGCACGTGTGTGCATGTGCACCCCCTGAAATTGGCAGTGCACCCCCTGAGAGAAGCACCGCTGATGCTGCCAGCGGTGCCTGCGGGCGGTCGCTGCTTGCCACCCTTCCTCCCCCTCACCGCCAACACTGCCAGCGGCATCTGTGGGTAGTCACCAATTGCTGCTGGCTGCTGCCAATGCTGCCGGTGGCATCTGCGGGTGGTCACTGACTGCCAGTCAGCACTCACCACTTCCCCCACCCCGCTGCTCACACTGCCACAGCCGCCTGCAGGAGCTCCCTGCTCACTGCCCCCATGCCCCCACCGTCCCTGCCGCCTGGGGGCAGTCGCCGGGCACTCCCAACCTCCAGGGGCATGTGTTGTTCATGCCAGGACCTAGCCCTGCAAGGTTTGCCTTTTCCTGGTTTATTGCACATAACACTTATTAAGCTTAAAGAAATAACACACCAAGTATTACTAGCAAGTTTTAATCACTGTCACCCAGCTGATCAGAGGGGCAGTGTATAGGGGTTACATGTCTGAGGTGCTGTAGGATAATTAAATTGTTTAAACATGTAGATATGCAAGTTGCAAAAAGTGATCCAGATCAGTTCTTGTTCAGCAGGCACAAAACCACTAAAGTTCATCAAACCTCCATTTTGGCATAAAATGTTCCCTATGTGTCTCAGTTTAGGCTTCTAAACATGTTCAGAAACAATGCAGTTCAAGCAGCTAAGCACCTAAAATCCACTTAAGATCCCAGTCCATAGGGTGACCATATATCCTAGTTTGGCTGAGACAGTCCTGGATTTTGTAGGCTGTCCCCATGTTCTGGCCAGATGGTGAAAATTGAAGCAAAAGTTCAAGATTGGAGAGGATCAGCTGGGGTAGGACAGGGCAGGGCAGAGAGAGAGCGCTGCTGTGACCAAGGGCTGCTTACACATGCGTGTGCATGTGTGTGTGTGGCGGGGGGAGCATCTTGGGAGGAAGGCAGCTCAGACCCTTGCCCTGAGGGGAGCAGGTGTCTGTCTCATCCTCCTGCCCACCTGGCTTCTGGCAGGGACCCCTGTTTTGTGGGGTGGCTCTGGGCTCTGCCCTGGGACTGTGGCTCTGGCCAGGCCAGGCCAAACAGCAACTGCAAGAGAATCAGCAAGAGACCACCTAACTGCAGCTGCTGCCACGCCAGATGCTTGCATGGGCTGCCAGCACAGGATGGGCACAGGGGGTGGTGGACTTGTGTACCTGGCTATGCTGGCTGTGGGGCTGCTGCATACCTGGGTCTGCACAGAGCCTGGTGACCCCTGCACTCCAGTCTGTGCCTCCTTCCAGGTGCTGCAGCCAGGATGGCCCCATGCCAAGTGAAAGAGTGCATGCACCAGACTGTGGGGGGGAATTGAAAGGACATGGGACGCAGTCCAGTGGGGAGGTGGAGCAGCATGGTGTGCAAAGCAGGCGGGCAGGCAGGCAGTACTGCTGCCTGCCTGTCTGGTGCGTGCCGCATGCCGCTCCACCTCTGCCTGCAACAGCACCTCTGACTTGGGACAGTGGAAGGGGAGCAGTGTCCTGGATTTTCCATGATCCCTTATGGTCACCCTAATTAGGCACCCATATACCACATCAGACTCACACTAAGAGCACTGGAGTCACTTCCATTCAGAAATGTTGCTGACAGTAATAATTACCATGGTCTTCCCCTCTGGGGACAATGTCTCCTGAACTGATGGAGGTATCTCATGTACAGATCATATCTCATTGAGTGAGGACCCTGAGCTCTGAGAAGTGGTGGGACTTCAGATACACCCTGTGCCTAGTATTTCTTATTGGTCAGTCTTTGCTCAGCACTTAGGCAATCTGGACCCCACCTTCAGAGGCACTGAAATCTCTAGATGGATATCCTAGGCACCCAACCCTGCTAATCTGGACCAGCCTTTGTGGGACAAGGCACATATTCTTAGGTGTTTCAACACCTAAGCTGAAGTGCCCATAAAGCTAATCTAGGCCTGGCTCTAAGCTATTTATTTCAAACACAACAGAGGCCACTAGATTGTTTTAAAATGTGGCTGTGGAAAGAAGAGGAGAGGGTGGCAGTAACAGTCTTATCTCCTCATAACTAGACTACTGAAGGGGTGTTGAACTTATTTGACCCCCTAGACTAGATCCAGACCACAGAGTTCCTCACAGGCCAGATCTGAACCTGCCTCTGTAGGCAGGGTGAGTAGCAGCAGGGGGCTGTAAAAGTTAATGCAGCTGTTGCTTGCTCCCCACCACCAACACATGTCCCCAGTGGGGCTCCATACCCCAAATTTCAGTGGTAAACCCCACCCCAAAATTCCCAGCTCCTCCAGGAGAGCCATAAGCCAGGTAATATGGCTATGCAGGGCAGATTGGGCCCACAGGCCATATGTTTGACACCACAGGGCACTTGCCTGAAATATGGGAGAAGACGTAGGTTCAATTAGATTCTTTGTCTCAGACATATTCAAGATCACATTTACTTCCTCAAGGGTATTCTGGTCCTGCAGAGCTCTGTGCTACTGCAGGTAGATTGCTTCCAGTGCCCAAACTAGCTTGTTTAGAAGCTAGCTTGGATAGCTTTACCTGTCATTGAGTGGGTAGTGCAGACATACATAAAGAAAATTAATATTTTATAAATGAAGTAATAAATGACTGGAACAGAGCCATCAGCAATCAGAATCTGTAATATTTCTCTAAATATTTCCAAAAGGGCTGACAGTGGAGCCAGATAAATAGACAGCTAAAAACTCTGTAGAAATACATTTTCTAGAGCTGACTGACTCTGCCCTGTAGTCACTAAACCTCCCTTGTCATAAATTAGAGGGAGAAGAACAAAGTACAATGAACACCTCCAGCAAATGGGAGAAGATTTTGCCCTGTCAACGCTAAATGATGTACAACATGACAATCTGCTCTGCATTTTAAAGTGTCAGGGCCACATCCATTCCTGGTTTAAATCTAGAGCCTTGTGTGCCTATGAAGAAAGGATGGGCATTATTGTTTCGAGAGGCCAGATTCGGCCTTTGGAAGATCTGTTAGTTTGTCAGGATGGATTTCATTGGTATATTATGACATCAAAGACACCATAATACAGCAGGTTAGATTCTCAACAATGTCTTCATGCTACTGTAGTGGCACAGAAGCAGGAAACATGCTTCCCCACCTGGTGTGAGGGTATATTCAGCTGAACCAGAGATAGGCGTTTCTTACATCTCCACCCCTGCTATTCTTACATATGTTGGAGGGAGGATGGAGTAAGAATGGAAAGCACTTCACACTGGCACTGTCCTGATAAAGGAGCGTGACTCAGGGTGAGTCCCCACGTGCAGGGGTGTACTCTTGTGCTGGCCCCAGCAATATTCCCTGGTGTCCTGGTGCTGCAGGGGTACAGATCTGGCAACATGGTACCTGGCCGGCAGTCAGAGTGTTGCTCTGGATGGCCAGCCCTCCGTTTGTCTGGCCACACTATTGACACATGCTCTGCACTGCTTTTTTCTCCAGAGTTTTTGTGTGTGTGTGTGTGTGTGTAACTAGGATTTCCCAATAACAAATTTTGATGCTGCACTGCCGTGCACATTTTTATGTTCCCCGCATGTGGTTTGTGGCACTACCAACTGAACACCTCTGCACATGGGAACCCACCCTCTGAGACAAGAGGTTGTTGTTTCAGAGCAGAGCAGCACCGAAGCTGTTCTGCCATAAACACAAGAATCAAGGAAAATCATTGCTCTCTTGCTATGCCTAGAACACCAGCAAAAATTTTGACCTGTCAAAAGAGTTCACTATAATTCAATTCAATTCAATTTGTAATTCAATTCAATTTATTGAGGATTCTGGCTAAATGCCATGCTCCTGAAAATGACCTAACATAACACACATACAACTATAATATAAATAAGTTTGAACAAAGTAACCTAACTACAAATATTATACTAAAAATAGAGCCCACCAACATAAAAACATTAATATAAATACAGTAGTAAAACAAGACATGAATCTATAGTATTGTTGTACATAATTCCACAATTGAGACAATAAAATCAAATCTAATGTTAAAATGTATCACTCATATCAGTAATAAAGGGTATTTAACTCTAATCGCCTCAGCCTTATACACAACATTTGCAAGACGGTTTACTAAATTTGGATGTTTGCTGTAAAAGCCAGATTAATTTCTCTCTGTTTGAAAAATGTATCAGTTTCTGCCAGAACGGTAATAAATAGGTTCTCCTTATGTCATTATATAAAGAACATTCTAAAACATAGTGGATAGTATCTTCCAAGACAGACTGGGCCACATCTTTTAGCCCTTAGAATGGAAAATCTACGTCCAGCCAGAACAGCTGTGGGCATCTTTTTGGTCCTGAGTCTAGTCAAAGAGGATTGTGTTGGAAATTGCATTTTCCACTAATAAATGGGTGCACCTACATGTATGCTTAACTGTGGAGCTGACTAATTAGCTCTGCAGTAAAGCGTTACCATCTACATGTGAGGTGTTACTAGGCTGCAGTAAACCAATTTACCCTGCTGTAGGGTAGTACTGTCTAGGATAAGTACTATACTACAGCGAATTTATTTAGTGCACCAAAACGCACGTGTAGATGTTGACTGCCAGCTAGCCCTGCACTATATCACCCTTGTGCCCCAGACAGCCCCTCCACAGTACTTTGAGCCAGGGTGAAGCAGCTCCAGGCTGGCAAGCTAGCCCCCCTTGGCCTGCTCCACCCTGGCTCAATATGCTGCAGTCCTGGGTGCATGTGTAAATGCTGCACCCAGAAGGATTTCATGATGCAGTTTATTCAGGCATGTTAATATCAAGATAGATGTGTCCACTGAGGAGCTTTGTCACAGTACAGGCAAAGCTCCCCCTACTGACAGTTATGTTTGCATATCCATCTGCTAGGTCTGTGCTTTTAAACTTCACCGGGTCAGGGCCCACATCCGAGGTTCACTTCCCTTGCAACTATCAATGTCATATAAGCCATCACCTGCTCATACATCTGCTGTCAACGTTGGACAGAAGATCTCTACATGAAAGAATTAATTAATTGCAGAGAACTATGCTACAGAAAGCTATGCAGGGCTGTGGCAGAACATGTTAACCAACCTGGACACTCCATCACTGACCCGAGGGTGGCTGTTCTTAGGGAGCATCCTGATTTGAATGTGAAACCTGGAACAAGAAATCACCCACAGACTGGACTGTGCTAACTATGGTTTAAACAGGGACTTTGGATTCTTATCTCATTACCTGGATTCATTTTTGTGACTTCCTTGCTCCTATGTGTTTATTGCTTGCTTGTTTGCCTCTCCCACTACTGTCCCTGCTTTTCCCAACTCTCTCCACTTCCTGGCTTTTGTATTCAAATCACTCTCTCCATTTTCTATTTTGCTCTAGGCATGTCCTTTCAGAGACTCCAATGAAGTGAGGTTGGGCTCACAAAACCTTGTCGTATAGATAAACATGTATTTACTTTGGTTATTCTATAAGGTGCAAATCTACCCTGCCCTCTACTTAACTTCAGGTGAACCCAGCTATCTACATCTATCTGCTTTAGGATGTGGTCACCATGCTCCGAGGATTCCAGTTTGTTCCCTGGATAGCTCTTTTTTGGTTTAGGTTTCTCCGTCAGATCATGGACTCTCTATCTCCAGTTAGCCAGATCCCTTTAGCTTCTGCCAGTCAGGGAGCCAAAAGGTTCCAAAAAATTATACAAAAATTGTTTTTTTAGAAAAGAAATACATTTAAAGTTGAACTTGGAGTTTGATTTGGTTTCCATTTTTCTCCAGACAAAAGTCATAAATTTGGGGGAGAAACTAACATTTGCATTTGAAAAAAAATCATCAAAAATGGGTTTGAAACAAAACTGTTAACCAGCTCTTTTCCTTACTTTCTAAACACTGCCGCACAATGCGGAATCTGGATGTGGGTAGCTTTTTTATTTCTATGCATTTTACCAGTCAGACCAAATATGCTCAGGTTTTCACTTGCATTTTTGCTTTCATGAAGCTTCTCTATAATTTTTTCCTTTTTACCTGCATTTTTCTCATTATAAAAGCCAAAAGGCTCTACCCTGCTTCCCTCATGTATCCAACACTCCCAATCCCGCTGAATACATTCAGTGGGAATTTGGGTTGCAAAAGAAATAGGATCAAGCCCAGAATAAGATTCTACCTTTAAAAAGCAAAAATGGCCTCTTGGTTTAAGGGAATAAGGCTTACGAGGATTTAAATTCTACCCCATACTTTGCCACATAATTTTTATGCAAGTTTAGGTAAGATGTATATTCTCTGTCTTTGTTTTCTCATCTGTAAAATATGGATAATAATAACTATGTCAGTGTGGTGTTGCAGGGCTAAATTTACTGTTATTTGTAGAATATTTTGCCAGCCTGAAGTGGAAGGTGCTGTTTTACTGAAAAGTCCTGCTGTGTTTATTCACCCTCATTTGTTTACCTGTAGTCTCATTTACCTTCTTATTAACTAGTGCTTGAATTATCATTCAGGGTTCTGCTGAACTTCAAGAATCCCAGGAGTTAAGATGAGATCACTGCCATTGTAGAAAAAATTATGAAAAAGAATAAAGGTCACATTTTTGGAAGCAGGTAAAGATCACGTAACTCCTGTCTTGGAAACATTAAGTTTACTTGTTGGAAATCCAGAGCTGCAGCACAAAATTGATTATTCCTTTCATCGTACCATATGTTGGCTGCTATTGCAAGTAAATATTTCTCCTGTCAAGTGCCTTTCTCTTTTAGGATGTTGAGATTCTTACCCTGTTCCGGCCCCTTTTCACATGGTAAAAAGGTTAGAGCGGTATTACAGGATTTGAAGAGCTCTGTATCTCCCTGAAGGAGAATTTGCCCACCACAGACACAGCAGATTTGCTCTGAGCCTGATCTTGCCATACAGGGCAGGAGAGAAAGCAGAATGGTACCCAATAATGCAGCTACAGTACATACCAAGATGGAGATCCTAAGTAGTGGTCTGACCCAAAGGGCATCCTAGAGAAACAGGCTAGGCTGCCCACCAGAAATAGTTAAGTAATCACAGTAACCTTTCCAGCCTCAGAGGATAAATGTGACACAGATATGATTTTTTGGCAATTAAATTGGTCTTAAATCTACTTTTAGCCCTGTTTCTACTGGTTTGGAGTTGTCTGCATTGCCTCTTAGAAGGTAACATTCTACTTATGCAAGCTTAAAAAACTGAAATCTATGGTTCAGAAGTTAAATTTTCTGTAATTTCATAAATTATGCAGCACATGAGTTTAATCATCTATATTAGCATCTGCTAAGGCGCCTCTCTGTCTTGTATTAACATTAGGTTCATTACAAAGTTCAGGTTCTGCCCTGAATATCCCACAGGGGCAATCGAACACAGAAGGAACATTAGCATTTTTTAACCTGTGAAAGCAATGCTCTGAGATAAACATATGACCCACCAACTAATATTTAGATGTCTGTTAGATTTGACAGTTCAAACACATGCTATTCTATAGTAACTGTAATGGAGAATAGTATAACTTGTGTAAGTGTTTGAATACACCTACTTATAGCTTATGCATCTCTGATTCAGTTAGTCTATAAAGTGCATCTCTCCCCTGATAATCTACCTATAGAAGTAATTTGTGCATGAGTTTCATATGGAATTATAATCTTACCAGTTTATAAAGCTCCAGAGTATGCCAATATACCAAGTGGCTCAGCCATGCAGTGATAATGCTACTACTCTGTATGAGTAAGGTACAAGAATCTAACCATAATTGAAAATCTAAATAAAAATGTCATTTTTGGCCATATGACAAAAATGGAAACCACAGGGTATGTGCCTACATCCACCAAATTCAGCAATTATTGCTAACGTGTAGGGCTGGCTGAAATACAGAATTTCCATTTAATTAGAAATTATATTTTGATTTTTTTATTGTTCTGATTTGAAACACAGAGTCAACATTCAGACAGTTTTTGTGAAAGGAAATTCCTAAAAAAAACATTGTCCTGGATCAATTTAAGATTTTACTTCTGTTTTTGACTTTTCCTTATTTTTTTATTTTATGTTTTTTAAAGTATATGTATATCATTTAAAAGATCATTTTACATTACAAATAAAATAAAATGAAAGAATGTAATGTTTAGGTGACAGTATTCAAATTGCTAATTGTTTTTCTAAATTGTTATTGAACTTAATCTAACTGGTAACTGGCAATTACCTTTGAAATTGGTAGTTGGTATTCTAAAAGGTTTGGTAATTGGTACCTTCTTCACTCATAATTGGCATTCTAATTGGTCATTTGTAACAGCCAGTGGGACTGGCAATTGGAATTATAATGGGCGTAACAGAATTAATTAATCCACAAAATGTATGTATTTGTATTAAATAAAGAACAATATAAAACATAATTTGAAATGAAAATGTTAATGAAAATGTTAAGAAATCAAAAATCAAGACTTTCTGTTCTGAGAACAGAGCTTATTGAAATGCTTCATTTTGATAGATTTTTAAATGAAAAGTCATTGAAATTGATATGATACCACAGAACATTTCAAATTAGACAAACATTTCAAGACCTGATGAAAAAAGCCTGTTGGAGAATTTCTGACTAACTCTACTTAAGTGCTTTAGTGAACTGTGTTATTCAAAGATTGTCTTCTACCTGTCCCCTGCCCAGGTATATACAGCATGATCTATACATGCATGAACTTTCTTGTACCTATCATTATGGTATTTATACAGCTTGTATTTTTCCCTAGTGTTGTGGAACATTTGGAGAAGGCCTTGGTTATTGTACCCATCTGCACACCACACCTTCAAGGAGGCAGTGCCTGGCATGCAAATTAGCAGTTCCTTAATGACTGCTGCAACGGCTGCCTTGAACCATCTTGCCCTGCCTTAGCAGACTAGCTCTTGGAATATATGTGCTGACAGCACCATCAATTGTCCCTATATAGTTCCCACCAGGGAATGCAAGATTTTGCCCTCAATTGTTTTATTATATGGCTTTGAGACATTGTTTCGAGACAGGCAAGATAAAAGAAGATATTTAAGCCCTGCAGACCTTTTTTCCCCCAAAATATGCATATAGACATGTTGATTTGTTTTTTTTTCTGTTTGGGGGAATATTTGGCTTGACATACACTGAACACACATTTATAAAACATTAAAGGAAGAAATTTAAAGACAAAAGAATGGGAGTGTAAAGATATGCTAATGACTTCTGTATAAAGAGAGCAAGACTAAGGTCTAGAGATATGTAATAAAAATTGTTCTCTTCTAGTATTTGAAGGGTCTCCAGAAAGCTACAAATGCAGAAAATACCTGGTTGCTCATATACATCACAAATTTTCATGGATAGGTACACAAATATGAAAACAATATTCCATACCCATTTTTCCCCCTAAGCACAAATTTGAGTAGCTGCTTGCATCCTAGCTGCAATTCTAGCTGGCTTAGCAGCTTGCATTTTTTTATAAACATAGAAATAGGAGATAGAGAAGGCCTGTTGGGCTTCTCTTACACTGCAGAATTATTTCTTACAGTATCTTTTCTAGTACTTTGTTCAGTCAAGTTGCGTAAAAATCGCAGGCAACTTGGACACCAGCTCCAAAAAAAACACAGCAGCTACAATCTCAACCTGGTTACAACCACTGCTGCTGACAGCACAGCCCCTGATATTGCCCCATGAACCACTGCTGCTCAAGGATGCTCCAGTTATGAAGCCTAATTATAAATGTCTCAAATGATGGACTTCTCCTATAAAACTATTCACCATTAGTGACTGATGTTGTTACAACCCATTGCTGGAATTATTTCTAGCTATGAGAAGGAAGATTTTAGTATGAATATGCATAAAAAGAGGGGAACACAGTGACCAAGGAGAAACCATGAACTGAATACAAAGGGACGATACATCAAAGTAAAAAGACGTAATTATTTATAAGACAGTATAATTTTAAAGGATTCATTTATCCCAAATAATTAGAGAGGAAAGATGAGCTTTGAAACAAAATAGAAAGTCTCCATACTTTTTCTTGTTAGTCAAACTGCTTTCAGTTGGTGGCTGGCATCCTTGACAAATACTCAGTTACTAAAACATGGAAACTTTGGAACGTCTGTGCTTCAAACGGAGAAGTTCGACTTGTATTTCACTTGATTGAATTTTAGAAGAGAGCTTTTTTTTCTATCTTCTAGGTTTCAAATAATAATAATAAAGATGGCTTAAGGAATAAAGTTTGTAAAAGGCTTCTCGCACTGAAATTTGAGGGTGCATTTTTAACACAAGTTTTGAGGTGACCTTTATTTAGCCTTCTTAACTTATTTTCATACACTATAAGGTCCTTACAGAAACACTTCTAGACCCTTGTCTCCAATAGCCAGAAAATTCAGGCTGATTTGTAATATGCATGGATTTCATAGTGTGCAATTAATTTTTTCAAATACTTTCCCTTTTCTTTCATTCCTTTTCAAAGGCTTGTTTAATTTAACAAATCAACGATCCATTTATTTCTGATTTGAAAGTAGTTAATGCAAATAAAGTGTGGCTGACATTTGCGAATCATTAGTTTTCTTACAGCCTGCACTCCTTATTCTTCCCTGTTGTGACGGGCATGTGGAAACTATATTTACCCATGTCTTTGTGTGACTGATTGTAGGTTATGTATACACTTTGTGATTCATTAGGTGAACATAATATATTGCTGCTGCTCAGTATGGAGTGTGCTGTACGTACCGGTTGTTATGCATGGGCAAAAACATTGTTAACCCACATTCAGTGTTGAAACAATCATCACTCACTTGTGCCAGAAGAAAAAAGCAAGAGAACATTATAGTCTCATCAAGTAGTTCAGACATCAAGTAGGCTAAAAAGTCAAGTTAAAATTCTGCTTGCAAAAAATAGCCATGTAAGCATGCAGTGAATATTACCTAACTACCCTTCACCCTGCCCCAGCAGCACCATTTAAGCTCTTGTCTTGCATGCTTGGTTCCTTTTGTACTAGCCTTTGAAAGTGAGTTATGATTGGAACCAGAAGTTTTAAGAAAACTCTAACGATGTCCAAAGACATCCTAAAGTTTACTACTCAGAGCTTTGAAACAGTGATGCTACCATTTCTAACTTCTCATTTTTCTCTTTTTTTTTTTCAGAAACCCACAGCTGTCAGCTGCAGACATCTCACATTTGGAGAAAACCCTGTATAGAAACCACAGATCATTCTGTTTTGTAACTGGTTTCATATAGCATCTCTTCAGTGCTAACTATGATATTTATCCTTGATACTAACTTTAGCTCTTCCTACAGTGTGCAATAATAGCATGCTCTCAGCCTAGGAGGTTTCGATACTAAAGTGTCCAATGCATATCTCAAAATTGGCAGAACATGGAAAGTAGTTGGAGTGCAGTGTTGGGGATGCCCAAATTAGCTCTAAACCAGCTAAACAAACTAACTCTAAGCCAACTCAGGTATGTGAAGAAGTGTAGCTGTGGCAGCACAGAGCTCTGTGTGGACTAATTTACCCTGCTTCTTGGCAGTTGTGAATTTCTGCAGTGCGATTTTTTCTCATGGGCTATAGGTGGCTGAAACTAAGGCTGGAGCCTGTCCGTTCAGTGTATGATTAAGAGGAAGGTGTTCAAGTTTTTGCAGGCACTGTGGTGATAATCATCCTGTGCGATGTTCTCTGTTGCTTCACAGCTTGTTTCAAGGGTGTGACACGCTCCACCTTTCTACCCTATGCACAAAAACCCCTCAGACTTCCAAAGTATTAAAGGGCCTTGCCCTCTTACTGCTCAGCCAAGTTTCCAGTTTCACCTACCCACATGTGTGCTAAGTCCTGCAGAAAGCACTCAGGATAAAATCACAGCCTTTGGGAGATCATAGGCTAAGTTTAGGGCAGATCACATCAAGCTTTTATTTGAAGTTTTAGAGAGGAAGGCAGCAATGTTCAGCTCACATAATCAGCAGTTATTTGGGTAAGCACATGGGATATAAAGCACTCCAAACATGGCAGGGACCTGGTCCTGACCCACCTTGATAGTGGCCTACTGAACTATCCAGATACCCTGAGGGGTGGAGACAGACCTAATTGAAGTCTGGAGCTTGGGAGGAGACTTTTCCCCTGAGCTAGGATGCACCCTCTCTGCGCTCAGTGAAACTTTGCAGCAAGCCCTGCAAACAGCTGTCCCTTAATACAATGCTTTGGTCCTAAATGGTGACAGACAAGTGAGGGTTTAACATCCCCCAGGAAGGAAGGAGAAGATGAAGAAGGGTATGGGTTGCAGAAACATGACAGTGTAACTACTCTAATTAGACATACCCTTGTCTACAGGCTGAAAGGGTTCCTGCCCAATGTAAAATGTAAATGGTTAGGCAGCTGGTAGGCTGTGACAGCTGCTTATCATGCTGGACATAATTATCTCATTGTTACCTTGTGCTCCATTTGTTGTATCCACCTGTTGTGGGTTTTGGGAATTTTGTTTGTTTGTTTGTGGATTATAAATTTGTTAAAGAGAATGCTCTTCCTAATGTATCTGTTCAGTGCCCAGCCCTGTTGTGCTTTTAGGTACCGTCACAGTAGTATTAAATAATAAACTACACTTATATTTCTAGGAAATGTTATAGAAGGTTTGGGGAGTGATTTGAATGAAGCAAGAGTGGATGCTTGATGGATAGATTTAAGTCTGTTGGATATCATGGAAGAAGGCACAGGAGCATTTGTGGAGCACAGAAGGAAAGAAGAATGGAGGCTAATGGTATTGGTGGACATATCATATTACAGACACATGGCTCAGTACTAATGTACCATCTCTCATTGCAGTATGCACATGAAAAGGGAAAATATAGTAGGCAAAAAAATCTTTAAGATGTCTGTGCATGTATTTTTTATGCTAAGTGCCCATATATTCAACGGAAGGCTTTGGATCGTTTACAGTCTTCAAATCCGTAGAGACTTTCATCTGCTTCAGCCTAAACTGTGCCAACTAAATAGGCAGATTGTTTGAAGTTGAGGAGAGGAATCTTATTTTAAAATGTCACATTTTATAAAAATAATGCTTCCCCCTTCCTCCAGTCTGAGCCAGGTTTTCCAGCTTTACTACCCAAAGTTATACTGGAGAAATAGTGTTTTTCTGAAAGCCTCTCTGTATCTGTAAGAAGCATGAATTTGCTGTGACCTGCCCAGCTGGGTGCCACAACTCATATAACTTCATGCGATTTGGCCAAAGCCACTGGAGATAGAATTTCCACCATAATCCTAAACCTTGCAGTGTCTTTACATGAAGTTCAAATGGACTGATCAGGAAATTAATACCAGTGAAAAATAGTGAAGATTGATTCAAAAAGGTCTACTTTTTCAAGCATAATGAACACAATAAACTTTTAAATAGAAAAATTATTCACTGTTACATCCAAAACACATTTACTAGAGTAACAGGCTTCTAAAGAATATGGCCCTGGTTATAATTTTTCACAGTACTATGGAGCATTACAGGAAAGAAAACCCACTGGCATCAAGCAACAATATTTTTTTTCCTTTGGCACTTTCCAGTCAATGATGTCCATGTACTTTGTGAATATTAATTGTTTTTATCTTTGCAGCACCTCTGGGAAGTAGAGAAGGACCACCCACTTTTAACTGATAGGGAAGCTAAGGCAGAGAGAGGTCATTATAGGAGGTCAGGGTTGAACCTATATTTTATTAACCTCTGGTTCTGTGCACTGTCATAAATTCCTACTGAAACACAGCTCTGTCATATATCACCCTTTACAAAAAGTACCTCACCTTACATGAAAAGTGACAGAGACACAGACACTGCCTGAGAATGGACAGTAAGATTATTCAGTATTGCAATTTTCTACCTTTACATGGAACACATGGATGTCACTCAGCTGCCCATACCAATGGCATAACTGTTTCTTTTAGTAATACACATTTCCAAGGAAGTGAGAAGGGAGCAGAGGTCATGTAGACTCACACAAAGGACAGATACAAACATAAAAAGATCTGATTTTGCCTTTCTTGCTAGATGATACCCCTGCTAAGCTTGTTATCATTTTATTGAGTCCACTGGATGATACCTGAGCCAGAAATGATGGGTAAGGTGCATAAATACAACAGTACAGGAATTCTATAAAGTGTTTATTTTACCACTTATTTGCGAGGACCTTTGTAATTCATTCAAGGTTTTCACTTGTAACTTGAAGTTACCAAACCTGGTAATACAACCCTACACCCTCATGTAGTCTTTTTTTTTCAACTCATGCGTTGGAAAGCATGGTTCATTAGGGTGAGAATCTAACATATTCCACTGCTGTAATAGCTGATCTGATCCTCAAAAGGATCAACCAAATGGATCAACCAAATATTAACTGCAAATAAAGACACCTCCATGCAGAGTAATTCAGATGTAGTAGCACATTTAGGGACTTCCATACTTCTTTTAGGCTTTTAGGCTTCTCAGGCACACTAGAAAACAAGAACTGTAGAAGAAAAGAGAAGTGTAACCCTGAAGTAAGCAAAAACTTTTTTGTTCCTTATTTTATTGTTCAATATATTGCACAAACTCCAAGCTGCAGCAGGCTGTATGTCCAATAAGATTTTAATAAAAATGGCTTTTTAAAGTAATTGTGAGTGAGAAGGACAGTAAAAACTGAAAAATATTTAAACCCCTATGGCTACTGGCATCACTGGTGAAACTTTTCTATTAACTGAGAATATGCTACATGACCTTTATATCTGGAATCAAGACATATGAGCGGGGGGTAACTGAAGGTGCAGCAGAAAAGTGAAAGGAGTCATTTAAAATAAATCTTTTTGGCCCATGTTCATCCCTGGTGTAACTGTATTGCAATATGACATGACATGACATGAAATAATATAATGCAATACAATACAATTCAGGAAAGAGTGCTGGGGTCAGATGACCCCAACCAGATGCCTATCCAGCCTTCTCTTAAAGACCCCCGAGGTAGGGGAGAACACCACCTCCCTTAGAAGCCCATTCCAAATTTGGCCACCCTTACTGTGAAGAAACACACACACAACCCCCTATATTTATCTTATTTTCTGAGATCCCTATACTTCAGTACCTCTATGTGTTTGTGTGTATGTATACACACACAAATACACTTACTGAATGAACCATTAATTCCTAAAAACCTCCTGTGCACAAGTGCAAACTTCATCTGCCGTTTTGTTCTCAGATCTGCTTCTAACTTGTTACAGTGTTAACATGTAAGCCCTGTGCTCTTTCATAGAGACTTTACTTTTGGTTTTCCTTCTTGCATTTCCCATTTTCAAATACATTTTATATAGTGTCACCTCCATAAAATCAGTTAATTCACAGTAGATACAAACAACACAACTCCATACAACGTATACACAGTGGAGTTTCAAGATGCTGTCTAAAGAACACATGACAACACACAATCATCCTGGTACCTTGATTTAGAAACCCCTTCTCCACCTACTGCACATCAGGGAGGGAGTGTGTACTGTTGTGGGAAAATAAAATATCTCTCTATTTTATGCTTTTCTTAGAGAAATGAGGAAATGGGGAAGGGAACTGTGACTTGAGCCTTCCTTTTTTTGTGCTGCCTCTGAAGCAGTGAGGGAGAAAAACCTGTGACCTGAGAAGCTGCAGTCTCCCCACCCCACCCCACGATAGACACAGCTGCACAAGCACCCATGTCACGA
>NW_017728918.1:69614297-69627578 GCF_001723895.1 Crocodylus porosus | reverse complement strand
ACTTCAGCTTGCCCCTCCTCTGACCTCATTCTGCTGGCAGAGGATGTGTATTGCTCTTTGACATAGAGGGCCACACCCCCGCCTTTCCTACCTTCTCTATCCCGCCTGTAAAGCCTATAGCCCCTAATGCTAACTGCCCAGTCGTGGGATGAATCCCACCACATTTCTGTAAGCCCTATTATGTCTGGGTCTGAACTGACTATTCTGAGGGTGGGTTCCTCCTGTTTATTCCCCGTAGTACAAGCATTGGTATGTAGGCATGTAAGGCCTTGTTTAGCTGCATGTGCCACCCCTCAATTTGGGAGACTGTCTGGACCCCTGTTTCTTACCTGGGCACTCCTTGCATTTGTCACCTGTCTTGATCGGGTGGTGTCTCCTTGTCTTCCTGCAGTTCCCTCCCCCAGCAAGGCTAGTTTAAAGCTCACTGTACGAGATCAGCCAACCTGGAAGAGAAGACACGCTTGCCTTTAGGGGAGAGGTGAAACCCATCCCACCCCAGAAAGTCCCCCACTTGAAAGCATGGGTCATTATCTAGGAACCCAAGGCCTGCTTGGCAGCACCAACTGCATTAGCACTGGCTGACCTTGCCAATGCAGGCCCCGTGTTGCTGTCCCTGCCAATCACCGGAAGAAGAGAGGAGAATACCACCTGCACCCCCGTCTCCTTAAGCTTGTCCCCCAGAGCCTTGAATTCCTTCATAATGTGGTCAGGGTTGCCCCTGGCTACGTCATTCATCCCCACGTACGTGACAACCATGGGGTACCGGTCTGCAGGTTGGATGTAAGCCGTGATCCTCTCCATGATGTCCCTAACCCAAGCCCTAGGCATGAAGCAGACCTCTCACAGCATGGGGTCAGGTCAGCACATAAGACCTCGTAGGATGGAGTCTCTGATGACAAGGACCTGGCATTTCTTCCTGCTGGTGTTCGCTCTCTGCCCATTCTTTGTCGTGGGGAGCGGCATCGTCCCCACCGGAGGCAATTTCTCTGTCTTTCTCTGTCACAGCTGCCAGGGCGTTGAACCTGTTCCCCAGGTGAACCTGGCGAGCTTCCACCACTCTAGGCCTGGCAGCTCTGGATTTGGACACCTTCTGCCACTCCTGCATTGGATGCATCTCCTGTGGGGGCTGTACAGTGGGCAACCGGGCCTGCAGAGAACAGAGGTAAGAATCAATTTCATCCTCTGTATCCTTGATCCCCCTCAGCCTGCTCACCTCAGCCTACAGCTCCCTCACCTTCTCCTCCAGCACCCTAAGTTGTCCACAGGAGGAACAGGCAAGGGGGCCACCAAGCCCCCTTGGACCCCACTGAGCCCCCCCCACCGACCCAGCCATGAGCTCTGTCTGGGTGGAGGCCTCAGAAGAGCCCATGGCAGGTGGCAGCGCCCAGGCGGGGCCCCTGGCAGCCGCGCTCCGTGTCTGCACCATGTCTGCTGTGCCTACAGCTTATGTTTGCTGGAGGTGCCACTCTTGGCAGCTACCTCACGCCCGCCTTGTGCAAACACCGGCGCAAATGCCGGAGCGCCCTTCCATGCCTGTTTGTGTGCGCTGTTTGCGCACGCTGCCCGCACACAGCTCGGGAGCGCGGCTCCCTGTCGGGCAAGCTAAGAGAGCTTTGAAGGGCTTCCCCTCCAGATTCACCTCAGTTGCACTGTGCCCTTTGCCCCACTTAACTCAGGGGGAATCAGCTGTTGCTGCCCCCACCGCTGTCTCCTCCAGGTAGCTTCTGGTAAGCTTCTCCAGGAGCATGGCAAAAAGGTAGTGTCCTTTATGCTGGGCTTGACTATACACTGCAAATCTAACTCTTATGTAATAATGCTCTTATTTTACATTTAATTATAGTTGTTGGGTAGTATTAGCACCTCAGTCCTCCACCGCAACAGACGCCTCATTCTGCTAGATGCTACAAAACACATGTAAAGAAAAATTCCCTTCTCTAAGGAGCCAAGGTTGTTAGGAGACTTAAGCTGAGACTATATAATACTCATCTAAAGTCATGTTGGTTTTCCTTTGCTGGATCTGCACATGAACTCTAAAAAGACCAATATATATTGTTCCTACTTAAAAACTGACACGAATTGTTTTTATGTATAACAAGAATAAGTAAAATTGTGAACAAAAGTCAAGGGAGAAAACAAATCTGTATATTCCTATGAAAGAACCAATCTATGTTGGGGTTGTTTCATGCTGTGTTGATATTTTTTGGTTTTTCTTCCCTTCTTTTTTGTTTCTTTTCTTGTTTTGTCAAAACAATGAATAATATAGATTTGCATTGCATTGAAGTTTCAGATACAATCCTATGCCTGTTTCATTAAACGAAACGTTCGCGGCAGTCACAGTCATTTGGAGATTTTCCTGGTTTTGATGCTTCTGTACACTAAGCAGAGTTTATGGAATCAGGAAAAAGCTTTGTCACCCTGTTTTCCTCAGCCCCTTCACTTCACTAGAAATTGTTGTATTTATTTATTTATTTTTGGAAGCTACTTCTTTTATATACTTTGCCGTGCATATTTATGATGAAAAGATGATCTATGTCCTCGTTACTGTTCTAGCGCTCAATGATGAAAAAAACATGTTAACAAAGGAAAATGCTTTTCAGTCAGCTCATAATGTTCCCCGCTGTTCAACTGGGACTGTAAAGAGTATGGTTTAATGAAAGAAGGTGAGAAGGTGAAAAAAACTAATGAGGGTGTTCCTCTGTATTGAAAGATCATTTAGGAGCTGCAGTGATTTCCTTTGTGTTAAAAAGAATGTAAAAAATAAGGTTCGAAAGCAGCATCTCCAAGGTCAAAGAGGCCTGTCCTCTATTACACAGCACACTCATTCCCCTCCCTGGCAACCAGCTTTTTCCACCTTGAGCAGCTTTTTAAAAATTTTCTGATGGTTGAGTGAAAAGAAATCTCATTTGCCTTAACCAGCTTTTAGCTCCTGAGGAACATGCAGAAATGCTGCACAAGGTGCTCTAAGCTGCATGCATCATTAATGGAGCAGCTCATGAACTCTTAGCTAGAACCGCAGTTATCTGCTCAAAGATTCAAACTCTGGAGAACAAGCTACTCCAAAATTGTGAGCGTTAAGCTCATGAGATTACTGCCATTTACCCCTTAGACTTGTGGGGAAGAGCGAGTCAATAACAGGCCACACTGAGCAAGCAGACAATGGAAATGGTTCAAAGCACAGAGCCAAATGGAGTTGCTGTAACCATAAGGTGATGTGCAGCATGGGATCAGTGTGTCATGATTTCAGACTGAACACAGGGTTTGCTTATTTATTTCCCCCCTGGTATCATTAAGCAGAGAGAAAAGGAGAAAGAAAGGAGAGGAATATGGACTGGGCCCCTAAAAAACATTTTCAAGAGTTCTTCCCTAACCATCAGAAAGCCTGTGACAGACAGAGGGGCTTTAACTTAACTATTCCTAATTGCAGAAGCTTGGCAAGCCTTTGTTTCAAAAGTAGGAACCCCTCATAGCAGGCAACTTGTCACTCTACCAGCTCTACTCTTTGTTGCCTTTGTTGGGAAATGGGGGAAGGAAGGTCATAAAATGTAATATCACTGCTACCAGAGCTAAGAAAGAAACCTTGTTAGTACCCTGCAGTGCCACCCACAACAGAATAGTCAAAACATTAAAAAAATCAATAAGGCAGAAGATTAATCTCAAATGCATTCCATCCACTGTGACTATTAACAGTCCTGTCAGGAATAAATTGAGATTTAAAAAATATATATTTATATGCAGTCTTAACTGTGCTCCATGTCTCTCTCATCTTCTTAATTTCTCCAAGTGCATAACCTAAATTACATAGAACAGTGGCTAAATTGGTTCATCATCACTCAACTCCAATTTAAAAGGACAAAGCAAGAAGAAACTGGAGAGACTAATGTTTGGGGAACTGGATAGCTTCAGGGGATAGTTAATGACGGGATAGAGAGACTTTAATGCCTGCATCACTGGTTTTAATTTGTTTCAGGTCAGTAGTGACAGAAAGCCATTAGCATATGATAGCTGTTCTTTCTCCTACATGAAATGAGTTGGCGGTCTCAGTCTTGTTCCTAATAGACAAATATCCACCAGCATAAATTACAAGTGAGAAATCATTCGGCATAATTAGCTATCTCATTGGCTGTTGTAGTTGAGAGGCCAAGAATGGACATGGTACAGAGACAGAGCTGCTGTCTCACCCTCAGAACAGGACTGAGGTGTATGGGTGAGCTGGGACAATGCGTGGGAGCTTTCAGTCTCACAGTCCTGTATCAGTTATACAGCCAGTAACTACCAGTTGTCAGAGCTGTCAATCCAGCACCCTTCACAAGCATTAACTTCATATAACATTTAAAGCGAAAGAGAAAATAGCATTACTCATACAATTTAATGATACCCTACATTCCGTCTTTTAGGGTCACTGCAAAATTTTATCTGAAATATTTCAAAAACATTTGGCAAACATGGGGTTAGATAATCAGCAAAGATTCTGGGTAGCTGATTCACTTTCCAGGCTTATGTCATTCTCTGTACTATGTTATTCACTTGATGGCAGTAAAGCTACTTCTGGACAACAACGTTCCTGATTGGGTTTTTATTGCTATTATTTGCCATGTGTTCATGCCTAGAGGTCCTACCCAAGCTTGTGGCTCCATTGAGCTATATAGCTATTAGTAAGAGAGGTTTTTTGCCCTGAAGACCTTCCAATTTAAATAGAGAAGCCAGTCAACGGGTGACAGAAAGGAAGCAGCATTATCCTCATTTTACAGACGGCGACCTGTAGCACAGAAAGATTAATGGCCTGATTGTCAGAGGTGCTAAGTTCCTGCAGCTCCCTTTGAAGCCAGTGAGAGTCATAGCTACTCAGCACCTCTGAATATAAAGACATAAGTGATTTGCCTAAAGTCGCGCAAGAAGTCTCCGATAGAATCAGGAACTGAATCCCTGAGTTCCAGTCCAATGTGTCAGACCATCCTCAGCTGTTCAACAGACTCCTGAGAAAATGTAGAATATCTAAAAATTATATGTATAGTAAAAAGTGTTTTTTTTACTATTAAGATCTTCATAGCCATGCTGCCCATAGAGTTTTCCAGGCCAGGCAGGTCAAAAGATACTGGCTAGATTTAAGGAACAATCCACTAGTCTTTCAGCCTGATGGTTGGGCCTAAGGTTAACACGTTATGTCATTAAAAAAATTAAGGAAGTCTGAAATAGGCCTTAGAAAACAGTTACTTCAATGGGCAGTGCATGTGGTCATAATAATGGAAGACTAGGGTGAACATATTTCTCTGGTCTCAAAACAGAGCACTTTGGTTCTCCAATACCCTGCAGCTCTCTGGCATGGTCATCTGTTTTTGTGCTCTGGTCTCAGCTGAGCAGGACTGGGGGTAAGATCTTGGCAGGTGGGTGTTGAAACTGTCCTTGGAAAAGTGGGACACACAGCCAACCTATGGAAGACAGATCAGCTAAATCTCTCTGAGAAAGCCATTCCCATGATATTAGACCTTGTGGCCATCAAGGAGGAGCTGGTAGAGGGTTAATGAAAACAACCTAAAACCTGATAATGTGTTTTGATGCCAGTTGTCAAAGAAAAATCTTAAGTTTGGTGCTGCCATATAGGGAGTTGAAACTACAGACAGGCCCCCAGAATGTGCCCTCTGGGTGACCTGGAGGCTTGTCAATCATAGAGCATGGGGTAATCTGATCTAACGCACATGCTCAGTTCACTGACTGCATGATGTAATTTGACTAGAAATTTCTCTGTGAAGAGCGTTCTGATTGGCCACTAAATTCTTATAAAAGGTTTGTGAGCCGCCACCCGGGTGTGGTGAGGTAGTGTGTGTGTGATTTGGAGGAGAGACTGGGCTCGATCCTGTGAGCAGAGGCTGCCTTTGCAGGGACTGTCTCACAGGGAGAGAACGATCCTGTCAGCAGAGGCTGCGGACGGCAGGGGCTGTGAGGCGCAAGCAGAGGCTGCGGACGGCAGGTGGAGCGACTTGTCTTTTTGATCTCGGTTATGGGACTGTTTGGCTTCAATTTTGACTTCGGCTTACTTCGTTCTGGCTTCTCATCTCTGACCTCGGTTTACGGACTGTCTTTTGGACTGGCGTCACGACCCCGTTCCTCGATTCACTACGTTACAGTTTTTGTTGTTTGTTATCCCGTTCATGAGCTGTTGACCAGCCCTGAGACTAGCTAGTGGGCAGCTGCACCTATCCCTCAGGGGGTAGAAAGCAAGGGCTCGCTAGTGAACCTCGTGGGCCAACAGACCCCTTTGTTGTTCGCTATACTGTAACTGAAGAAATATATGAGCCTCCGCTTCCCAAGCGTGAGTAAATAAATCATCTTTGTTTAAACTTCCTGTACAGCTCACACTCCACCGCCGCTAATCCCACCTGTTCATATTCCAGTTGCCACCCTGGCCCACCGTGACCTTGGGGCCCAATTCACTCGGTGTTTGGTTACCCCAACACCAGTGAATGTTGGAAAATGTTAGGAAATGTAGGAACATGGTAGCCACCATTTAAAACACTTTGTGATCTAACCCCACTCAGAGAAGGTGTCAGCTATTGCCCTCAAGCCAGTAACCAGAGCTGGAAGAAAAGTCCTATGTGGTGGTCCCCAGGTAGCTTTTGTAGCATGAAAGGCATTTGGTAGTCGAGTGTCTCAAGGCTTCGTTGCTTACCAGCTGGGGACAGGAAGGAGTTTTTTTCTCTGAATGAATTCTAATGGCTTACAGAGGGTGGGGAGGGGGTCACCCTCCTCAGAGGCCTTAGAAGATTTACCATACCTGAGTGTTTTTTGACTGGGGTATGCTGATAAAAAAGTTACAGAAAATCTGTAACTTCCTTGCCTAGAGGGTCTTGCTCTTCCACTCAGTTACACTGGGCCTGGCTATACATGCATTCGTGTGGTTTAGTTAATGTGCATTAAATCTAGTACCTCTGGGTGCCTATACTCAAGCACCAAGGATGCTCCAATGCACTGGAATGACAGCACGTTGGAAGACTTAATTCACTGAGTCTGCTGGAGTATGGCAATCACCATGCTCCAGCAACCTCCTGTGTCTTGTGTATCAGTGTCCCCATGCTTAAAAATGGCAGCAGGGGTGTTTGAACCAAAGCTCATTGAACGTGTTTTAGTTCAAGTGTCCCTGCTGCCATGCTTTTAAGCACAGGGACGCTGATACAAGAGACGTGGAGGCACTTTAATTACAGCAACTCAGAAACACTCTTAGAGAGCTGCTTTAATTAAAGCACCACCTGCCCCACCTCCAGAGCAGGTGTAAATGTGCCCTCTACACATGCATTAATGCACTTTAGTTAATTCACATTAAATCTAGTACCTCCAGGCACTTAGACACATGTGGGAAATCCAGTGCGTTGGAGCAGACTTGATTGAATCTGCTCAAGCACATAAATTGATGTGCACTGGCAGCATCACATGTCGTGTATCAGCAGTGCAGTACACATCAGCGCTGATAAAATGGCGGCAGTGAGCTTTGAACTAAAACACATTTGATATTCTTTAGTTCAAAGTGCACTGATGCCATTTTCTCAGCACTGATGCATACTGCACCACTGATACACTTGCTTCTGATGCAGTGCTAGGCACTTATAATTATTGTGATGGGGTAGGGGGTGGGAACAGTAGATCCTGGGGTCCCCTTTACTTACAAAAAGGGATCACCATAAAAAGGTTGGAGACCACTGTCCTAGGATCTTTTGTGCATACATTAACCAACTACTTCCCTGTTGATGCAGTGGTAAGGCACAGAGCCCATGTCACACATCTTTTTAGCTATGGCATATTATAGGATGTTTTAGGCCTTTCAGATTTCCTTGTAATTGTAGGTGAGGGTTTGAAGTGGCAATTTTGGAGACTAAGGAGTAACTGGAAACTGGACTTGAAGGCCCAAGAAAAGGCCCCTTCCAGTCCCATGATCCTAAATTCTATTTTGCAGGTTTCAAGATATCAAAATTTGTTTTTGTTCCAATTCTAAACGAAACCCTAGCCTTCTTAAATTCTTTATAAAAGAAGGTTTATGGGGAAAATGTTTCAGTTTGATCAAAACGTCCTGTTCAAATGTTTAAAGAGTGTACTATTTTGCAACACACAGTATAACACAAAAATAAAACATCTTGAAATTAAGTCACTCCAAAAGAAAAAAATCAAAAAAATTCAGTTTTGAAAATCAAAAAGAGATATTTCAACATTGTTGGAAAATTTCCCCCTTTCTCCTCCAAAATTAAACTATTTCAGGGAAATCAGCATGTTTTTCAGAAGCTTTTTGATTTTGACAATACTGCGTTTTCTGGTGAAGAAATGTTCTAAGTTTTTTAAGTTAATTATGCTAGAAATAGGTGTCATGGGCCTATAACCACCCTGCCTTGGCATGGTACTAAATGAGAAACAGGTGCTACATCGTAGTGATATTGGTGGCATTCTGTGGCTTGCTTTTTTTTGTTGTTGGGTACTTTGCACCTGTGGAGCATGTGGCAGAATGTCACTTCTGTCTCTCCCCAGAAACTCTGTTCTGTGACAATTTGGTTAAAATGGGCCCTGCAGAGGGCAGACATCCCATCTCTTTAGGTAAACTGAGTTGGACACATTCCTGCTTCCTCTGCCTATGTGCCTGGCATCACATACCTGGGTGAGGGGCTTACACTCCCTATTGTTCAAAGCAATGCCAACCTGACTGGGAGGGAGCTAGAGACCCTGCCAGTTTACCTCGCAACCAGTGATGCATTTCAAATTGGTTGGCTGGCAATCAACAGGTGTTGGCCTCTATTGGAGCAGGTAAATGAGGTCATAAGGTCTATATAAGTTAAGAACTGCTGAGGAGGAGGGCAGTAGCCATGATAACACTCAGAGAGAGAAGAGTTGGACCATCTGAAACTTGCTCTCTCTCTTGAAACTCATGATCAATGAACTGCCTGCCTCCAGATGGAATCTCCACCTGCCTCTGGATGATACTCATGAGTAAGAAACCTGAGATATAACTAGATATATAGCTTGCAGTAATTCAGATGCATGATCAAAGGCTACCCAACTACCCTGTTTGTTCTATGGGATTTCTCTGATATTGCTCCACCCTGTATCATATTCCAAACCTACTCCTTATAACCAATAAAGTTCTCCTTTGTACCTAGCGTGGGAGACTTATTGGGAGAGGGGCTAGATTATCCCTGTTGGTTCAGCTGACTAAGGGAGACCACTATTTGTGCTTCAGACTTAGGGAAGCACCCCAAGTTCTTGAAGTGGGTCAAGTACCCTCAAGGGCAATAGTCCTGTGTTATCAGGGGGCACAGAGCCAGGATCAGTCCAGACCCTGGGTGGTGGCGGTGTTACCCCCAGGCTACTGGGTGTGCTCCAGGAAGGGGGTTGGCCAGATGTGAGGTGTCCCCAGGGAGAAGGCGGTTGGGCTTAGTGAGGTGGGTAACTTGGTGCGGGAACACCCCTTACTGGCCTGCCACAGAGCACAGGAAGCATTGAATATTCTTGTGCACAGGTGTTGCTTACACATTTTCCAGTGATGCAGGCGGTACCTTCTAGTCCAGCATTTCTCATCCCGTGTGGGGGCTGCAGCCCCAAAGTGGGTTGCGAGAATATATGAAAGGGTTGCAAACAAACTTTAAAAATGGATTCTTTTTTAAAGTAGAAAAATGTGGGAAATGGTGGCTTTTCCCCTGTAGGCTGGCAGAGTTCCAGCCTGCAAGGGGCTGCTTGGGGCACACCCAACTACACCCTGCCCCACACACTGGGGGGCTGGGGATGGGTGATAGTGGGTTGGGAGTCAGGGGCACCAGCACTTCCAGGGGGCTGTTTTCTACTTAAACTATTTACTGGGTTGGGACTGGCCATTAATGTTTATAAAAGGGTCTTGGTACAGAAAAGGTTGAGAATCACTGTTCTAGTCCTATATGTTTATATCATATAACCTCATAAATCCAGCATGCTCGGGACTGAGCACCTGCCGAAAATTTGAAAATTCCAGATTTTTGAAACCAGAGCAGCAGCCGGTCGTGGAGCGGAGGGAGGAGATGGCAGCAGCCAAACCCAGAGCAGTGGCTGCACATGGAGGGGGGTGATGGCAGGGTCTACAGGGATGGGGCGGGGGAGTGGCGGCCAGTCCCAAAGCAATGGCTACACACGGGGTGGCGTCACAAGGTAGTGGATGGCAGCTGTGTCATGCAAGCTTCTGCCTCCACATCCAGCAGTAGTGTATTTTCTAAAAATTGCTGGATTTTCGAGAATTCCAGACTTTTGATATCCGGATTTATGAGGTTATACTGTATTTCTCTATGTTTTGGTTAAGTGGCAGAGAATACCAGGGGCTTATTATGAGAAAAAGGCTGAGCCACTGGCATAAACACCCTAGTTCTCAAACCAGTTTTTGTCTCCAGTAACGCTACTGTCACTACTACCACCAGCGAGCTAAACTAGTGTGGTTGTAGCCAATTGGAGCATATTTATAAATTGAAATTTCCTCTTCTGTTACCACAATGACAGAAAGAAGAATTACCCTGTTCTTGAAATAAATCCCTCTTCATGTTGCAGATTTTTAACAAGGTGGTTACTGGGAAGTGGAATGAGGCGTTGAAATGATACATGTTCTTTGGTTTTCTCTGTGGGCTGGTTCTTGTCATGTCTACTGAATACAATTTTCCTTCGGATAGGAGGTGTGGCCTCCCTCAACTCATATGGAAAATAAGCATAACCCAACAGATTTAAATTAAAAACAAAAAGCACAAACCTCTCATAAAAAAGGAATCAAATAAAAATGTTCAATCCTCTTAGGAGGACAGGTTAGTACTTTCTGAAATGTACAGCCACAGAGAACTCCGCTTTGATTTACTGCTGCATTAAACAAGGTTTCTTTCTACATACCAGCATTTCAGAAGCAGAAGACTGACTTTCCTCAGAAACTGCTATGAGGCACAAGTGAAGTATCTCCCTCCCACCCCGCATCTTCCTCTAGGAGAGATGCTGCCATTTCTAAAATAATGTCTCTTTCTTGTAGATTTGATTAACTATGAAGTAACTTGTGGACCAGAAATACAAGCAGTCAGTCCTAGTCCCACAAACTTGGCACAGGACAATGAGCCAAGAACTTTTACATTCTAATCACAGTTCTGATACTGGCCTGTTTTTGGACAGACAGGTGGGCCACGTTTGGGTGGCCAATTGAGACCCCTCGAAGGGGCCTAATTTTCAGAAGGCAGCTGCTCTACACTTCTTGCAAATCAAATCCTTTTAAAATGTCTTATGTTGGGCATCTAAAAATGTGATAAACACCAGAAATCTCTAATAACTTCTGAAGAGTCAAGGGACACCTTCTCTGCCTCATTTTCCCTATCTACAAACTTCCTTGTGTAGTTGGTATTACAGACCGAGTAACTGATGTTTTCACGTACACTTTAAATGTTATATAAGAGGCAAAGATTTCTTAGGCTGATATCTTTTACTGGACCAGTATCACCCTAAGAAATCCTTGCCTCTAACATAGTTCCTAGACTGTCACAGCTGCAACATCACTCTCAGACTACTAAGCATTATCTAAGTATTAGATAAATATTATGGGGAATGTATGGGGAGACAAATACATTTTTGCACCTCCTGGAGACGGGTGCTTTTGGAAGGGAGGCAGATGTATTCTTTTTCAGGGAACAATATTTAAAATAAATTGCACTTTTTCAGGCATGCTACTTGTCCTTGAGTCCTGAGTGACATTTCAACCCTCGGCAATGAGGGATGCCTTCCACTGTATTTGACATTATTATTATTTATTGAGAACCACAATTGCACTGGCTGCTGTACAAACATAAAAATTAAGACTCAAAGAAACAGTCATCTGGATCAGATATAACAGGGGTCACAGCTAATAGGCTACAGAATTTCAGAGCCTAGATAGGACAGTAATATGTGCATTAGAAATGGACAGAGAGGTTTCAGTCTTGACGTACAGAATATTTTTGTAGCCAACCTGGCTGGAAAAGTATGCCTCAAGAGACACAGATTTAAAAAACAAAACAAAAACAGTCACTGCTCATCAGCTGGGAGGGAGGGGGGATGTAAGAGAGAGAGAAAGAGAGTGTGTATGTGTAAGAGACAGATAGAGAGACTGCTCATCACTGTGGTGTGTGTGAGTGACACTGCTCATCAGCTTCATAGCGCATATGTGTAGTTTTTTTCTTCTCAAAGGATCACCATGACAAATGTAAAGTCCAATCAAGGTTTGATCTGTGCATATGGGAAGCAAGGGCTGCTGTTATTGGAACAGACTAATTAGCATGCCCGCTAAATTCCTCCTGCTGGGGCAGCAGCCAGAGCCTGGTGGTGCAGGCTTCCCAGGTTGGACACAGAAGAGAGAGGAGGCAATGGTGACCTCACCTTGCCAGATGCAAACCCAAACCAGGCAAGAAAGGCTGGGGAGCAGATGAGTTAATCCCTGCACCTGTGTGAATTGCACTGGGTACCAAACTGCTGCCTCGCCTGGGTCTTGCAGAGGCCGGAGGGACAGCAGCACTGCAGGAGACCACTTCCTGCTGCCAGGGAGGCAGAGGGGACCATGGGGGAACAATTTGCTGCCCCCTGGGAGTAAGGGAAGGTGTTACTTTAGGACAGGCAGCAGGTACCAACCTCCCCCCCTCCAATCCTAGAGCCTCTGTTGCTCAGCAGAAAGCTGCGATGCAAGAGGCAACACTGAGACGCTGCTGATAATAATAATTAATAATTTAGAGCCCCTCACGGGATGAATGGGGAAGGCTGCCTACAAAGGCAGGGCTGGCTACGGGCGGGGACGTGTTGCTAGGTTGCTGGAAAGGAGAAGGTGGGGAGAGGATTGCTGTGCGGCCGGCAAAGGAAAGGGGGGCGGGGGGTTTTGCCCGGGACACGGCAGGGAGAGGAGGCAGGGAGACAGATCTGCCTCACCCCCCCACCCAACCTGCCCCGCAGCACCTTGATGCACAGGGCAGCCAGACTTCCCTCTTCTCCTGCTGCACCCCAGTGCACAGCAAACCCTGCCCAGCTACCAGCGCCCGCAGCAAACCCACCTGCACCCTACCCAGAGCAAAAGCCGCCTGCCCCGAGCCCAGAGGCAACCCACCTGCCCCAGTGCCCACAGCAAACCGCAGATCGGAGAGAAGTCGGGCTGCACCCACCCATCCCCACCCAGTGCCCAGAGCAGAGCCCCCTCCCTGTCCAAGGTGCCCAGAGCCACCCCTACCCCAGCGCCCGGAGCCCCCTAGCGCCGCCTCCCTGCCCCGCAGTGCCAAGGCAGCAGCCTCTGCCCCCTTCCCC
>NW_017728918.1:69468247-69614075 GCF_001723895.1 Crocodylus porosus | reverse complement strand
AGGGCAGCGCCGGGCTGGGCGCGGGTCTGCACGCGTGCGTGTGCGTGTGCGTGTGCGTGTGTGCGGGGGCCGCTGCCCCGCGCTCGCAGCGCCGGGAGCAACTTGTTGTGGGCGCTCCCGGGCGGGCGCAGCGCAGGGGCGGGCGCTGTCCCGGAGCCGCGGGCGGGTGGTGGGCAGGAGCCGGGTAGGTCTCGGGCTCCTTGGATGCGTTTCCTCGGCCGGGTCCTCTGCAAGGCTCGGGTGCTCCGAGGGGTCTGTTGCTCTCGTAATTCGGGGTGTTATTTCTTCCCTGGGATTTCAGCCATTGAGCCTGAGATTGATGGGGACCATTGCAGCGCGGTCGTGCGGGTCAGGGTTTAAGCGCGGTCGCACAGGGCAGGGTCGAGGCGTGTTCTCTAGGGCAGGCTCTACCGCCTGGACATTTTTCTCTCTCCATTTTCGTCTTTCCTTTGATAGATAGATGTGCATTGACTGGATTGGGGGGGAGGAGGTTGTTCCTGACAAGAAAGCACCCCATAGGTGCTAAGGACTGGTTGCTTTATGGTTAACGTATATCTATTCTTCTCCATACGGGAGCTGGCGGAGCAATCAACCTCTTAGCTTCCCATAGGACTTTGTCTGACATAGAGGATTTCTCTTCTAATCCTCACCCACTGGTAATTTACAATGGATGACATTCTTATTGATTTTTTTTCTTCTTCCTCCCCCCCCCTTCCCTCCTGCACTTTTCCCGTGCAAACTCCACTATTGAGGTTTTAGCTGAAATAAAGGACCACTTGTGAGTCTGTATGGAAAGGTGTTTAGTAAAGATGCCTCTAAACCTTTAAAAAAAAAAAGGGTTTTTTTTCCAATTTCTCAGCTGGTCTAATAAAAGGTATCATTTTGGAACCAAGAGTTCTAGATTTTTGCACCTCTAAACCTTAGGTGAATATTTGGTGAATATTTCAGTAGGTTTCTTCTTTTTTTTTTAAAACAGAGATCTGAAAAAAAAAACCAAACCCCCAAATCAGTGAGGCATTTTAAAAAAAAAAATCATATTGTGTGCATCAGAATAAACCTTCGGATTGTGAGGAGTAATTACAAGTCATCAAATGGGCTTGCTGTAAGTGGACATGTTTTTGTTTCAAAGCTATCCGCTAATCTTCATAGAGAACACCCCAGGATAAGGTATGTGCTGTGTGTTTGACGCGTGAAGGTCTTCACTGCGATGCTTTGATTTAATAGAAGTAAAATGGTGTGAAGATGAGCTCCATAATATTCCCTCTTTTCCAAAAAAATTGCTGCAAGGATCACTTGCTGAAATTACAAGAACATGCTAACAGCTTTGATCCACTGTAGTATATTTCAGTAGAGTTAGGGAAATTTATGAACTAGATCTGAACAATCTGTTGTTTTGAGTGCTTTTCTGTTTTATGAAATAATTGCTTGTTGATTGCATTTTGCAACAGTCTTAAATGTGAGAGAGTGGGTTTTTCCCCTCCTTATGTGTATTCCTCGTGTTCAGTCTTATTGTTCACCTTTTCCTAAAGGAGCATATTGTCTGTCAGCGGTGGTATGGAGATTTGCATCTACATAGTCTGGGCAGAAGACCACAATTATATTTTTTTCTCCTTAATAATATTCAAATAATAGAAACTGTTGAAAGTGTAACAATTAGTTGAGAGATGTTAATTTTTTTCAGATTATACCTAATAATTACACCTTGCAAAGGTTTCCCCTTTTCTCTGAAAAAAAAAAAAAAAGCCTCACTGATTGTGGTGGAATAATTGTTATAATGCAGAAAAGAGTCTTTTAAGTTCACTGGAAAAGAAAAGCATGAAACATCGTTACATAGTTCAAAAGATGAATGTGTAATTTTCTCTATTTACTTGAGGTTCAAATTGGCTGTGTAGCAAGCATCAAATACAGGCATATCTTTGCTTCGTTATATACTAGTGTTTGGAACAAGATGCAGAACAATTTCAATAAAAACATTAAAAATGAGATTGATAAGAGCAATATATATTTTTCTGAGCCAGCAGGCTTCTCTTGCTTCAGGGAAAAAGTTGGCTAAGTAAAGAAAAGGACTGTTTTCTAGAAATTTATCTTATCACTTTCCAGTAACATAAAAAAACGAATTAAAAATACCTTGCAACGTTCCAAGTAGAATAGGAACCAGGATTATATTGGTGAGAGACTAAGTTATTTGAAGCTTTAATCTTAGCTGTTGTTCTTTAGTTAACTACAATTACAAAGGACATCAAGCTTTGCTAAAAGGATGACATGTCCCAACCAATGTGTGCCATTCCTTCTGTGGTCAGTTTTTTTAGTTGGGCAATTAAAGTTTGAAAGCTGGAATAACTTCTTTAAAAAATCATTTCCTACATTTATCCTCTTGACTCTTTAATGTGGCCATTGTGGAAAGCTTGCAAACTGTGATAGAATTGAGCATTTTGGTGTTACGTTTTTGAGAGTGAGTCCTCTGATGCCTTTTCCTTTTATTGAATAGAGATTGGTGAGGAGATTAAAAAGCAAGTAGAAATCCAAGCCAACCTATGTATTCAATTAGCTCTGCCTAAGGATTTTACAAATTTCTTTTCATTCCTGACTCCAACAGGTCTGTTTCATTCACTCAGTTCCAGTCACCTAACTAATTTCTTATAGAAAAAAAGTTCTGTACATTTAGAAAGTGATTTGTGTAACTTTGAAAATGCAAACCATGTGACCTTTTGTTAGTGATTCAATCAGATTTCTGTGCATCTGCAGAATTCATTTTTATCCACAGTGATTTTCTTTTCATTTTTTTGATGCATGACTATATTGCCTTTATCTGATTCTCCTCATGAAATGGTGCATGTCTATGGAGATGTTTTGCTGCAGTTCTCCCAATATTTCAGACTATCCAAAATGATGAATATCATGAAAAATCATTCACCAGCCATCTAAGTGAAAACCTAGATGTTTCCCTTGCAGTCATAGAGAAAGTGTACAGTCTGCTGCTGATTTAAAACGTGTACAGCAAGTGACCCTAACACTGGGATTTGGCCAAGTTCAAAGCAGCTGTGCAGATGGACACAGAAGACAGAAGGCAGAGGGAAATAGACCCTTTTAATCACAACAAGGCTGCTCTTGTTTTCCTATCTATAGTGGAAATGTATGCCAGGCCCTAGTACTCAAAAGCAAGCCTGCAAATGTGCCAGAATAAGCAGCAATGACACTCTGTTCTTAATAGAAAGTTAAAACTTGATAGGATTTTGTCCTCTAGCTTGTCAGTATTGTCTTCTACTTCTCCCTGTGTGAACTGGCATTGAATTGGTTTAAAAGGTGCACACAGAATTACTGTTGGTGAGACAAGAACTTCTGAATGTGTGTGTTTGCTTCTGATCACTGTTACTAAATTGGATCCATTTCTGTGAAATGATTATAATTGCTTGTAAATGAATTTCTTTTTTGGAAATAACTTTTTTTCTGAAGTTCCTTGTTGCAGATAAAAAGAGTTCAATTAACAAGTTGGGGTTGGATTTTTTTTTATCATAACTTTTTTGTGTATTATGGGAGAACATTATGAATATGTAACAACTGAGCTCAATCCTAGTCCCATTGAAGTAAATGGGAACAGGGGAGTGTTCACACCTTTTTCTGAACAAGTTAGCTGTTCCATTTGCAGTAGGAATGAATGTACAGTATCTGTTTCGCTATTGCATTTTTCACCCCAAACTTTATTGCAGATATATGTGTCAAGCTATTGGCATAACCAGACTCTCAATATGTAAGACTTTTGTTCTAATTATGCAGATTATAGCTACAAATTATTAGATTTTACATGATTTTGTATTAGTTTATCTCTGTGTGTATTCATTTTTGTTGAGACAACCACGTTTACTCACAAAAAAGTACTGAGCAGAAGCAGTTGATTAGGAAATACTATGAATTCTATTTCAGCCCCCGCTGGAGTAATTTTCACACCTGCCTTTTAGGAAACCTTTCAGAGTTTTTTGTTTTGTTTGTTTCCCCTTGGTGAATATGTGAAATGTGCCAGCTATAGTTAGGAATCATTATTTTTAGCCAGTTCTGCCTCTGTTTAACACAATGCAGTACTGGAGTGCAGAGTATATATGTAACTGAAAAATTATGTAAAATGGGTTTGGAGTTTAAAAATAAATATTTTTTTACAGGATCTCAGTGGATATACTAATTTTAGATTCTTGCTTTTTTCCAGGAAGGCTGTGTAAGGGAAACATTAGAGTGGTGTGCAGCAGATATTTCGCATACATGTATTTTACATACACTTATTATTCCTTATCTTGTCTACTAACCCTTTGGCATCAGGAATTTGGGTTTACGGATGATACCCACCTCTTCAGCATTTGTAAGACTTCACATAGACATACTATGAATGTGCATGTGTATCTGTGTATATATTTGTGTACAGTTATATTAATTCATTTCTAAATGAAAATGTATTTACCTTTAAAAAAATTGTCAAATATATTTACTGGCTGGGTGTACATCTGCATTTTGGGATTCTGATTAACTGATATCAGTTACTGTAATTTATTTTTTCTCTTTCTTCGTTTCTCTTTTTTCTCTTTCTCCTTTCTTTTTTATAAAGAAAAGCATCTGCTCATTTCAAAGACATGCACCATTGCCAAGCAATCTGGTGTAGTGGCTTAATATGCTAGCAAATAATTTCACAAGTTGTTTGTGTATTTGAGGGCAGTATATATGAATATCATTATATTCTGAAGTGAAGAAAGAAAATTATCTGAGCTTATTTACATTTTTGTAAAAAGCCAGACAGTTTCAAAACCTGTAGAATGCGTTCCATATTTTAATTGGAGTATTTAAATCCTGACATTCTATATCCTACCAAGAGTTCTTGACTTATATTGATAATATGAGATGACACATTCACTTTCAGTACTAACTTCTGAGCATGGTCAGTATAAGATGATGTAATGATACTTTCCGAAAGATGTGGGCTTCTGTGAACTAGAGCTGAAAGCATATTGCGTTGCAGGTGTCCAGTAAGATTTCTAGGCACTGTCCTTAGGTCACTTCCTTCCCTTTTCTGATTCTGTTATATCCCCTGTGTAGACCATCCATGTTTATATTTGCACATCCTTTGTTCTTAGTCATACCTCAGATATGTACGCTATACTTCACTTTTTTCTCCCCAGTCATTTTGATGTCAGTAAGGTCTCTGATGTGTTCTGTTCAAAACCACCCTTTCTTGACCCTTTCCACCTCTTGTGTCCCTTGTGTCAACTTATATACCTATAACCCTGTCCTGTTTACTGACCTTACTCCTTCATGTCATCCTGCACTGTTTAAGTGTAGATTAAAAATGGACCTTCAAGCTAACAGTGTACAAACCTGTCCTTCAAAAAACAACAGTATCTGCCCAACCTTCAGATCCATTACAAGAACATGAAATAACATCAGATAGTTTTCACCTTATAACATCTCAGAAGTATAGTGTCTGTCCTCATTAATTTCAGAAGCTGCTAGTAGTCCTTAAATTCTTTCAAACCGTTACTTCTTTTCTTTACCTACCAAGCTTTCCCTGGCCAGTCAAAATGTCTGATTTCCTTTGTTAAATCTAAACACAAATTATCACTTCTGTCTGCACCCTAGAACTTGTGCTAATATCCTCTCCATTCCTACAGCTCCATCTATTGATACCTTCTCCACTTCCCTTCCCACTTGATGATAGCATACAGGGCACATCTACACAAGATGCTTCATGTTCAGTAGCTTAATAACACTGCGCAGTAGCATGTCACAGCACAAACAGTGCTAATACACTACTGTGAAGTATTATTAGGCTACTGCACAGTAGCATCACCTAAAAAGGCATTTGCCAGCACTAGTACAGAGTAACTCCAGTTACTGTGCATTTAGTTAGTACTTCATTAAGCAAGGACTAAATTAAAAGCACAGTAACTGCTGCGCATTAATAAATGTGTAGACATGCTACTCTTCCCTTTCTTAATAAAGTATTTATGGTTTGTTTGTTTTTTCCTTCTTAATTTCTCCAAATCCATGTCCCATAACTATAAGGTCCTTGACCGTCTTTATTTTGAATTTTGCTCTGGCTACTTCATACCATTCACTTCTGGGTGATTTAATTACTCTTACTACTTTTTATTTTCCCTAACTTTACATTGTAGACCACTTCATCTACCTGAGACATCTCCATTGTCCTTTTGTTGTAGTTCTGCTCCTTCAAATCAGCTGGCTCTCTTTCTTTGCATTTGGTGATCCCACCTTCTCTACGCTAAGCACCATCTTTTGTACAGCCTCACATGACACAGTGCCACTCCACTGTCTTCTTTCTGTATTTAGCATTTAGGTAAGTGCTAGTAGCTGTACTTAGCAGCAGTACCTGGCAGTGTTAGTGTTCACTGAAAAATGCAGAAAAAATATTTTTTAATGAAAATGTTGTTGAAATGTTGATTTTTTTGGAACACTTTGCTCAACAAAAATTTTCAGCTGACAAGTCAAAATTAAAAAATATTTTCAACTGATCAGTTGTTCTTTTTCTACTCTTTTTGCCTCAGTAGGTAAAATGAACTTTGACTTTTCAGCTTGCTTAGCTAAATGTTTCTAGGACAGAAGTGCTTCTCTTGAAACAGAGGAATGTCTCCAAACACATCCATCTCTTCTGTCTCTCCTCTTGAGCCCAGACTTTTACTTGCTTCCGTTGTCCATAAGCTTGGTCTCATTGGGCATTTATGGACATCCTCCGGGGAGGGAGGGACATGAGGGGAGAGGAGGGAAATGCTTTAATTAGCAGGGCTCTGAGAGCCGTGCTAATTAAAGTGCCTACAGCATCATGTGTATCAATGTCCTCACACTGAAAAATGGTGGTGGGGGGGTTTTAACTAAAGCTTGTCAAACCAGCTTCAGTTAAAGCACCCCTACCACCATTTTTCAGCATGGGGATGCTGATGCACATGATACTGGAGTCTGCTGGAGTGTGGGAGTTACTGCGCTCTAGCAGACTCGATTAATAGCGTGTTAGAGCCACCTCCCTGCATGTGTACAGGAGCCCATTGTTGTGTTCATGCTACGGTCTCAGCTCTACCTCTGCTGAAATCCTCACCCATGACCTCATAAAAGTTTGTTGCATATTGTATTTTGTAGCATATTGTTGGCATCGTACAAACAATACATAATCTTCTTAAATTAAAACATCTTCGGCTTTTTTGAAATATTTGATCAGATTCCAGCATGTATGGCATGCTGCTACCCAGCTTCTCATGTGTCCATACAAAAATAATCATATTAAGGTATCTTCAAACAAATTAGATGACTCTGCAAAAGTTTTGTATTGTCATTCAAAACTATGCTCCTTGTCTTTAAACTTTCTATGGACTTGTCTTTAAACTTCAGTGGACTTTTCCCAGCTCTTGTTCCGTCTCTAAGACATAGGAGGAGCATGTATATGGCTTCTAGCATGTATGTCTGTAAACAGAATCCTTCCTATTCCATCCCATGCAACATCCACAAAACTCCACAAAGATGCCAAGATTCTTTATGCATCAATACAGAACAGCCAATGTGGTGTCTACCTTTGCCTAAGCTCTTCCAAATTAATAGTATCCCTGAAAAGTACACATAGTTGGTATGAGTCTCTAGTTCCACAGGTGGGGGGGGGGCGGGAAACATATTAAGTGAAGCTGAGACCTTTGCATAGAATAAGGAATAGGAAAATCCAGCCACCTCTTTCTGGTTAGGGCATTGGTCTGGAAGTAGGAGACTGGAAGAACAGGCCAGAGGCCTGACTCCACATCTCAGTGTGGAGGGCACTCTCCTTAGGAAGGAGAGAGCTCTAGGTTTTGGCTTCTGCTCCCAATATTGTTTATACATGTTACCTATTTACTATATAATGCAAAATGTCCAAACAGTACTGGGGGGGGCAGAAGCCAGAACTCCTCTCCTAGGGGAGTGCCTTCTTCACTGAGCTGATGAGTCAACTTCCATTTTCTTCTAGACTTTAGCCAAAATTCCTTTCCATTCAAGGGTCAACTTCATCAGGAAGAACAGGGGGTGTTTTTGGCACTGCCAGAACCTAGGTATCCTACTTCCTGTGGAAGTACCCAAAGCCCGAAGCTGCATAAAAAGTGGCTGGGTCTTCCCCTTCTCACTACCTGTTAGACATGCTGATTTATGCAGGCTTCTTCCCTCTGAGCACATAGTGATGGAAGCATGTAACTTTATGCTATGGGAAAGTAGGAGAGAGATGCATTTTTACAGAACAGAGTAGGATCAACCTCTGAAGGCACACTAGCTTGCCCATTTGGTAGAGCTGTGTGTTCCTGGGTGGAAGAGAATTTCAATTTTGAGGCACCAATCCTGATGTTAAATCCATTATCTTTAGGCCAAAGGTGGTAAAAACTGAGACATCTTGGAAGAGGAATAGGATTTGGGCCATTGTTTTTTTCTTCTCTCCTGTGTTTGTTCAGTGGTAGCTTCTTCTGTGCCTTTACACAGTCCTAAAGCTACTGGTTTTGCTCTGCATCTTTTGCCCCTTGGTATCGCTATTCTGTATCTCTGCCCCATCTCAAGTCTCCATCTACTTTTAGAATTTGTTTTTTTTCCCCTTTCTTCCCTGCCAACTTTCTTTCCTTCACTTTCTTTCTTTTATTTTGGTTTGGTGTTTGTGTTTTTACCTTTGCACAGTGTTTTGCATATAGTTTGAGAGATGCAGTCTACAACAAATTTAAGCCATACTTAGAGCCCCTGTCCTCCTCCAATTGGTCTTGTAGATTTGTAGATGTATCCATGTGAATCCCTAGTGACTTCAAGGGTGTGGCACAGACCCAAGGGTTCTGCCTACACAGTATTCAGTTACAGGTTTATTGCCTTAGTTGGGATTTACTGTTTGCTATCTCACAATATCAGAATTAGGGGACATAGAGTGAAATTATTAGAGATTTCACACAGCATGTAATTAACTTCTGGAACTCTTTGCCACAAAATACTTTAGGTTCAGAATTGGATAGGAAAAATTAATGTCCAATAGGTCCATCACTAGCTATTAAACATGATAGTATGGCTGCAACCATACCAAGACCCCTGGATGCTGTAAGAGACAAAGAGCAGGAAACAGATCAGTCTGGACTGGCCCTGCAAAAATACTCTTTTCCTTAGCATCGACTCTGCTGCTGTGAGGTACAGAATAGTGGGTGGGAGGAACCAATGTTCTGACCTTGTATGGCATTTCTTATATTATTTCATCTTGTCTAGAGCTGGGTAGGAAAAAACATTTTCTGTCACAAATTTTAGAGATTTCAGAACATGTTGTTCTATACAGGAACCCTTCATTTCGAAGTTTTCCATGAAAAAAAATTGAAACAACTTCCTGTATGAATAGCTCAGCTGTGAGGCATTCATTTGGAATGTTGGAGACCCTAATTTGTGTCATATTATCATAGGATCATAGAAAATTAGGGTTGGATTGGACTTCAGGAGGTCATCTAGTCTAACCCCCTGCTCAAAGCAGGACCATCCCCATTTAGATCATCCCAACAAAGGCTTTGTCTAGCTGGGTCTTAAAAACCTCCAAGGATGGAGATTCCACAACCTCTCTGGGTAGTCTGTTCCAGCCCTTCACTGCCTTCCTAGTGAGAGAATTTTTCTGATATCTAACCTAAACTTCCCTTGCTGCAACTTGAGACCATTGTTCCTTGTTCTGTCACCTGCCACCACAGAGAACAGTCTAGCACCATCCTTTTTTGAACCACCCTTCAGATAGTTAAAGCCCCTCTCAGTTTTCTCTTCTGTAGACTAAATAAGCCATATGCCCCAGCCCCCTAACCACTGTCAATACCCTCCACTGTCTACATTAGTTGTACAAGGGACTTGAACCTCAATATCCTGCATTCCAGGTCAAAGTCCTAATCACTGGACTCTGAGATCAGTGTCTTCATCTCTGACCCAATAGATACTTAATTATTTGTTTCGAGTGGAATACTTGCAACAGGAGAACTCCATTTCAGAGTAATCAAGTGGACAGCACACTCAGCTGGCCGGGGGTCGGGGAGATGAGAATCAGGTCCTCTGTCTGTAGGAGGCCCAGCAGTGACTCCAAACTCAAATTCCTGCATCCTAGGTGAGTGCTGTTGACTGGCCATTCCGGAGGTGAGGCATAGCTTCTCTTTCTGATGGAGGATCCATCCTTGCCAAATCTGGTACATATATCCCGACAGAAAGCTTTGATTTTGATGAATCAGTGTTCCCAACCAACATCAGTATCTTCTTAATTTTGGCTTGTAAGTTCTTTGGTGCATGGTATCTCTTGTATGGCGTATTGATATAACACCCAGAACAATGGCATTCTGATCCTGATTATGACATTGGAAAGGGTTAACTGTATTAGAGTAACACTCAGGCAGCAGGTAGGGCAGGGTAGATCCAAAAGACTGAAACTTTGAGACTAAAGCTAGAAATATACATTTCTGAATGAAGCAGACCAACTATGCCTCAGTGTCATGGCACAGCTGATTATTTTTCATTGGGCAAAATGCACCGTTGATGGTGCAAGGCATCCCCGCTTTTCCCAACCAGCCAGACACATTCCCAGTGATCACTGGGGATGGGTCTGACTGCGATTGGTAAAGTGGGGCTTTTCCCTGCCCAACCAGACTTGGGGCATGGGTCTGGCTGGGTGAAGAAAAGCCCTTCCCCACTCAGCCAAACCCCAACCCTGGGTCTCACTGGATGAAGAAAAGCCCTTCTCTGTGTATCTTGCTAAGCAGGGAACCTTGATTTTTCCCTGCTTATGGAGAGGCAGCCTGAGATTCCCTGGGGTGCTTCTCTAAGTGGGGAAAGTGCTTTGGGGGCTTGAGGACTCCTCAAGCCTCCAGCCCATGTGCCAAGATGGCAGGAGAAGGCAAGCAGCTCGGGCTGCTTGTACACTTCTGCCACAGAGATGATAGATCTCTGCCTCAATACCATGGCAGATGCTATTACCACCCTTCGTTGCACCAGTGGTTTTCCTTTCACGTGATGCAGAAAAGGGTATTGACGTCAAAAACATTTATAGTGGCACAAAAGAGATGTCAGACAATGTCCATTTCCACCCTAAGGGATCACCCTGCCCTACCTTCTGCCTGAGTGCTACTGTAATAACACTAATAATAATCATTTAGCACTGGTTTCAGCCAGGTTACATTCAATGATAAATGCACAAGTGAATTACATTAAAACTGAATTTAGTCCAGAGACTTCAGTAGGTGTTGCACTTATTGTACCAGAGATGATTTTGGCCCACCACAGCTAGAAATGATCCTACCTTTTATGTAATTAAACAATTTTCAGTGATCATTTTTTAAGTTATCACTCAGGATTGGAAACCTTAATTATGTTCTAGACAGCAATATTATTCACTAACGTATAAGACGAGAATTATTAGCAATATAAATGTTAACTTTTCTAGGTCAATTCTAACTCATTTAAGATATCATTTACTCTTAGATCTTATGTCTCTACTTATTGTAATTTCTACCATGGTAAAATCCACTCGATCCAGTTGAGGTAGAGGTCCTATTGTGCTGAGCACTTTCTGAGTACATAAGATACAATTCCTGACCCAAAGTTCTCACAGCCTAAGATGAAGAGCAATATATGATTTTTGTATACATTACCGTTCATTTGTACCCTGCTGCCCTTTGAGCTATACTTAATTAGCAGTTGATATCATAGAAGTCAGGTATAAAAATAAAAATCTAAGTATCTTAAAATGGAACACAGTGAATCCTCATTATTATTTTTATTATTATATTTGTTTTGGCCTTTAGGACTTTTCCCTTTTGATTTTGACTACTTGTTCCAGTGTAAGCATTTACAGCCACTTTCAGTAACACTATCATAGTCCTTGTAATTACTTTCTGGAGAAAAAAATCAAGTATTCACTATTTTTATTAAGTTATTAAAATTGCTCTGTAAATCATCCTACTTTGAAAATATAACTAAAAATGCAATTGTTATAGATAATGGTGATAACGTCAATAACTTTCCTGCCTCAAATAATAAGAGAATTGTTGTTGTGATGAAGGCCAGGTCTTCTCCCCTAAGTGAATAGGCCTTGCCTGCAGACCTACAGAAGGGTTGGGGGGAGAGATAATCCTCCTCTGTGCTAACCATGAGTGAGTCAGTCAGGCATTCTGCAGTAACTACTGCTGTTAGTTTATGGATTTTAGTAGCATCTAGAGGTCTTCTAACAGGTTTTCTATAGCTACAGAGCCAGGGACAGAAGCAAGATTTGCTCCTTGCACTTTAATAATTCAGCTGTTTATAGGCTGAGTCCTCCAGAGTGTTGAGTTTCCACAACTTGTAGTAAAAGATGTGGGTGCTCATCATCTTGCACAATTAAGCCCTAATAATGCACGTGGGGAAAAAAAAAGAATTGTTAAACAAAGTCACTGAAAGACAAATGACCAATATGTCTGCAAAAGCCACGCCTAGAGGCAGGCGCTTTTGTACATTTTCTTTGGCGGTGCCAGACAAAAGCCACAGGTATGTGGAAAGAGTGATATAGCCTATAGTAGTGTGCAGTTGGGGAAAAGAAAAAAAGGAAGTCCTGATTAGTTTTAAGTGTTAATTGTTCAACCTTTGTCTGGAAATAGAATCCATTATTTACTGTGACTGGCTGCTCATAGTTACACAACTGCACTAAAATTTTGAGTGTCGGCACCAGTGCTTGTCCACTGCTCACCTTTAATCAATTTTTCCATTTTAAAAAGTGAGCATAAAAAACCCATTTAAGGTGCCAGGCTAAGAGCTTTGGAGACTGAATTCCTCTATTTTCAGAATAGGTTCAGACAGCACAGGAAGTAGCAATACAACGTTTTGCATACTGCCTCACCAGCATGTCTCTGCACTGTCCTGGAGGGACTTGAGCTGAACTGGAAAGCCTTGTCTCTCACTTGAATTTGCTGTCAATGCCCGAAATGTGCTGGTTACTTTTGCAATATAGCCTCTCATCTGCTAGGAAATGGTATTTAAGTCCCCAAATTTATTATTTTTATCATCATCACCAGGTGATCATGTCTCTTTCAGTACTGGTCTGTGCTGCATTTAAACCAGCTGCTTGAAAGTAGGTGGCTACATAACTTATCATCAGTCGTCTCAGCCATCCAACTGCCATCAGCGATACTAGCAGTTTTTCCCATTTGTGGAGTTAGCGTTGAACTTTTTCTAGACATCACACAACACCAACATGTACGTAGATAGCCCTACAGCCATAAACTCTGACATTGGTTTCACCAGTTGACAATGAGGAATATTTCCAGCTGGTTAAATATAGATCAGTGCTGCAATTTGAGGATAACATACCACCTATATTAGACCAAGCTAAACCCCAGGAAAATACAACTCAGCAGCACTGGAATGGCTGTTTTACTGAAACTTTAATAAAAATCAACTGCTATTTTAATAGGTGCATCCACAGATACTGCTAGAGATTTCCAATTATGATATTCCCAGCAGCAAACAAAAACAAAATTAATGTCAGCTGCATCCCCAAAAGCCTAAACTACATTACTAATGAACTCCGAAGTACTCTCAAAGAAAACTCTCTATGCAAAGACAATAAGGTGGAAATTACTGTAATAATCTAAATGTGGAAATAGCAAAAAAAATGAAATTCAGAGTAGTATTTGCCAAGTAGGATTTGCCACTCATGATCCTATTAACCATGCTGTTAGTATAGCATATGTATGTATAGTGGTATTGTCACACAACTCACTACCTTGGAGTTGACACCTTGGAAAGTACACACAGAAATACACATGTTTTTCCATTTGCATTTCAAACAAAGGTAAGATATGAACCAAGGCTGTACTTTATGCTGAAAAAATATACACTTAATGTGATGGTAGCAGAAACTGTCTCCATAGTAATTTGATTGTCTGGTAGAAGTGCACAGTTGCATAAAAATTTGAAATCTTGACTCAAACACAATCTTCTTGACTTTGTGCTTCAGCTTTAAATGTTAAAACTGTTGTCAGAAACTAGCATTATTCCAACTGAATATTTTGGTTACTACAGTTATCTTCTGTATTTTATAAAATATATATAGTTTAAGAGAAATTTAATTTCTCAAGTTAGCTGGAAAAAAATAAGGTTTAAATGAACAGGATTTTCTTCATTTGTGCTAAATTGTTTCTGGTATTGCCATGCTCTGCTAAAGTTGCCACATTTCACTTCAGAATTAGACATATGCTAATTTTCTAAATCATTTTTATAATGTATAGAATATGCTAAATCTACTGTGAGCACTTGTCAAGTACCTTCTGGATGAATGATGCCTTGCATGTCAGATTATGATAATTCAATTTCAGCATGCACTTCAGGAAAGTTTGTTTCCCTCACCATTGCCTCCACCATTGCTCCCTACTCAGACCTTCAGAATTAAATTACTCAATCTGTTGTAAAAGTATCTGTTTTCTAACTTTATGACCTTGTCCAGATAAGTTACCTGTACAAAGCAACAGATGTCACATAGCCACTTTCTATTACGTTATAGTCTCATACTGAGCGTTACATGTATTCTTTCGCCATATTTACAACACCAAGACTGCAGTGTTCTGTGGAAGTGTAGTTGCATATCCTACTTTTGACATTGGCTGTCTTGGAGTCTGAACCCATCCAAAGCCCATGGAAATCAATAAGTAGACACCTACTGATATCAATAGATTTTGGACAAGGGCCTAAGTGCTCAGGTAGGAAAGCGTAAGTGCAGTATAAATACCTGGCTAGCTAAATGAGTTTCTGTGTTTCCTGTCATTGTATGTGTTTGTGTTGTCATGAGAAAGAGAGCCAACCCTTTTTTAAAGAAAAACTGAGCAGATGTGTTTTAAATGGGCAACTCCTCTCATTAAGGGGTTGAAGTAATTACATTCTCTGGATTTTTGTCAGCTAATCCCTTGTGCATTTTCTAATTGTTTTATTGCCAGCTTCAAAGTGATCAGATTAAGTCAGGGCACGGCTACACAGTATTAGCGATTTGCTAGTGGCTCAGACAACTTCTTCAGAGTTTAAACTTCCATTTAAAAACAGACCCTCTTACAGTTGCTGAGATAACCATTTAAATGTCTGATTACAACTTCCTATAGATATAGAGAAACAATGGCTCTGATTCTTATTTTCTGCTCTACCAGTAAGAAGGGCCCTATACATGAGTGTTTAGGGCCCCTTTGTGCTATCCAAGTAGGGCAGATAGGTCATAGTATAAATGAGAATCAGACCCTATGGGCATTTTTACATGTGCTCCTGACATGGCATCAGGCATTTTTAATTAGCAAGCCATACTAATTAAAGTGCCTGCACATCTCGTGTATCAGTGGCGCAGTATGTCCCTGCGCTGAGAAAATGGTGGTTGTACGCTTTGAACTAAAGCACATGGAACATGTTTTAGTGCCGAGCGCACTACCGCCACTTGCTCAGTACAGAGGTACACTGCACCACTGATGCACGTGATGCACAGGGCTGCCAGAGCACATCAACTTATGTCCGCCAGCAGATATGATTTACGAAGTGTGCTCCAACACAGTGGATTTCCAGCATGTCAGAGCAGGCTCCCCACATGTATGGAAATGCCCTATAGGTCTAGTGCCTGTGTGAAGTGCTTCAGTTCACCTCTAAGAGGTGTTAATACTTCAGACTACTGATCCAAATCAAAATCTTACTATTAACTATTTCACTTGTATTTGTTTAACGGAGAGTCTTGGTCTTTCTGGAATGACAGACAGAACTTGTATAGAATATCCTTCTTTTTTTTTTTCCCGGACTCTGACCATCCTGATTCCCTTGGCTCACTGAGCATAAAAAAGTAACAGAATAATGAAAATTTGTCTGCTTCAAATTCATATATCTGTAAATAAAACATTTTAGAATAGCAAGTGTGCATTTGCTACCCTAGCATTTCACCTTCAGCATATAGCCTGGATTACTGATGGACATATATAGGAATGCAAGATGAACAGTGAAATCTGTATTTACATGGGAGTCTTGAATGGTTGATTCCTTCTTCATTCTTTCCATGCATTTAGATTGTCAAACTCTCAGAACCTTTCAAAATCAAAACACTGATGTTGTTGAAGAGAAGGATGATGATTCAGTTTAAGGCAGTCTCTGCAATGACAATTGGTGCTGCCCCATGGAAACAGCTAAAGAATATTGGTAGACAAAGGTCTTTGAAATTGGATGCCTCCATTCAAAATTAGAAAAAAACCCCCACATTTCTGGTGAAGCTATTCAGAAAAAAAAAATGATTGAAAATGAAAACTGTTGTCTATGGAATATTTTCACCACCACTTTTCAGGCACTTATTACTGTATAGCCATTCAGTGTATTTTAGATGTTTTGTTTTGAAATGATCATTTACACATTCTGACTAGTGAGGTGGCAAAGGCTCGAATGGATATAGGACAAGAGAAGATAAATGTTGTTTGACACATCTGAGCTAAGTTGTTTGTAGACGTGATCTCTCCATTTATCTTAATTAAGTTTGATCTTTTCCCTTTAGGATTTCCTAAGACGTATTTTTTTCCCAAGTCTCTCTGAAGTCTATATAATACAAGACTGAGGTTATGAAGTCAATCCTAGATGGCCTCGCAGACACGACTTTCCGAACAATTACAACAGATCTGCTTTACGTGGGTTCCAACGATATCCAGTACGAAGATATTAAAGGTGACATGGCCTCCAAGCCAGGATACTATCCACAAAAATTCCCATTATCTTCTTTCAGGGGTGATCCTTTCCAAGAAAAAATGACGGCAGGAGATGATCCCCTATTAAGTATCATTCCATCGGATCAGGTCAATATTACAGAATTTTACAACAAGTCCCTATCCTTCAAGGATAATGATGAGAATATACAGTGTGGAGAGAACTTCATGGATATGGAGTGTTTTATGATTTTAAACCCTAGCCAGCAGCTGGCCATTGCAGTGCTGTCCCTTACTTTGGGCACCTTCACCGTTTTGGAGAATCTTCTAGTGCTTTGTGTCATCCTGCACTCCCGAAGCCTCAGGTGCAGGCCCTCCTACCACTTCATTGGGAGCTTGGCAGTAGCTGACCTCCTGGGCAGTGTAATTTTTGTCTACAGTTTTGTCGATTTCCATGTTTTCCATCGGAAAGACAGTCCTAATGTTTTTCTATTCAAGTTGGGTGGAGTTACAGCCTCATTCACTGCCTCAGTAGGCAGCCTTTTCCTTACTGCAATAGACCGGTACATATCTATACACAGGCCATTAGCTTACAAAAGGATTGTTACCAGACCAAAGGCTGTTGTAGCATTCTGTGTGATGTGGACCATAGCTATCGTAATAGCTGTCCTTCCTCTGCTTGGCTGGAACTGCAAGAAGCTCAATTCTGTTTGTTCAGACATATTCCCTCTCATTGATGAGACCTATCTGATGTTCTGGATTGGAGTCACCAGTGTGCTCTTGCTGTTCATCGTCTATGCCTATATGTATATATTGTGGAAGGCTCACAGCCATGCTGTCAGGATGATTCAGCGTGGCACTCAAAAAAGCATAATAATTCAGACTACAGAGGATGGTAAGGTACACATCACTAGACCTGATCAAACTCGTATGGACATCAGGTTAGCCAAAACCTTGGTCCTTATTTTGGTGGTTTTAATCATATGCTGGGGCCCTTTACTTGCAATTATGGTGTATGATGTCTTTGGGAAAATGAACAAGCTCATTAAGACTGTTTTCGCATTCTGTAGCATGCTCTGTTTGATGAATTCAACAGTGAATCCTATTATCTATGCTCTAAGGAGCAAGGACTTGAGGCATGCTTTCCGGAGTATGTTTCCAACTTGTGAAGGGACTGCACAGCCTCTTGATAACAGTATGGAGTCTGACTGCCAACACAAGCATGCCAACAATGCAGGTAATGTTCACAGAGCTGCTGAAAGCTGTATTAAGAGCACAGTTAAGATCGCCAAAGTGACCATGTCTGTCTCCACGGACACAACTGCAGAGGCATTGTAAGTTAAATACCTCTCAACATTCTGAGAAAAGAAATTAGTTTAAAAAAAGACTTAACTATTTCAAACTAAAGTGTTTGTTCCCTCATCTGTAACATTTTTAAGTTTCTTGATCATTTTAAGAATCATTGCCATCAGCCAACTCTCCGAGTTTTACAATTAGGGATTCAAACAGAACAACTTTCACTTAAAAATGTCGATTGAATAATAAAGAGCAAATTGCTGAAAGAATGTGTAGAAAATATGGAATTGGCAAAATCTTAAGAGGTTTGTGTTCAAAAATGGCGAAACCTAATTGAAAACTAAGACATCATAAAACAACTTCATCAAGTAAGAAAAAGCCTTGTAATCATAATTTTCATTGCAATGTGAAATGTATTAAATGTCTGTAAGTAATAGAAGTTTTGGGGTGTTTTTTTTTTCCCCAAAAAAGCGGCAGTACTGAGTTTTAGCAGTTTTGTAAAATGTGTTGTCCTGTGAAATGTATGCTGTTTTTATTATGTGTTATTGATATCTGTCTAATTAAAAAAGTGATAAGGTAGACTTATGTGAAAATGTGAATTATGTGGTATGTAAACCCCATTGAAAACATTTAACTGTATTTGAAAAATTCCTATGAGTTATTTTGGGAATTTACACTTTCAGTGGTCTTCTGTGGACTTAGAGGAAAGGCTTTGTATTTCTTCTACTAAAATTATTTGACATTAGAAATCCCCATTAATTTCGCTGAGGGTGTAAAGAATAACAGCAACAAGAGAATATAGAAGTATGTAAGTGCAAGGAATGCATTGGTTCAGACTTTTAAATACCACTGCGTATAAACACAAAGACATTTATTGTTATACAGACTATTTCCCTTCTCTTGGGCACATGTGAATATGAACGCTGAGAAGAGAAGGTACTGGATATTGGCTTCTTTAGCTGGCAACTGTTTTTGGTCTCATGCTATCACTGGACTTCTGAAGACAGCATGTGTCAGACTCATTGTGTAATGTTATCACTGTGCAGTTGATGTATACTTGACGTGTGTTTGCATTCCTATATCCAGATTAAACAGATTCAAAGCCTGAGATGCCAAACTCCAGTCATTACTAAAAAAAGGAGGAAGTATTGCCAGGATTAGACTTTTTTATTATGTGTGAGCGGGTATAATATTAAATATCTGTGTGTACATGTATGTGTGTGTGCACGTGCACAAAAATGTGTGCATGTGTATGTATTCTAAATAAATGTGAGTCGTTTTATTAGGCTAGGAAACTATGACCAAATGTAAGCTGTATTTCTTGTTGCGTGCTTTGCACATTAATTCTGTTTCTAAAACTGAGCTCTTCCACCTGACTAGTTATGAAATTAACAGTTTTAAGATTCAGAACATGCTAGCAAATCCATATTGGGAGATTTATCCATGTATTAGAGGAAACAGCATTTTGGTTTTACTTTAGCACAAGGTTTAGCAGGAGGCAAAATAAGCCATGAACAAAAATAGACAACTGAAAATCAGTGTTTTACAGTGCTTTAAAAATATTTTGAATGAAGATAAAAAAACAAACATTTTATTCTTAAAGTCCTTGAGTACTACTTGAGTCCTTGGTTCCAAAGAGGATGAAGCTAGACTGTTCTCTGTGGTGGCAGCTGGCAGAACAAGGAGTGATGGTCTCAAGTTACAGCAAGGGAAGTTTAGATTGGATATTAGGAAAAAAACTTTCTTATTAGGAGGGTAGTAAAACACTGGAACAAGTTACCCAGAGAGGTTGTGGAACCTCAATCCTTGGAGGTTTTTAAGACCCAGTTAGACAAAGCCTTGACTGGGATGGTCTAGTCCTGGTGGTTCTGCTCTGGGCAGGGGGTTGGACTAGATGACCTCCTGAGGTCCCTTCTAACCCTAATTTTCTATGATTCTAAAACTAACTAATGGACATGTAGTTGCATCTCACTGTTAAACAGGGTACAAAAAACAATGGAAGCCTGAAACCTTTAAATATAAGGCAAAGAAAGAAAATTTGTAGATTCAAAGATGCAGTTCCATTTTAGGATGGAATTTCTCCAAAACTGGCGGTTTTAGTATTTTGTGAAACAATCCCATTGGTGTGAAAATGCTCATTCTGAATAAAATGCATTGAGTCTGATTCCCTACTGCCAAGTAACATTGGTGTTGTCTTGTTTCCTGTTCTGACTAATTTAAGCCAGTTAGCAGCTTGAGGGTTCACCAAGGCAGGATAGGAGGATCTTTCTTGTCCTAGTATTTGTGTAATAAAGACCATGCTGCCATCCAGCCCTCCATGCTCTAGGGCAGGGGTGTCAAACTCACACTGCCCAAAAGCCAGATCCTTGTGGGCTAGATCTGGACCCAGCAGCAGCAGGCAAGCAGCACTGTGTCAGCACAGCCTTCACTTGCCCCCTGCCACGAAAAGTGCCATAACCCCAAATTCCTGGGTCCCCCAGGAACCCACTTGGCTGAAAGAAAATGGCTCCATAGGTCATATGTCTGATACCCAGCTCTTGGTCATGTTGCTTATGGAAGGAAGCCTGGCTGGATCTATGGTGATCCCAAGCTTCCAGAGTGACCCTTTTAGAGCTCTGGTATTTGGGTGCAGGTCAGAGCAGCCAATAGCCCCCAAAGACCTAGTGGCAACTTCAGCCTTCCCCAGGGTTGTGGGGAGAGCTTATATTACATAGAGCCCTTTGTCTGTCTAGGGCCCTGTACCAATCAGAGCGTGATTGGAGTCAAAGGTCTAACTCCATGCCTAGTCATTTACATCTGTGTAAAATCCAGAACAGAACAGCAGCATTTTTCTTCTGCCAAGCACAGGTATAAATAACCGTGTAAGGTACCAGACAGGAGAGATTCTAGCCCATCAGTTTCAGACTTGTGACTCACCCTAAGAGCCAAATCATGCAAGGTGCAGAGTTACCACCACTCCCATTTAACTTGGTGGGCATGTCAGGACACTTTACCTGAGAGGTGAGAGGTGGAAGGTGAGAAGCAGTAAAAGAACAATGATTAGCTTGATTGCTTGTGAACCCTAATTATAGAAGCTTTTTTCCCTTTCCAAATATAACCTGCTCATCCCAAAGCAGTTTGTTAGGGAAAACATAATTGTCAAATGAAAAGGTACTTTAAGAGCCATTTTTTTAAACTGTCGTTTTGTGAATTTAATGGAGATTTTATAGATTTCTGTTGTGCATTCGAGTTCTAAACTTTACATGACAAAACATGGGGCAATGGGGCTGTCTTGGCACTAAACTTGGTGCTTACTGATATAATAAGAAATAGCATTCTGTGATGTTTCAATGTGTCATTGAATACCTTCATTTACACAGGAGTTTTCTAAAAAGCTCTGTAAAGTGTTTGTCAACTTAAAAATGCATTCATTAAATGAGGTGGCAAAAATGTCCCTACAACCTGTACATGAGCTATAACTATTATTTAATTAGATTATCAGTTACTGCTCCTAGATTAGCTGTACTTAAATTTCTGCTTTAGGTAATCCTAATTTGCAACTGCCCACTTTCTTCTGGTGATAGCACAGCCAACCTACATAGCATTTCACAGCCACCCACAACCTCACAAAATGAATAACTCTCTAGTTACAGTTCTATGTATTTATCAACTCTTAAGTGTTATATATCTATAAATGAGACCATCTGTATCACGTGCAAAGTTAGGTTCTTATCAGTTTAGTTGTATATTTGTATATTATCTCCTCAGTGCTGTGCAATCACTATCAAAGTTTTCTTGCACTGGCCTTCTGACGAAAATGTCTGCCATAAGATAGAACATTTTTTTCTAATGTTTTTGGGCTGAATGTATGTAAATAAGTGAATAATAATAATAATAATAAAAAGACAGCTGTACAAGCAGTGGCCTCAAAAGTCTGTAATTTTAGAATAGGACAAATGTTGAAGTTGCTGTGACATCTGAAAAGCTACCTTATGAATAAACTGTTTACAGGGTCTCTTGGGATGCAATGTCATAAAGAAAGGAAAGTCTTTCCTTTTGATAATATAAAGTAAAGAAATTGGATTACCTGAGCTTTTTATTTCCAATGTTTCAAAGTGGAGAACATAATTCTTTAGTCTGTAAATCTAACATTATTACTTCCTCTTAGAAGAATATTGTATCATTAGATGTTTGTTTGAGCTGGTAACATCCTTGCAGCTGCTGCAATATATTCCTGTTAGCAACTTGTATAATACTTTGTACACAAGTACTGGTAAGACTGTCATTAAAACTAGCTTTGACCATTTAACTACCAGTAGCAGAATAGTATTTCTGTAATATTTCCAATGTATTACTACCATATCATATTTTATTTCTATAATGTAATTAAACTGTTATTTATTCAAGGAAAAAGTATTCTGTTATTTTTGCCTTTCAAAATTTGTTGAGGAAGTTGCATTGTGATGCCATCTCAATCCACAATCTAGAGCTGTACATCTTATTAATAAATTTGTCTCACACTTTTCTATACAGTATTTCTCAGGCTTCATGGATTGTCATTGTATTTGGGTTTCTTTAAGGGTGGACTACATATTTTATGTTTTTGCCTTTGGTATGGAGACAAATGGGAGAAAACATGGTTAAGACTGTTTCTCCCATTTAACTATATAGATAATTTTTGTCTTCTACCTGCAAAAACTTAACTATTCTTGAATCCTGACACACTAGAGTTTTCCTGGAAAGCATGGAAAAAATCAGACAAAATGTTCCCTGATTTATTTAAAAACCTAAGCAAGTTCCCTGACAAGAAATTTTAAGATGCCAGTAAGGATCAAATCAATTTTCTGACACTAACACCCAAATTAAACACAAAACCTGCAATTATGACTAAGCAGGGTCTTTCTGAAGAGTTTTTGCAAATCAGATGAAGGTTTTAAGGTTTTTTTGGAAATTCAGGTGTTCCTACTGGGCTTTTCTTTGTTTTCTCAGGCATAGTATTGACTTATAATTTCTAGGCTTTTAAATGTTTGAACTTTGTGGAAAGCTACAGTTTCCTTTGGAGGCTTTCCCTTAATGTATTGTTGAGCATGAAGTCCCCATGTAAGCTTTGGTTTAAATAAGGCTTAAAATGTTATTAGCTCTAGTGTTTTGGTCTCTGTCAGATTACATTTGCATAGAGATGCAATCACATTAGAAAAAAAATCTTATAAACAAAAAAATAAAAGGTCTGACAAGTAGCGCAATAAAAAACCTTTAATAATTTACTAGTAAATGTAAAAATACTAAAAAGAATTATTTAAACCTGATGAATTGGATTCATTCAGGGATTGTTTAGATAGGAATGATCTTGCTATGAGCAAGGGGTTGGATGAGATGGCCTCCTGATGTCCCTTGCAGACCTGATCTTCTGACTCTAGAAGGAAAGTCTATAAAAAGGGATTTTGAGATAGCAACCTACTGTCTGCTGTAGGCTGATAGAGCCAGTGCAACCCAATAACCGGCACTGGTCAAAGACTGGAAAGGCTTTCTAAAGGACTTGCTGACGGCAAACATCCTGCAGTAGACACTAGTATGGGTCTTCCAGCAAATACAAGCTCCTCCTCATGGTATAAAACATGTGAGATGCCAAGAAACAAATTCACAGCTACATCCCCTGGAATGATTACTTCAAAGGACACAGGAAGCCTGCCTAACATAAGGGAAATGCAATGTAGCTCTCTCTGCGCCTTCCAACTCCCAACTATATTTCTACTTTCCCAAAATGTGGGGTTCACAGTGACAAATAAATCTTATCTACTCCCTCTCCATTTATCTTTTTTCTATCAAGAAATGAGATAAATAATACTTGTTCAGTTCAAATCTTTCTCTAATCTTATGTTTCTTCTGAGGCCCTCAAAGGCCTTGTTTAAAGACTGTTGACTAATAAAAAGACTCCCATTTACTTCATTAGGTTTCTATAGGTGCTCATGGTACAACACTTAAGCAACTTTTTCTTGCTACCCTTATGCTTCCAAGATCTCTGAGCTCTTTAAGTCGTGGACTGGACAAGGGACAGTTTGTGTTGCTGCTGTGGTGTAATTCTTATATTTTAGGAAATATTCACTTGTGAATCATTGACAAAAAAACAAATACAAAAGAAAAATCAAGATCAAATTTTATGTAAAAGAAAATATCTGAGCAGGTCAGTTGAAGTGCTCAGTATCAAGACAACTAGGAAAATATTCAGCTTGTTTTAACATCAATTTTTGTTGGTAAATAAGAGCAATACTGCCACATTATGTCTTGAAAGTTTTACATAACCAAATTGCATGCCTGTTTTTCACAGCCCAAGAGGAAAAAGTGGCAAATTCCCAAGCATGTGCCTTTCCAAACTACTCTTATTCAGGGATTATGTAGTCACATAAACCATCATCATTTCAACCATTCAAGTAAACATCAGATCTATCACTATCCCGATTCTTCTGAAGTCCTTTCTAAAAAGTCACAGCATCATCACACTCAATACTTATTATTTATTTCCAATGAAAATATAAACTTTGACTAGATTAAGTGATGAAGTTTTTATGGTCAGTGAAAGAAATGATAAGAGAAGGGATAGGAAGTTTTTCCAGGATAACTGAAGAAGGCCTGCTCCATTTCAGAAAAACAGATTTTCCCACCCTCATATTTTAGGATACTTTTCCACTTGTGTCCTGTTCATGTGCTTTGGTCTTATTAAGAAATGAACCTTAAAATCACACTCAAAATTCTACTAACAGAGTTAGATATGGCAAGGGATGGTGTATTTAATTGCAATCAATTATCTTTATTCTAGAGAAAACAAATACAAGCACAATATACATTTTAAAAATTCAGTTATCAGAAAAATATAATAATACCAGGTCTCCATGCAATACTAACAGTAGTATATTATTTGCTTCTGCAGTGTTTTACAGCATCTTTTTCCCTACAAGGCAAGGCACTATCTTTAACAATAGAACAAAGAAAGGGGTGAAATCGCAGGCCTAATGAAGTCACTGAGGAGTTTTGTCATTGACTTCTTTGGAGCTGATATTTCATACAAGATTGCCAAATTCATGTTTAATATCTATAGCACCACTGAATTTTCATTAACAGGTTTTCAAAGTAAAAATAGTTTTGATAAAAATCAAGGTTTTCTTTTTTAATGAGATGGATCAATTTTTAGTTTTAGTGGAAAGCCTGACTTTGATTTCAGTCAGAAGCTATTTCTATGCATATTTGCAGAACTGGGTTCTTTGGTTACAGATAGGTCAGGAAAATGTTATGAGCAAAAAGACCATCAGCAGAGCAAAGCTGGCCAAATCATTCCTTTTGAATTTATCCTGACTCTGTTCTTCATGTCCTTTTCCTCTATGTAACAGAGGAGAACATCCCACCCAGCACACCAAGACAAAACTGAATAAAATTCAAAACCTTTCTAAAAAAAGTTGGTTGCCAGATGAGAGAAAATCATAACATGACACTATTTCACTGACACTGATTGCACACAAGACAATTTTCTCTTTTTCCATTTATACTCTTAGTAGGAGGGATCAAAATCTGTTATTGCAATTTGAAGAGGTTTCCTTTTCTAAAGAATCTAACCGAACAGACCTTCTAGTGAAGCAGCAGCTTGCAGAGAATACTATGAGTCAGTGGGGATGTTGGTAATGGTGATGATTTATTGCAGACCAGTCCCGTAGTGCCTCCACATAGGGAACTTTGATGGGCTTCAGTGGTAGTTCTCTGTGTAGAGGTGCAGCAGGGTCAAGCCCACTTTTCATACTGCTGGACTTCGTAAGCCTTGTACACAGTGGGCAACTTTTCCATTCAGCTAACAATTTACAGTGGTGAGGGAAGGATCTGATCTTGTATATAGATACACCTGTTCATTTTTCATTGTAATGCATCCATTCCTAGAACTGAGCACAGTAGCCACCGTGCATCACCACTCTTACACAACAGCTTTCAAAGGGGTAGAAAAGAATAACTTCTCCAATAGAAATACCAGACAGCGGGTTTAAAAAGCACAGGCAAAGTTGGAATTTAAACTGAGCAGCCCATTAGCAATCCCACTCTTGAAAATAAAACAAAGTTATGGGACCTAAATCTTTACTTTTATTTGTGTAAGTCAGGAGTTTCTCTAATGAAGACTGTAGAGCAAAAGCAGCTTAACCAAGAAAAGGTAGCCCCCATATGGTTTTTACTAACCACAAACAGTCAAGCCAAGCCCTTCAAAGACTAAGATGCCTAAATACTTTTGAGAATCTGGAAATCAGTATCCTGATTGCACTTCTCCTTGGAAAAATATCACCTAGACCCTCCCAATTTACATGTTTTTTTGCTGTTGCACTCCATTGCTTAAAAATGCAAGATTCAGCAGGTCATGGAGAAGCCAAATCCACCTCCCAGAACACTGTCTTCTAAAATCTAAAATTGTCATATAGTTACTCCCCAAGAAGGTTTGAAAAGACACCAGAAAGTAATAGGAAATGACACAGAGGACCTTTCTACACAGGGAAGGGACCTAAAGAGCTGTTGCAGATTAGCTATACATTCCAGAGATTGATATATTTCGGACACGCTTCACAGATTTCAAAACCTTTTGCCTCTGGAGGGAACAATAGGAAGCAATAGCTAGGCTTGGCAGTTTGGGGAGATTGACCAAAATAAGCAATTCTGAAAAGGCTCCCTGTGTGAACTCTCTCTTCCACATTAAAAGAGGAAGGCCAGTGAAGAGGACTGGCATTAAATAAGATTCTTAATTAAAGTAATAATATTAAATGATTAACAAACTAATCCATAGACTGTGCAAGTTTGCACTAAGGATTTGGCCTGGCTCTTCCACATGCAAGTTTAAACCATTTGAGGCTCTGATCTATTAATGGCACTGGAAGAAGACTACGAGTACCTTTTGTGCCATGGAAGAGTTCCAAAATATCAAGCAACAGTCAGAAAGAAAGGATTTGAAAGCATCTTTTTTTTATCTAAGAACACAAATACAATTACTTAGCATCAACTCAGCCGAGACATAAGCAGAAGGATCCTTTCAGCCAAAACACCCTATTATATACCATCAAAGCAGGAAATTCCACTCTGCCCATTTGTTGGCTGTTTTTTCTCTTTTTTTTTTAGCAGAACCCACTTTATGTTTAGACTTCTTGTCTAACTGAAAACAAGAAAAGTGTCATATGCACTTTCTTGAAGTCTTTAATGTGCAGAAATCCAGGTAAAGGAATTATTGTGCACAGAAAACCATCCAAGGGATGATAGGAAATAACCAGCTCATTTGAGCAATTCATGTCTGTTCTTCCAAATACTGGAGTTGGACTTATAAGAGCTCTAAGTGTTGAGAGAAGAAACGGACATGCTTTCAGATAGGGACAACCTTTTTGCCCATCTCAGAGGAAAAATCCAAAGACATCCTAGAAAAATAGAAAGGATCAAGTAAATTCTTTGTACTGAATTCAGAAAAGAAGCAAATCAATAAATAACATAATAAACATTATGTATAAGTAATGATAAACAGAGCTAGCAAAGGACCAAAGCATTGGAATAAGAACTATAACATTAAAAAAACTCTCTTTGTTTAATACAGCTTTGATTACAATAATAGACCTCACCATAATTCCAGAAAAGGTTCCAGTTTCCCCCAAGGGTACTATGAAGCAAATCAAAATGGGGAACTGTGGACATGCCTGACACCTCCTATTTTCTAGTTAAGAGAACAAGGATTAGGGCATGCTAGTTATAAAGAGAAGCATAGAGAATCATACAGGGTGTAAATCCATTCAGCAAACACTTCTCTCAAGCCAAACCTTCACAAAGACTAAAACAGATAATCTGATCCTGTAAATTGCCATATCAATCCAGGAAACAATGTAATCATCACCTCCGCAACTCATTACATATAACCTAATCCACAGTAATTTTCACATCACACACATTAACACCCTGCACTTACAAATTCCAGTTTGATCAGACTAAATTAATGATAGCGGTATTTTATCTAAACTTAGTGTTTAAAGTTTAAACAAAATGTTCACATTAAATTGACTGGCAGTCAGTCTATAAGAATAGCAATTATTTGCCACCTTCTCTTTTTGTATTTTATTTGGGTGGGTGAGAGGGGGTTTGCATTTGAGTTCTGCCAAAAGCTGCCTGTTTGACTTTGGCAAGTTGCTTAGCCCCAGATTCTCAAAGGATCAATTGGAGTTAGACATCCAGATTCACTGGATAAGAAAGTCCAAGAAGGCATCTGACACTAACCTAGTAGTTGGGGCACATACCCAGTTATGGGGAATCCTGGATTCTGATCCCTGCTCACATTATTGTTATTATATTTTAAATCAAACAATCATTGGATAAAATACAAGAAACAGTCCTGGAAGCAGAGACCAGACCCCAGAGCGCCCTCTTCTCAGGTGAGTTCCCAAACCAGTATACTACAGAGTCATTTTCTCTTTTCTGCCCTGCCCTGTATTCCTTTCTGCAAGGCAACATGTCTTCAGCAGCAGGGATGACAAGTACCCCTCCACATATCCAGAATAGCCTACAGCCTGCTGCTGTGGGTTCTCTTCTGGGACATGTGGGCTTGATCCTTAGACTGATCAGGAAGTGAACCTAAGTAGTCTGCTTCCTCCTATATACAAGATGAACAGCATCTCCCATTTTGAAAGAAAGCAGTGGCCATAAATGCATTTTGTGAAGATCCTGATCCCATCAGTGTGTCTTAGGCCCACATTGCAAACACCTACTAGATTATAGCAGAGACATGCTAGTTTCTGGCTCCCATGAGAGGGATATTGTCAGGGATCTGGGCAACGGGCAGACAGACAAACTGGCTCTGATACTCTAGCTAGGACTGGCAGCTGGCAGCTGGCAGCCTGAGTGCCTTCAGCTGATCCCCCTTTGAAGTCCTTGGGTGTGTTTGCATATAACCTGTAGCCCTTGCAGTGTTCTGTGGGCTTGCAATGAGACACTTATCTCATCTGTCTAGTCTCAGTGCTCCTGATGCCTGGCCTTGGTTCTGGATTCCTTGCTCCTAGCACTGGCCCTTGATTCCCTACACTGGTTCCTGACTCATGGGTCTGGGTTCCATAGTCTAGTTCCTGATCCTTGGTTCTCTGTTGTCTAGTCTGGTTCCTGCTACTCTTCTAGCACCTAGTCCCCAACTCCTGCTTGAATCCTCATCTAGCTGCTGCCTGCTCTTTTGCCAAGCCTGAACCCCTGGGCCTAGCTACTAGTGCCCAGCTCCTGCCTGTATATCTGCCTAACCCCTAGTGTTTGGACTTCCCAGTGTTGTGACCCTCAACTCATTGACTCCCTGGTATTGCAACACTTGGCTTTTGTGCCCTTATCCCTAACCCATGTCTGGTTTGTGCCATGACATATATCTGAGCTGGATGCTCATCTGCTCAGTTCTGTTAAGACGGGGCAGCTTTAGTCATAAGCACAGGCACAATTTCAGGTGTCTGTAGGACTTTAAGAAAAGCAAGGCACTTTTGGAATTTAGGTACATCTTAGATTAATTGGCAACTAACCTGGAGGGTCTCAGGATTGTAGTTTTTGACTTAAGCTCTCATTTATGTCCTACTTCCAATCTCCTTTTTCTTTCAAATCTGGTCCTTAGTTTCTCTGCTTCAATTCTTCATTTGTGACTTGACAAAAACAGGTAACGGGAGTGCTGTGAGTATAAACACATGAGAGATTCTTTAGTGCTCATGTAATCCCTGTTGAACTGATCCACAGAGAATATAGGCTTTTTACCATGCAAGAGTGACTTAGGCTTTTTGTTTTGAAGTTCATAAAAGTCTTTCAGTGTATGGACACACAAAGAGTCACTATGAGGCCAGCTAGGGTATCAACTCACAGCATGTCCAGTACTCCAAAGGTACCCATATACAAAGTCTACCCTGTGGTAAATGTAAGAACGCTTACCCTGCTTTCACTGAAGGGTGAGATACCTCCCATTTCCTTCAGGATAAGAGCATGCATAGGGACAATTACTGGGGAGTAGCTGGCAAGAAATATATTCATACTCTATCTCAGTCTTTCCCAATCTATGGGTTGTGGCCTAAAATGGGTTGCAAGAATATATGAAAGGGTTGCAAACAAACTTAAAAAATGGATCCTCTTTTAAGGAAGAAAAACATAGGACACCAGAGCTCCAACCTGCAAGGGGCTGCTGGGGGCCTCCCATGTCCCCCCCCCCCACACCTCACCTGTTCTACATCCTTCCCCTTTACCACACATTGGGAGCCATGGGAGCAGGGGGCAGCAGGTCAGGAGTGAGGGGCACTGGGTCAGGACCAGCCACCGATGTTTACAAATGGGTCCTGGTACAAAAAAGGTTGAGAACCACTGCTCTAGCTTACCTCGCTGTAACATGCCAGGGGCTGCTGGGGGCCTCCCATGTCCCCCCCCCCAACACCTCATGCCCCACACACCCATCCCCTGTCCCACACATTGGGGGCGCTGGGAGCAGGGGGCAGCAGGTCAGGAGTGAGGGGCACTGGGTCAGGACCAGCCACCGATGTTTACAAATGGGTCCTGGTACAAAAAAGGTTGAGAACCACTACCCTTTCTTACCTCATGGTAACATGCCTATGCAGCCATACTCTTAGATCATGGAAAGAATAATCTAGTTGCATATTTCAATAATATTAGAAAACGAAAACTGTAGCAGGGTCCTTTAAGGTCCAGTGCGTTACTCTAACCATTTCTACATAGAATAGCAAATTCTAAGGTCTGTAGTCCAAAGGGATCCTAGGAATTATAGCTGCATCAAAACATGCTTGGGAAGTTGTCAGGGAGAAATAAGAAATAGCTTTCTCTCATACTAGTGAGCAATCAGGGTCTCTTAATAGGAGTTTTGGAAGAGGCCAAAAGGCTGAGGAAAGAACCCTGTGAAATGGGTCCTGTCTGGGCTAGAGACTCGCAGAGGTCTGAAGAGATCAGGAACTGCTTGTGAGCCTGCAAGAATTGAAGCAGTGATGGATGGTGTCTCAGTTTTGCCCCAAAGCAGAATAAGACCCTGGGGTAGACATTGAATGTCTGGAATTTGTTGTTTGAGTTTCCATCTCCTTGGGAAGGGAAAGAGATTTTTTAGTTTAGCTGGAGAGGCAGAGGCTGTATCTGGTGCTGGAAAAGAAGATGACAGCTTTAGGGCCCTATAGGCACCTTCTCTAGAAAACAAATCTAGAATCTTTTGTGCTCTCTCCTTCAAGATCTTCAGTCTTGAATTGCTGGTGCTCAGTGCCCTGTGGATGCAAGCACTCTTTTCTTATCCACACATTAAATATTGCTAGACTTCTTCACACCTAGAAGCCAGAGTAAGTCTTGCTGCTTTTATTCCTTACACAACAAAGCTAGATTCTAATAAGAAAGGACAGAGCCAGCTTTCACATTCAGTGCAGACACCCATGCAGTTCTGTTCTCACTAATTCCCAATCTGCCCTATCTTGCTGATTACAAGAGGTTTTTTAAATAGTTGTTTGTGATATCTAATATTAGACTCTAAATTGGCTGGCCTTGGCATAAAGCTTGATCCTTTCTGCTGACTATGAAATTATGGATTAGAGTAATTGGAAATACCTTTTTTGCCCCTACGGTTGATAGCTTGTACCAAAGTGGAAAGCCAACATCTCTTCTAGTCAGCCAAGTGTGAGGTTAGGTGTGAACAGCAAAATGCTTCCATGGAGAAAGAATATGGTGAGGCCTCAGGGAAAAACAAAGCTAGGGATTCCCATGTGTGCTGCAGTACAGAAGTTCTGTTGTTTGCATTCTGTCTTCATTGCCACCGTGTAATGGGGCTTCCAGGGTGTTGTCACCCCCCATTAGAAAAGTCTCAAACTGTTTTTCATTTCCAAATACAGAATTCTTCCCCCCTCCCCCCCCATCAGACTGTGCAAACACATAGAATTATAGAAAAATAAGGCTGGAAGAGACCTCAAGAAGTCATCTAGTCCAACCCCCTGCTCAAGGCAGGATCATCCCTGTCTAAACCTTTACAGACACATATTTGTCTAACCTACTCTTAAAACTATCCCAGAATAATGATTCTACAATCTCTTTAGTTAATCTGTTCCACCCCCCAAGTCAGAAAGTTACTCCTAATATCCAAACTAAGTTTCCTTTGTTGCAAATCAAGACCTTTACTTCTTTGCTGGTCCCCACAACCAAAGAAACAGTCTATTACTACCCCTTTATAACTGAGTCTCTCACGTCCCAAGTAAGTACTCTAACAGCAGGGCCATTCTTCAGGCCCATTATTTGTGGTTTGACTAGACCAGTGGTCTCCAACCTTTTTAAGAAGGAAATTACCTTTGGCATCTAAAAGAAACCCAAGATTTACCGTGCGCCACTGCCACCTCACTCCCCCTGCTCAGCAGGTAAGTCTGTGGTGAGAGAAGTGGGGGGCAGATCAAGGCAGAGGGAGAAAAAATTATTTGGGTGTGCACCTCCCCAGCAGGTAAGTCCCACCTGGCCAGAGACCCACTCAACTTACCCCTGCTCCTGCCTCTGCAGCACTGTCTCTCACCCCAGGGACCCTGATCTAGCCTCCGCCCCTTCCTTCCCCATGGACAGACATGCTGGGCTGGGGCACATGCATGCATGCACATGGGCACTCAGTCCCCCATCCCAGCCTCGGATCAACTCCAAGAGGCTCCGAGATCTACCGCAAGAGGCTCTGACATCTACCTGTGGACCAGATCCACTGGTTGTGACTGCTGGACTAGATATTGCATTCTGGAGCAAAGGAACCACTCCCAAGGAAAGTTTTGTTGAAACTCGTATGTTTGCATAAAAAGTTTCAGCTTGTTCATTTGTCAGTTTCTGACAAAGTTTGGGAACTTCAGTGTTTGTTCTAGTCGGTTCCTTCTCCAAAAGGACACTTCTAGTCCTGCTCATCTGTGTCAATATGAGTCACAGATACCACCAGATTCCTTTGCATTGCTGGCTGCATTGCCTTCTGTAATACTGGCCCAAGGATCTCTGGGAAATATAAGGTTTGCTTTCTCACTAGTGACAAAAAAAGAAGAAAAAGCAGACGTGCTTTGGAGTGGGGACTGATCAGTAGGGACAACAGGGCAGTCAAGAGGGAGGAAAAATAAATTTCTTCTGCCTTTATGGCAGAAGAAATCATTCTAGCCACCAGGAGCCTTCAGACCTTTTTTTTTAAAAAAAATCCTCATATCCTATTTGAATCCCTACCACAAATGCCATGAGAATGGGAGAACGATCTTCAGGAAAAAACTGTAACCAAAAAACAAACATTTGCAGGCATGTGGGACATACACAGTTAAAAAGAGAGAAAACACATCCAGTCCTGTATCAAAAGCAGTCTCCTCTAGAGACCAAACTTGGCAAACAAATCTGACAAGGAAGCTGCTGTGAATTAGAAAAGCTCTACCACATTCACAGGCCGAGTGACGGGTGCTGGTTTAGCTCACCCAGTCACACTTCAGTTACATCAATGGAAAATGTGTTTACTGCACAAATTTAACTTCAACTGAAGTGGCTTTTCTCCCTCTGCAGAAGGGTAGAAAAATAAAAGCAAATGACGCATCTTGTGCCTGGCTGCAGGCTTGCAACAAGTGCAGAAGTATTTTACGCTGCATCTGGTGGAAGGGGTGGGGGGTGCTTGAGGAATAGACCCATGTTTGCAGCCAGACTTTGGGGAGTGGGTAGTCAGTGCTCCCATCCCCCGCATGCCATTCTGACAAAGCTGTTCAGTTCCTCCCCACCAGGTTTCAGGATGAGGGGATCTCTATAAATCTCTCTGGGTCTCTAAGAAATGCTTTGGAACCCCAGGGGAATTATAATCTCTGTCAAGGACTGCTCCCACCCCCTTTAAAGTCAATAGCCCATTGACTTAAGCTGTTCTAAACAATACTAAAGACCAAACCATCCACAGAAGTAAGAGACATCATCAGCACCCTTGCGGCTCCCTGACATTTGCCATGGCCCAAAATGACTCGGCCCCTAATTTTCTTCCTAAAATCACTGAGTGACTTTCCTGTCTATATTGCTGTTACACCTGGCAACCTGTGATAACAGAGGTTAGTAGTGGCAGCAACACAACAAACTAAATAGACTTTATCAGCCTGCTCCTATGAGAAATATCAGCATTACATGTAATTCCCAAGACATCTTTCCTACTAAGAGACAACTTGTGTTACAGTCTGCACTTTATTAGAAAGAGATTCAGCCCAGGGCTGAAGACCACACAAAGCTTTGTCTTTAACTGCTAATTCCTTACTGGGGAACTTAATTGGGATTTAAAGGGCACATATCCTATAGGCTCCTTGCACAAGAGAGAAGGTACCTTGTTATGCAGCCGTTGTGCAGGCTTCATTATTCTTTCAATTTGTATGAGAGAGATTACTGCTACTGACATGCCCATCCTGTACCCTGAGCAACCTAACAAATTAAAACTTACTTGCTGCAAATAATGAATTCATAAAAAAAATGGCAGGGCCTAGTCCATCAGAAATAAGTACAAAAAATAAAGGTCATGGATGCTGCAGAAGCACTGACAGGGCTATAGCAAAGGGCCAGTGGTTCCACCTTTCTCTCCACCATGGATTCTAAATACATCCCAGTGGAGTCACAGTTCATTTTTAAAAGTTATGTATCTCTTTAAATGAAAAGCATAATCTATAAGCAGCAACAAGGGATATTCCTGGTGAATACCAGGAAGCAATTAAACCAAACCAAAGCCAGATAGAAAAATGAAGGGCCAGATTCACCAGGACTCTCTAAGGTTCCTGTGTTCATGTTTAACTGAGTTCTTGCATGACTACACATGGCATTGTTAAACGAAAGATTATAGTCTTCCTTTCCAACAATGACCTGAAGTGACCACTTATCCAACACGTCTCTGGAAATAACATATATAAAGCACACTTATCTTTCTACAAAACCAGGATCTCAGCAGTGTATTTATGAGAGGTCACCCCAGATAAAAACATATACCATGTCGCAATAAGGCTGTACCTTTTTAATAATGGGTTCCCCATCTAGTTATGTTTATGGTCATAGCAGCTGACAAAGTAGGTTGTTGCCTACAGAAGCTTATGCCTCTCTGAACCAGTTAGCATCTAAGGTACTACCATACTCTACTTTCTAAAGCCTGGTTATAAATAAGTTAGCTTCTAAAAGCAAGTAGAAAAGGACCAGACTTCCAGGGCATGTCAATATGAGATGCTTAATTGCACAGTAGCATAGTTTACTGTGCAGAAAATGCAGGTATCAAATTTACTCTCTATTACTGTGCAGTAATGCACGTGCAGACAGAACTGGGGAGCAAATTTGCTTCCAGGTCAGCCCTGACACGAGGGGCCTGGCCTAAGGCTAGCTCCAGGGCTCTGAGCTGTAGCCTCTGCTGCCCAAAAGCTGGGCTGCTTCTAAGGCAGCCCCTGCCTAACGCCTTTAAAAGCCTGCAGGCACTTTGAGCTCTGGGTCACACCAGCAGGGAGCCTGAGCCCACTCCAGGTCCCAGCCTGTCTGCACCCTGACACCTCTGCCTGGCACCACAGGGCCGTGCACAGGCCCAGCCAGGCCTGCTAACCCCCAGGCCAAGTTGCAGGCAGCTTCTGGCTGCTGGGGCCAGCTTTGCCTGCCGGCAGCCCACCCCCAGCAGCCTGCCCTGAGCTTGCAGGTGCTGCAGGGCATTGCCTCTCACACACAGCTGCCAGTCCCTCACCAGGCCCTGTGCTGGGCACTGCAGGCAGCTGCCCAGAGCTGGCAGCACAGGGACAGCCAGGCAGAGGCCCAGAGATCTGGTGCAGGACCCACGATATCTTTGTCATTTCCAATGCCTATGCCCATGCCCGCCACCCGGGGCCTCAACTGGAGGACACTGGCAATCTTGTGGCACTGTGGGGTGAGGCAGAGGTGCAATGCCAGTTTGAGCAGGGCGGGCACTCCAATGCTAATGTCTATGAGGGGATGTCAGGCTCAATGCAGGAGCATGGGGACAACCGGTTGGTGTGGCGGTGTCACAAAAAGGTCAAGGCCTTGTGGGCATAGTGGATTGCCATCATCAACCACAATTATGAGTTAGGGAGTGCCTGTAAGTCCATGCCCTTTATGTGGCAACTGACAGATATCCTCACACCCCAAAACCCAGGCCACAGCTGTGCTGTGTACAGCAGCACAGGTAGCCTGCCTGAGCCCCCACCCTGGGCTGGCACCCATGGTGACATATCACCAGGGTGGTCCCCTCGGGTGACCAGCAGCCTGTTCTGTCAAGCTCCTCGGCTGCACCCTCTACTAGCAGCTCAGAGAGCCCAGGCCAGCGCCTGCTGCAGCAGTTCTGCAACCCCAGCCCCTGCCACAAGATGTGACTGGCCATGATGCTGCTGGCTGTCAGCAGTACCAACTCCTCCTCAGGGGGTGGGTGGGTCCTGGTTGGCGCCCGCCCACCATACCCTGCTGTCCAAGGGCACTGCCTGGAGCTGTGCACTATTTCATAGTTTCATAGTTGGTAGGGTCAGAAAGGACCTGAGCAGATCATCAAGTCCGCCCCCTTGTCACGGGCAGGAAAGAATGCTGGGGTCAAATGACCCCAGCTAGGTGATTGTCTAGCCTCCTTTTGAAGACCCCCAGGGTAGGAGTGAGCACCATTTCCCTTGGAAGTTGGTTCCAGATCCTAGCCACCCTAACTGTGAAGTAGTGCTTCTTGATGTCTAGCTGAACATACTCTCAATCAACTTGTGGCCGTTATTCCTAGTTACTCCTGGTAGTGCTCAGGGGAATGGTGACTCTCCTGTTCCCCACTGGTCCCCCCTCATAAGTTTATAGATGGCCACCAGATCCCCTCTCAGCCTTCTCTTGTGGAGGCTGAACAGGTTCAGGTTCTGTGGCTTCTCTTCATAGGGCCTGCCCTGCTGTCCCCTGACCATGCGAGTGGCCCTCCTTTGGATCCTCTCCATGCTGTCTACATCCTCCTGAAGTGCGGCACCCAGAACTGGACACAGTACTCCAATTGTGGCCTGACCAGTGTCGTATAGAGGGGAAGGATCACCTCCTTGGACCTACTTGTGATACATCTGTGGATGCCACCAGCCATGCCAGCCCTGGCCACCTGGTAAGCCCTGCACTGGGAGGAGAGCTTACTATGCCCCTGCTCCCACTCCCCACCCAGACTGCCCACACTCCCCTGCCCCTGGGTGCCCCCCCCCCAGCATACAGAAATGTGGGAGACAGAGCAAAACTTTATTGAGCAACCTAAGCCCCCAACAACTAGGTAGGAACAGGCCTCACATGCTGAGGAATGCATTAATGTTGGTGGCAATGTCCTGCTTGGCTGTGGGGAGCAGGGATATGTAGAAAATCCAGAGGTAGCCCTCCAGGTGGTGGAGGAGGTTGCAAGGCAGCCCAGATTTTTCCCCTGTGCTGTCACAGCTCAGGGTGCTCTGCTTGGTGCTCAGGTGCACCTGGAACACCATGGCTATCAGCAGCAGCAAGGCATAGTGGGTAAGGCATCCCTCAACCCACACAAACAGCTCCTTGCATACGACCTGGGGCATGCAGAGCAGGGGCACACTTGGGGCACAGCAGCAGCACAGGGGGACTGGCCTCCCTAGAGAAGCCCCCTATGGGGAGAGCGGGGGTACAGGCAGCTCCATCCCAGTTGTCCAGGAGTCCCATGCCCCCCGAGCCTAGGCATCATGGGCTGAGCAGCAGTGCAGCAGAGCAGTTGACCTGTAGAGGTCAGGGGGAAGGGCAGTGGGGTCTGAAGCCACAGAAGCAGGTGCTACCAGAAGCCTAGTCTGTCCTGCCCTGGAAATGGCTGCCTGTAGCCAACACCCAGCAGCTCACCAGCCCCAGAGAAGTGAGCAGGAATGAGCAGCTTGGCCAGCAGCTGCCTGGGCCTGCCCACCCAACTTACCATGGTCCCTGGGCACCCATGCATGCCCGACCTCTGATCCTAGGGCAGGCACTGTGTGGCCCCTGATGCAGAGCATCTTATCTCTGAAATGGTGCAAACTCACACAAGCAGCTTCTTTCTCATGGTTCTACAGGGCCTGCAGCTTCATGTGGGGGAGAAAACACCCACAGCTGGGGCCCTGTGGATGCATTGGCTCCACCAGAGGAGGACCCTGGACAGGACCCTACTCCTGGACAGCCTTGCCATGGTATTGGAGGACTGGATGGAAAATGCTTGGGCCTGGCAGACAGAGGATACCACGTATAAGGACGTGTAGGATTGGTGCAAGAAGGTGAAGGACAGGGCAGACTTAGAATTCCAGGTGCAGCTCCTGGCCCTGGAGTGTGAGGGGGTGGAGGCACTGTAGTTCTGGGTAGGACAGTGCAGGCTATGGACAACGACCGCTGGGTGCTAGACACCATTCTGGTCCTGGTGGTTGCCTTCATGCTGGCTGCTGCCCAGCCCCTGACCCTAACTCTGCCTGCCCCCCCAGCAGCCACCCGCCAGAAGCAGGCCCCTGTCTGGGCCTTGGAGGAGGTCCTGCACCACCTCCAGCAGCCAGAAGCCCCTGGCCTGGACCTGCCCTGGGTCCAGCACCACCCAGACCTCCCTGCTAGGCCCAGCCCTGCCGCTCACCCCGACTCCACATGGGCATGCAGCCAGCATTAGAGGAAGTGCTCAGCCAGTGCCTTCTGCACCCAGTACCCTGGCCCCTGCTGGTGGGTGTGTGGTTCTCCTAGGGCCTCAGTTGGGGGGAGGGCAGGGCTGCTACTGGCACTGTCACCACAGGTGGTGCTCCTGCTGCCAAGCGTCCTCCGCACACTATGCTTCCTTTGCTTAGACACCATGGAACAGTTCCCCCTGGGCCTCGCAGATATTACGCAGCACACAGGTCATGAAGATGAAGGCTCCAAGACACTGCTCGTAGTCCCGGATGTGCTGGATGACATGCCACTATCAGTCCTGGCTGGCCAGAGGCAGTGGGGCTGAAGGGCAATGGCGGCCCTGGTGGTAGCATCGTAGAACTCGTTGTCAGCCTCCCTGGCCAGGGTCCAGCCAGCCAGATGGGTTCGAGGTGGCAGGTGTGTGTCAGCAGCCCTGGGATGGCACACGACTGGTGGGCAGGTGGTCTCCACATGTGGGGGAACCAGCAGGGGCAAGACAGTTATGCGCCAGCCAATGGCCAGCACAGCATGCCAGAAGGGCCTGCGTAGCACCCAGAAGGAGTGTGGGGCACTGGTCATCACTGCTAGGGGGAGAGGCAGGAGCAGCAATGGTGCAGGGAGGCAGAGGTGGTGAGGAGAGTGCTGCTGTGTGCTGTCCCTTGAATAGGACTGCCAGATGCTGGCAGCAGCGGCCAGAGCCTGGAGCTCCTCCAGGTGGAGTTCCTCCTGGTGGTGGCCAGGGCCAATTGCAGGGCCCCAGGAAATGGGAACAGATTGGCAGCAAATCTCCCACTTCCCTACACATGTTGATGCCTGCTCAGCACCATTTACTCATGAGTAATTTATTCACAAGTAAACGGGTGCTGCAGCAAATGCACATGCAGATGCGCCCACACAGCACAACTAAGCATCGAGTTGTATGCCAAACTCACATTGTCTTTGACAGGTGCTCCACATATGGAGTAGTGACAGCACAAACCTACCATAGTTTATGAGAAATCCCTTTGGGAACTTACCCAGCTTGCTGAGCAGGACCAGATTGTTCATCACCTTGCAGGACTGACCTCATAGCATGTCATTATATATTATACTGGTAATGTCTCCATTATAACTGGAATATTTAATAAATGGATTGTGAGGAAAGATGTGTTAAAAACACTGGGCATGTGCAATGCAAACCTCCCCCAAAGATGTAAAAATAAAGGGGTCAATTTTGCCATCAGGATGTATACATGTAAATCTTAATTGTGGAAAAGGTGATTGGGGTAAAGAACAGAGCCATATAAATGACTCAAGGACTGGAGAAAATCCCTTTCTGTAAGAGACTGAATGGACTAAGTCTGTTTCTGTTATCAAAAAGAAAATTAAGAGGCAACTTGATCACAGCATGTAAGCACCTTCAGAAGATACCAGGTATTAACCAGCAGGCAAGTGCATGAGAAAAATCAATAGCTGGATGCTGAAGGCAGATAAATAGATAAAATAGAAATAAGATAAAATATTAACAGTGAGAGTGATTAGCCACTGAAACGACTGAGGGAAGTGGTAGATGCTACAGTTCCTAATATCTTCAGGTCAGAAGTAAATGCTTTTCTGAAAGATATACTTTAGCCATATTAAAATCAAGTTATTAGGCTCAGTAGAGACTGACTGGTTGGAATTTAAGTGTCTGTGATATACAGGAAGTCACACGAGATGATATAATGGTCCTGTCCAGCCTTCAGAATTTATGAAGCTATTCCACTAAGTGGTAGCCTTGTGTACATAACTGAGGGGGGAAATTGATCCAAAGCCTTCACTGTATCTTTCATAAGGCTGAGGAAAATGAACATGCCCATTTTCACTATAGAACTGAATCTAACGAGACGGTAAGAGTTAACAGTAAGAAGAAACAACAGTTAATTAATTTTTATTTTTTCAGCAATTATATTGGAAGTCTGGGTCCCTATAGAAATGAGTACCATAAGGCAGTAATTTACACTGGAGTTGTTCAAATGAAATAGGCACATATAAGCGTGTGTTTGGAGACTGTTAGTCTTCTGTGATAAAATTGCATTAGTAATTAATAATCTCACTGAAAATAGATAGAGAACCATCATCTGCTACCATGTGTCTATTAGCAGATAAATCCAAAGTGAAAGATAGTCCCTGTGGGAATACTTGATGGATTATATTAAATTTAATGGTAATGGAAGGAATACTGTAATTGTCAGATGCTGCAGGGAAAAGATATGGAGGAGGTGAGAGAGAGAGACTCACACTGCTGGTATGACAGACCCAGTCACAGGGCTGACTTCTTACAATTCTGCACAAAGGAACACAGGAAGTTTTGGCCCCCTCTATAAGCAGCAGGATGCTCCAGACAAACCTAACTAATGTGATAGCCTGCCCACATCGTCCCCAAGGGAAGTATGTTCTGCAGGTTGGGATACCTCCTGCTTCTCAAACCAGCTGGCACTTATCATGCTATCAAGGGGCTGGATTCTATTACAAGTAAGTAGACTTAGACACCTGAGCATGATTCTGTTTCATCTTGCTTGAAAAACTTCTAATACAAACGGTGAGTGGATCCTCCTCTTCACTGCCTTCTTGCAAGTCATTCTTAAGGGTATGGTAATAATGTGTTACAAAAGTAAGCATATTCCTGGGTTTTCAGGGAGTTGAACAGGGTGAAATATAAATGTGCTTCGGTACCTAAGTCCATTCAAATGCCTGGCAGATAGAATGCAATGTGGCCCTGTGTGTGCACTAGGCTCCCATTCCATGAAGCATTGGTGATGTCCTGGTTACCCCATTTGATGCATAATCCTTCACTGGCCCACAGCCGATAGGTCGTGACCCAAAAGTAGGTTCCAAGAATATGTGAAACGGTTGTGAACAAACTTTAAAAATGGATTCTCATTTAAATGAGAAAAACATGGGAAACTGTGGGTTTTGCCTTGCAGACTGGCAAAGTTCCAGTGTGCATGGCACTGCTTGGGGCCCCCCATGCTGCACACCACACACCCACCCTCTACCCCACATACTGTGCGGCTGGGGCCTGGGGGCAGTGGGTCGGGAGTGAGGGGCACTAAGTTGGGACTGGCCATTGATGCTTACAAATTAGTGCTGGTACAAAAAAGAGGTTGAGAACCACTGACTTAGGGCACACTTACACTGTTTCCACAGCATGCACAGGGAGCCTGCTTCACTCATCTGTGGGCTGCTCCTGGCAAACTCAGAAATAAGACAGTAAGATCATGCTGACAGCTCCCCCTGCTGCCACTCTTGGACACACCAGAGACAGAGATCACATCAATACCCGACTGAGTCGGGGGCAGATCTGGGGACGGTTGGTGGTCCAGTATCAGCCCCCTTTAATTCTTGATTCTTCTACCACTCAAAGTTTAAAACAAACTTTCCAGCAAGGACAGCTGCACTCCTATTCAGGGTGACCTGAGGGAATCAACTGATTTCAGAGTTTATTATTATCCATTTGATACCTACTAATCTCTTCACTCCATAGGTGTCAACAATCTTTGATCTTCCACTAATAAAGCTAGTCTTTCTTCTACAATTATCTTATCTGCTATCTACTGGTAATGTCTCACTACCCACTCCCCAGTGTGTCCAATAAAGATGTGCTGCTACCGAGGAGCCTGTACTGGATGGTTTTGTTTCTAGAAGATAGGGAAGCTGTGGGGGGCTGCACCAGCAGCACAAAGCCAGACATGGACAGATCCAGGACAGTTAGTCTCCCTGAGCAGGTGCTCCAAGCAGCTGAAGTGAGTCCTCCCCAGGCCCATCTGTTTCTTTCTTTATGCAGAGGGTGGAGGGCAGTGGAGATCAACTATGGGCATGCTGTGGGGAGGGGTGGGAAAATGATGGGGAAGGAGGACAGTTACAGCTCTACTCTCACCTGCCCTGTGACCAGGGAACATGAGAGGTGTGGAGAACTGCTTGGGAGTTCATTCATGGGGACAGTTAGGAGACAGGGTAGGACTCAGTGCGGTGTGATGGAGATGGTGGGGGGTCTGATGGGGTTTGGGGCATAATGGGGTGGGACTAAGCATGAGGGATATGTGGGATAATGGGGGCAGAATGGAGCCGGGGGCATCTGAGGTGGCAGGGGAAGTGCATAAAGGAGAGTGAGGGGCACTTTGGAGCCATGGTGCAGTGTCTTGGGGACCCACATGTTGGGAAGTTGGGAGAAGTTCTGTCTGTAGCTGAGCTGGGGGATAACAGTTGTACCCTCCTGGCACCAGATATCTGTCCACCCTAGAGCTGTTAGTCAACCCCTCCACCCACCCAAACTCAGTTATATATGCTTTTGCTTGGATCTGAAACTGAATCATATAGCCCTACCCCCTAGAATATTAGTAACTCTTTTAATGTCTTTTTAATTGGATAAAATATGTGTTGTGTTATGTGGTGATGCACCACACCACCTGCACCTTTCTTTTTCAAAATCCTAGAGCCACCCACTTACTGGCTAGGCTGAATTTGGCCTTACATGTAAATATTGTATATGTCATGGGAAACAAACATTAGAAATACAAATCCACAATTTCATTTCAAGGGGAAAAATCCTAAAAGATCAATTGAGTTTCCAGAAGCAACTGAACACAGCAGTTCTTAAGTAACCAAAATAAGGTTGTGGGCTTTTTCTCATCCAGCAGTGTACATGGTGCACCTATTTGAGCAAGGAGCATATGTCCAGACACTTCTATCAGCAGTATACAGGTATGTCTAGATAGAAACAGCTCCCAGTTGTCCAGACTTCCCAGAAGCATAAATGTCTGAAGTATTTTCAGTCAGGAAGAAAAGTATTTTGATCTGTTTGTTTGAAGATACAATAATCTTGTTAAGAAAACACATATACCAGGCAACTTGTATTTAGCACCTGGTGCATACAGAATCCCACCAAAATAAAACAGAACCACATTGATCATGACTATGGTCCAAGATGTGCTAGAATAAAAAACTGAGTTTAACAGAACAACTTGTTAAGGAGAAAAGAACAGGTTTTCCCCATGACTTTCCAGCATGATACTAAGGATTAACCTACTTAGCCAGTGAAACATCAAATTAGTATTATGTTAGCAGCACAGACTCTTGTCTGAGCTCAGTCTTTCCCAGGGCCCAAAATACCATTTTAACTGGTGTCTGAAAGCTGCCTTCTGCAGATTAGCATTTTTCACAGGTGTCATATGCCACACAACTGAAAGGAAAGCGATGAACAAAAGCCAACACATGTTGACAAAGAAACAAACCGTGAATATAATATTATACTAGATTCTGTACACAGACCCTGGAGCTATGAGATGCCAGAATCCTAATCTTCTAGTAGTCTTCCATATAACAGAGCTCCTGGGAGAAGAGGGGAGGATGGTATTGGTGTTTCAAATTTTGGTCAGTTGATATTTTTTCTGTTGGATTTATGCTTCTTTTTTATATTATACAGTTCAATGTGATGTTGTGGGAGCTGGGTGAGAGATTCATATCCGCTTGTTTGACTAAGGTAATGAAAGTATTCAGTACTGTCTTTTAGGAGACAAGCCCCTGTAGTGGTCCCACCTGTCCCAGGCTGCATCCTCACAATGCACTTGGAACCCCTGGTAAATCATTGTTGAAGATTTTGTCCAGTCGAATCCTTAATTTCTTTGCAGAGGAACATATCTGGGAGCAAAGTGTAACCCTGTTGCTACCCTACTGCTATGACAGCTCTCTGTGGCGCTTATTTGCATACTGCTATTGGTATGCAAGGTTGGATTATAGGGACTGCATCTCTTATCTGCATATCCTCCATTGGTATGCATGGGCAAGGGAGTGAAAAATTCTTTTGTGCTTGTTTTGACTGTGATAACATGTTTTAACATTTTGAATGTGAGTGGCCAGGGAAGTCTGGCTCTGCCTTCTAAAACTGTAATTTTCCTAATGGAGACTGATGCTGTATGGTTGCATCTACATGAGACACTTTACTGCAGAGCTGACTAATTAGCATCACAATCTACATGTGCAATGCTATTAGGCTGCAGTAACTTAATTTACTCTGCTATAGGATAGTACTGCTTGACACAAGTACTATCCTACAGTGGAGCAGTTACATGCCACAAAACGCACATGTAGACACTGACTTGGCTGGCTGGGGCACAAAGGTGCTACAGTGCAGGGGCTGCCTGCTGGTTTGCCCCGCACTGACACACCCACATGTCCCAACCAGCCCCTCCACAGTATAGCTACTCATAGCCCCTCCACAGGCTACTCTGGCTACTCTGGTCCAGCTCAACATGCTGCAGTCCTGTGCGCATGTGCAAATGCTGTGCCTGGGAGCAATATTAATCTATTGCTACATGCTAATGACATGTAGATATACCCTATGAGAAAGTTGAGTAAATGTAGCTGAGAGATCAGTGCTAACTGTGACTTCTGTGAAAGTCTAAATTGAAGGCACCCCCCAGCTCAGGAATCACAAAGCGGGGAAGAGAGATTCCAGACAGGAGCATCTTGCTGCAGGGGAGATCCCATGATCAACACAGTGGTTTTCCCAGGAAGAGGTTTGTCCCTTGTGCTCTGGGCAGGTTGACCCCTGCAATTTCCCCGAGGCAGTTCTGCCAAGGTGAGACCTGTCCATTGCATTCTGGACAGGCTGATCCCTGTGAGCTTGCATGAATGTGGGGATCCTGACCGCACAACTTTGTGACAATGGAGGACTGCTTACACACTTCCCCCATGGCTTGTTCTTCAGCCTTGTGTCTAGGAGACTAGGGAGCATCCAAACCCCAAAGCCTTCAGCTTGTATGGAGGATGCCTGCCATGGATTTAGGGAGTATCTAAAGCCTAAGACTGATGGATTTGGGAGGAAGGACACTTGCCTGATGGTAGTCACACGTGTAGACTCAAATAACTGAGCTCTGCTTAGTCAAAATTTGGAATCTGACTATCGGGCTTTTCCCAACAGAATTCAGAACTGGTTTGGCCCTTTAAAACAAAATTAAAAAAAAAATCAAACCATAAAAGGATAAATGTATACAGGCCCCTTCAATGGGTTCAGTCTGAGCCTTGTTCCTAAAAGGCTGAAATCCTTAGGGTACTAGCAGGTAAAGCCTGTACTTGCCAGTTCCCAAAGAGCTGAGGTTGCATTTGTGACGGGCTAGCTGGCAGTGACCTGGCCCAGGGGCTTTGAAGGGGTAAAAGATGATTGGAGGACTTGGGATTCCCTTTCTGCACCAATCAGGCCCCAGAGACTCACCCTGTCCCCACCACTGTATCCCCTAATTGGCCCCTTGGGTCACGTGAAGGGGGATAAAAGGGGCGGCGTGGGCTGACTCAGGAGAGACCAGCAAGGGACAACAAGGAAGGAGCGTCACAGAGCTGAGCCACTGGGGCAGGAGCAGTGCCCCAGAAGAGCCTGAAAGAGCAGGACCTGCAGGCAGCAGTGGGACCCTCAGCAGTGCGGCGTGCGGCCGGCAGGAGAGGTTCCCCACTGGGCTCCAGGGTCCCCAAGAAGAGGCTGCAGCCAGCAGGAGAGGTGTCCCTCTGCTTCAGCAGGGATCTGAGCAGTGACCTGAGAGGTTCCCAGCTCTGCTTCCAGCTCCTCCAGTCAGAGGCCAGGCAGCTTGATGTGAGGCCGGGGCTCTGGGAAGGTCAAGACCCCTAGCAGGCAGGAGCAGTGGTGGCTGTGTGGCAGTGTTCCTGCTTACCACAGTGGAGATCTGGGTTTAAGTCCCAGTTGAGGTGGCTTGGGCTGAGTGAGATAACAAGAAGCAAATCTTCTTGCAGTGGAAAGGGACCATTGTGTTTTTCTCCCTCTCCAGTTACCAAGGCCCTATATTTCCTTGTCATTTGAAATTTTGCATTTTGTGCCCTTTTATATTTCACCAACCCGTATTGTTTGTTCTGCTGTTTGTGTTTTATATTTTGTTAACCCTGTTTTTTGTCAATGATTGTAAGTACTTAACCTTTGTTGAATCCTGCCCCCTTGGGGCATTGTAGTGTCCATTATACCCTCTGATTTATGCCTGTTATGTTCCCAGTATTAAAAGGTATATGGTTAAGTCCCCATTGGTGGTCTGGCTCTGCTCTATGGGGGGGGACAGTCCCTACACCTCCCACAGCACTTGTGCACCTGCTTTGATCCATTCAATTAGAGAGGAGGTACCTCTTGGAGTACCGCCCGGGTTACACATTTAAAAGAGCTGGGCAGTGGTGAGGAGTGATGATGAGCAGCACCCCTGAGGAAATGCACCCCCCACAGCAACAGCGAGGAATAGTGCCCCAGCAGTGGTGAGGAAAGGGAAACCTTGTACTAAGAGCTACACTAGCTCTACTGACTATACTGTTCATCCTGTGTGGGACTAAGTGAGACCTCTAAATGTATTGACTGTGCTGAACTGCTAATAGTGGGTTAAAATCATAGGACATATAGGTTGGAAGGGACTTTAGGAGGTCATCTAGTCCAACCCCCTGCTCAAAGCAGGGCCATCTCCAACTACATCATTCCAGCCAGGGCTTTGTCGAGTCAGGCCTTAAAAATCCCTAAGGATGGAGAGTCCATAACCTCTCTAAGTAACCCATTCCAGTGCTTCACCACCCTCCTAGTGAGAGTTTTTCCTAATATCCAGTGTAAACTTCCCTTGCTGCAACTTAAGATCATTGCTCCTTGTTCTGTCATCTGCCACCATGGAGAACAGTCAAGCTCCATCCTCATTGGAACTACCTTCAGGTAGTTAAAGGCTGCTATCAAATCCCTCCTCAGTTTTCTCTTCTGCAGACTAAATAAGCCCAAATTCCTCAGCCTATCCTCATAAGTCATGTGCTTCAGCTCCTAACCATTTTCATTGCTCTCTGCTGGACTCTCTCCAACTTGTCCACATCCTTTCTATATTGTGGAGGGAAAAGGGGGCAAAACTGGACACAGTACTCCTGATGTGTCCTCACCATTGCAGAGCAGAGAGTAATAGTTACTTCCCTCCATCTGCTGGCAATGCTGCTACTAATGCAGTTGAGGTGAGCTCCTAATTATTAAGTAGTTCTTAAACCTGCTTGTCATCCCATCTCAGTTTCCCCATTAATAAACCCTGTTATAGTTTGATATTGCTTTTTGAGTGGGGAAGTTTGTTCACATTGGAACACCCAGGCAGAAATTATTTTCCCAGGTTTCTGGGTGAGGGCACAAGCAAAAATAATTCCTTTATGTAAAACACCTAAGGTGAACTCAACCCCTGTTGCTGCCATATGGTGCCTGACAGAAAAGTTACAGAAGAAACTTTCAAATACATGTTTCCCTCGCAAACCACAGGGGTTAGGTTCCTAAAAGTCCCCATGGTTTGCAAAACTGTGGTTGGCAAAACTGGCAGGGCTGGAAGAGCAGGTGCTGTGGGTGGGGGCTGAGGGGCATGAGTAGGGCCAGGGCGGTTTTAGGGGGTATTTTCAGACTGTACCCCCCACCCCCTTCTCTGAAGCATAGATACTCAAAACCATGGTTGTCAAAACCGTGGTTGGTGAGGAAAACTAGTAATGTAAGAGCTGCTACTTGAAGCCAAAACCTTCCACTGAGGGTCAAACCATACCCTATTTTTACAGGGCAGCATGATCTAACAGAGGGCTGGGAACCAAGTAGCCCTAACTTTGCTAGAGACTTGTTCTGAGAACTTGGACAAGCTACTTAACCTCTGCCTCACCTCCTTCTTCTCTTGCTTCTTGTGGGAATCAATTATTAAATCTTTGTACAAGGCTTTGATGAAGCATGCATCACTTCACATATACTTAAGTGCCAATCTAGTGGTTTTCTGGTTGATCACTTACTGTGTGTTCCTGGTCCTAATTAGGTATGTAAATATGGGTCTAAGCACCCGTGTTCTGAAATCTGGGTTGTAATATGTAAATAATACCAAGATTGTGACAAACTCCAATCAAAGTAAGGGAATTCAGCCTACCTAGGTTTAAATGTTTTTAAGTGCCTAAGTAATTGCTAAAAATAGGGCTTAGGTTCCTAAATCTCAGGATCCTTTTTTACCCACTTGCTGGTCTGCCACAGCAATACACAGCATGCTCATAGAAAGCAGTGTCTTTTGAAAAAGTACACAAGCAGAGCTGGCGTCAAATTTGTCTAATGTCACACTTTATCATGAACCCCAAACTTGTGCCTGCAGTTACCAAATAGTTAACAGGGGTTCTCAAATAGTGAGAATATGTCTATAATACTATCGAGTCAAATGTTAGAACTTCTAGCTTCAGTCACATGAACTGTCCTGCCCCTTCTATTCACCTGGTACTACTTTTCAAACACACCACTAAAAAGTATCCTACTTTCCTTGCCAAGTGAAAAGCTGAGACCTTCTCGGAATCTAAAGACTACTTGTCTCACTTCTTGGTTTTGCATATATTTATGGACAGTAAGAAGAGAAAGTCCTGAAGCAAGGAACTGTGGGACTGCTACTGACAGACTACTTGTACCAACAAACAGGTAGTTTCTAAACAAAATGTAAAGAAAGGTGAGTGAGGGAAGTTTGACATCATACCTAGAAGTTTGGCAGAGTTTCCATGTTCCAAGTGGCCTGAATGTAAGAATCAGTGGGAACGGGCTCAAGGATGATATTAAGGTCAAGCTTAATTATTGGTCTAGGCATGGTTTTCCATTGAGTCTGGGCCATGTTTCCGTGACTGGATTGTGTTAAGTATGGTTTAAACAGAGACTATGTTTTTTTATCCCATTACCTTGAGCAGGGGTTAGACTAGATGACCTCCTGAGGTCCCTTACAACCCTGATTTTCTATCATTCTGTGATTTCTACCTGGATTAGCTTTTGTGATTCCTTTGTTCCTATGGGATTACTACTTCCATGTTTACCTTTCATGGCACTGCGTTTCTCCCCTTTCCTCCCACTCTAACTCTCTGTCCTTCACTTCTGCTTTTGTATTTAAATTTCCATACTCTGTTTTGTGCACGTCCTTTCAAAGCATCTGATGAAGTGAGCATCAGCTCACAAAAGCTTGTACTATATATTGTTTATTTGATTAGTTTATAAGGTACAAATGTACCCTGCCTTCTCCATGTTTCAGTTGACTTAGGTCTGATTCACCTAACCTTGGAAACATATTTTAGGCAAACTTCCCCTGCCCCTTCCCCACCATGTATGTTGGGAAGGGATATATGGTTTCAAGTGGAAACCTTAGGATTTTGTTATACGTTGCCTTCTGACCTGCTCAAATGTTGATTGGTGTTAGTGCTGGCTTCAGCTAGGAACAGTTGCACCTTAAGGCTGAAAACCTTCTCTGACTGTCCCCCATTTGCACAGCTGTGACTTGCACTAGAGGGCTGGTGTAGGGGCCTGTTTAGGAACTACATCTGTGAGTTGCCATCACAGGGCTGGTGAGACTTCTAGCCCTGTTCAGGGGTGGAGGGAGGAGGGGTGAGATGTGGGGTTGCAGGTGGAAACATGAAGCTGGCAGGTGGAGAGTTAATGGGATGTAGGTGTGCAATGAAATGGGAGGTGGAAGAGAAATGGGGTGGGGGAAGCATGGTGAACTGAAGAAAGTCATCCACTTTACAAGCAAAAAGAAAATAATGTTAAAAGAAAAAAAGAGGAAGTAAACCAAAAAAGGTCTCATGTTTTAATAAATTGGTATTGGAGTATGGGGGATGCTGGTCATACTTCCTGGGGTGGCTGGGAGGTGGGAGCAGTGAAGCAACATGTTTTTGGGGGAGCTACTGCCCCTGCCCTGGAAAGGGAGCCTCAGCTCATGGGGACCTGATCTGGTCTCCTACCTTGCTTCCCCCTCACATCTCTAGATCCTAGACTTTTCTGTGTCCTACAACCTGGCTAGCTGGCATGTGGTCTACAGACTGTTTGCATGGGGTTGCACCCCTGGGGATGCAAAGGTCACCCCTGGGAGTAGGAGTTGGCTTGGTGCCATTCCTGGGCAGTAGAGTTCAGGGGATGGAAAGTTTGTTCACACAGAACAGGAGGGTAGGTGAGGGTACACTGAATCCTGGGATGCTGGAGGACTGCAGCTTGGGTGGCTCATCTGTGGAGAGTGGCCGCAGCTTAATGGCATGAGCTGGGTAACACAAATCTAGAGTGGCATAACTATAGGCCACCTACAGTGTTCTTAAAGCTGGTTTCAGATGCTAATGTTTGGACAATCCAGGGGTTAAGAGCTCCAAGATCCACCTAAAATTACTGTGTCCCAGCATCTATCGCAGTGACATTTCAGAACCTGCATTCATAGACAAACAAGGCTAGAAGAGGCTTCAGAGGTCCATCTATTTCCCTTCCACCTTTGCCTGAGGCAGGACCTTTCCTGGCTAAACCATGACAGACAAATGTTTGTCTAACCCAGTGATTCTCAAACAGGGTGCCTTGAGATCCTTTCAAGGGTGCTGTGGGGTGCTACACAATGTTAGCACTATAAGGCATGCAAATAAGATAAACCCAGAGATTTCAAATATAAATCCATAGTTGTGGTATTTCTGAGTTATCTGCAACAGAAAAACTGTTCTATTATTTTCTGTAGTCAAAGAAGAATGAAAACTAAAAAGTGCCACTTTCAGAGGGTACCCTCGAGTCTGTCCAGAGATCCCTTGAGTCTGAAAAGCTTGAGGACCACTACTTCCTGTAGACTGGAAAAATCATGACAAATTGTTTGATAACCTCCACTGATGAAAACAGCAACTTTGCCTACTTATACCACAGTCTGGTGCAAGTACAGCTCTACGGATGGCTGTCACTAATGGTTATAATCCAGCCAAATCCCCAGTATAAACACGACCTTTATTTCTTGTTGAGTTTCAAGTTTCTTGAAATCTAAACTTGAAAGGAATCCCAACGGGTGAAAACCTATGGAGATGAAAACCAAACAGAGGCTGACAATGCCCAAGCCCACGGTAAACAAGCTGCTGAGCAGCTTGTCAATGGGGTCATCGTGGTATAGCTGAGATCAGACCTTGGGCTCATCTGTATTGCAAAACCCTGGGAAATGAGACTGAGTTAAGCTTGTTTTGATGATGTTGGTGTTATCAGGCCTGAGTTATTGGAGTGTGCTCTTCATATGTTAATAGTTGGGTACACTGTTAAACAGAATCTGATTATGTTTTGTTTACTAGGGGCAACAAATCATTCTCATGGTCTTATTTTCATAAAAAATTATTCTATGTTAAGATTTCATTAAGATGTTAATTGTTCTCTCAATTATATGCACATAAATAATAAACAGGAATATCTACCCATTATTAGAAAATAATTTCAACACATGCTGAGCCATATGCTTTAATTTGATTTAAATTGTAGTGGAAGTTTGGTATATATGGCTGAAATTAACAAAAGTACTTTTGTTTAGAAAATGTTTCTTTATTTCCTTCTGTAAAGAAACCTGATGAAGAATGCCTTGAATTTGAACATGCAGTTGGTCCAATAAGAGATAGCTTCCAAAAATTCTTTCCTTCTATAATAAATATCTTGCTTAAAACCATGTTGAGGAAATAAACAATATCAGAATAGAATAACTAAAAATAATAGGGTTTTAGTAATGCATTACAATGTGCGGGTTAAATTAGACTGGTATTCTTGGAAGTCACAATAATAAACACAATTATGATATGGGAATGAACTTCTATCATTTTACATGAAGCTAGCTCCTGGGGGCAATCAAAGCTGTGATGTCTGCTGAACCACCAGCTAACTATTTCAGGATTAAAATCTTGATCCTGCAATGAGTGATTTGTGAAAAGAACCATGCTCTCACAGTCCCACCAAAGTGACAACGGGGCTGCCTGCTCATGCAGAATGTGGGTACAACTGGGGACGGACTCTTCTTGTATATTGTTCACTGATGGTCCTCAGAGATTGAAGACAGCAGAACCGGATGAAACAGGGATACATGCTTGGTTCCTCAGTGTAAAAGCGTGAGAGAAAGCAAACAAAAGCCCTGAGATACCTTACATGCTGAGCAAGGGGGGACAGGAGAAGACAAACAGCTGGCAGCAACAGACAGGGAGAGTGAAAACAAACAACACTTACAGCATGGAGGGCCGGCAGGGCTGCAGCTGGAGACCGGAAGGGAAGAGAAACACTCACCACACTTCTGGAGCAGCATCTCACTCCGTACTGGAGGAAGGAGGCTGCCCAGGGGTATTTCCAGCCCCAGAGAGGGGAGAGAAGGGTCAAATCCCTGCAAGCCACAGAGAGAGGAGCGGCTGAGCGTCTCCAAGGTAAGGGTTGCAAAACTTGCCAGAGGAACCCTCCAGGAATGACCTGGGAGGTCTGCACACACACGGTTTTTGATAATCTCTGGAGCAGAGTGACAGCTGAGGATCTGGGGAAGAGGACAGAAGAACTGCTGCCTCAGGTTAGAACCTTGCGGTGCATGGGAGAGATCCCACTGGGACTGTGAATGTTCACAAGGGAGCCCAGTAGGCCTATGCAGGACAGTGATTGGACTAATTGATTTCTTTCTGGTGTGATTGGGACATCAGAGCCTGATTCCAGGTGAAGGAGACATGGACTGAGCCTGGCAAAGAGACTGATAGCAGTCAGGGTTTTGTTCCTTTTTTTGGATATTTGAGCACAGGTCAAGGCCAGCCCTGGAAGGGTGCACCTAACCAAAGCCAATGGTCACCCTGGTGGCAGAGGGTGGAACAATAGACTAACAGGCAGTATTAAGACCTGGCTGCAGAGGACTTCGAGTACCATCTGGAGAGGGTAGGGTGGGGTAGAGGGAAGGTTTGGAGCCCCACAGAAGAAAACAGTGATTGAGACTGGGTGGAATCACCTTGGTCATTGTCTCCTAGGAATATAATTTCATCAAAGTCATGGCAGGCAAGAAACACAAGATCAGCTTCCTGACAGACCAGGTGATCTGATGCTGAAGTCCATCCTGTCACCATCTGTAGGAAAATGAACTCAGGGCAGTGGGAGCAAGCTCTACAACACCTACAGTCGTCACACTCAGTTACACTCAATTTTACTTAAAGGGGATGACATGGACAGATTAATTGATCAACAAATCTATTCCAGCTTTAAAGACAAAATTTATTAAAGACATGAAAAACACAGGGGAATTCTTATGTAGAGCTTCCACACAATGCGACAGCTCAGCTGGCCAGGCATTGTCAAAGCACTGAGACTTCCACTCACAACAGCAAGGTGTCTTGTAAGGTTTCCATCTTCCCAGCTGTTGAGCTTTCCTAAGGCTAAGCTGCTTCAATAGCTATTTATGTCATTCCATATTGTTTTTTCATTTCCACATGATTAACATGCCTTCACATAGGATGAAGTTACCAGCTCCAACCAATCTCTCCTTTACAGCAATTATTCTCCACCAATCACTCCCTTTCAGCAACTATCCCCTCACTTACTCTCTTCATAGCAACAGTCACCTTGTTACTGTTACCCACATTCTTTCACTCTTCTAAATGTTAAAGAGGTCAGTTACATAGGTCAACTAGCTAGGTCGCCTCCCCCGCCACACCCCCAGGCTGCTACCTACCTGTCCCATGTCTAGCAAATGGCACTGGTTATGTTAAGGCAGCATTTTGCCATCTCGGAACCAGAAAAATACCAAATTATATTCTAAAAAGTCAACATCTACAAGATTTATTAATTTGATTTAAAAGAATATTTTTGTCCCAATTTAAATCTGTTTGTATGGTGTATGTGTTGCAAAATAGCTTAAAATGAAGTCTTAATCTTGTATATTGTGAGGGGGGCACATGGGGGTAGGTATAGGTTTGTGGGGGGCTGTGCATGTGTGGGTGTGTGGGCTGTGCAGGAGGGTGTGGGTGGTGTGGGTGTGGGGTGAGGGAGCATGTGGGTGTGTGTATGGATATGTGGCATGTGGGTGGGTATGGGTTTTGTGGGGCATTGTGTGGGAGGGTGGGTGGCTGGGGTGTGTGAGGGGGTGTGGGTGTGAGGGCATGCGTGCATGGCAGTGTGAGGTGGGGTGTGGGTATATGTGTATGGTGGGATGTGTGTGTGGAACTCATCCTATGGACACACACACTCTGTCCTTCCCTCCCTGCATACACACATACACACACACTCACACACACACCCTTCCCTCTCCTGGCCCCGAGGTACTGGCATGGGCCCTATGCTCCCATGGTCTGGCAATGCAGCCAGGAGCCACATGGTACTGGAGCAGTACAGGGACAGGAAAGAAGGGAAATGGCTGGGGGTGGAGCGGGGCTGGGCTGGGCTGGGCTGCTGGAACTTGCTGCCAGCTCCCCCTGGGTCCTACTGCCCCTGGCTACTGACATTTTTGACAGGCAGTCAGAAGCAAATAAATAGTAATTTTCCAAGTTTTTAGGGGCCCTGTGGGCTGAATAGAGTGGGCTGGTGGGCTGCATCTGGCCTGTGGGCCATATTTTGCCTGCCCCTGTTTTAAGGCCTCAAAATGGCTTTGGTTATGTCAAGGCCTTAAAATGGATGTTGAGTCCTACACCTCCTCTTCTAAAATAGCAGTGGCTGGAAACTCTACAGAGGGAACCCTTAGAAATATCACAGCAAAGGATTTGCACGGAAGCCTACTCATCTAACAAAGTAATAGCATGGAGTACAGGAGCCTGAACTGTGGTCTCTGTAAAAGGCCCATTTCTGCTACTGACTGAAACAGGCAGAAGGACCAAAGATACACTTGCTGGAGGTCTGATGATGCTGAGAAGCCCTGATTTTTAGTGAACTTCAGCAGGTAGAAAGAGTAGTGAATCCAAGGCCATGCAGTGGTATGGATACACCCCCTTTCTGCTACAGCCCCACTGATCCTGGATGATCTGAACACACAGAGATCCTCAGAGCTGCTTCTACCCACTCCAGCCTCATGCTGTGGCTGTGCAGGGTGCCAGGCTTAGCTGGGGACCACTGCAGCAGCACGGTTTCCTCCTCCCAGTGCCTGATCCATGCCTCCTGCCTCCTCTAGTGTTCCCTGCTGGCCAGCAGAAGATGCTGGAAGGAGTAACCTGTGCACTGCTGCCACTATCCCCAGCTCAAACAGGTACAGAGGCAGCCACTCCTTCCCCTCTTCTGCCCCATGCTACAGGAAGCAGCTGTGTTGAGAGCTTGCTTGGCCAGGAACAGTAGCAATGTACAGTTTCCTCCTTCCAGAGCCTGCTCCCAGCTAGCAGGTGACATGGGGAGGGGAGTGAGGAATGGGCAGGGAATTGGAACTGGAAGGAGGAAAATGCATGCTACCATCACTATCCCTAGCCAATCTCAGTTCCTCATATAACCATTCCCTATAGCCCCTGGCTGAAGTAGGGAAAAAGCAGTTTTGCTCCAGGTCAGCCAGGGACAGTGGTAGTGGTGGCAGCAGGGACAGAGGACACGTCCATTTCCTTGATATGCCTGCTCCTTGCTCAGCTCCACGGTGTCTTCTGCCAGCCTGGGGACTCCAGCCATGCTTCATTTTCATGCCCCCATGATCTGAGGGGAAGTGTGCTGCACCCCCCTTTAGGAAAATTTGCATCTGTCCATGGGTAGAGATAAAGAAACAGGATAAAGAAAAAGGCAGCTCTTTCAGATGAAAGTGGAAGATATACTAGAAAATATGTCCACTATATCTTCATTTCTCAACTTCCATACAGGTATTAGAAGTTCAGCATATGTGTGGGAATTCAGATATGTCACCAAATAGAAACGTGAATGGTGAACAAGGAAAAATATAAATGTAGAGTATAAGTAATCAGAAAACATAAGTGAGAGCCTGAACTTCAAGCAACCTCAGTTGCAAGAGACTGCACAATAGGAAAACCTGAAAGTCGAAGCCAGAGGGACTTGGAAATAAGAAAAAGGAAATTAAATTTAGAAGAACCCTATTTGGATAGTGTTAACTTTGAGACAGCAAACAGAAAGGACCAGGAAATTCAAATCTCAGTCCAATTACCTCCTTATTTCCTGGTCCCTGTGAAGAATAAAAAACTCAATCAGATTCAATAGTTGAAGTTTAAGTATCAAGTTAACTTTACATATCTTGATATGTTTCTGTATTTGCATTTATTTAAACATAGTTGTTGATAGTTGTGAATTTAGTGACTGACCCATAAAAAAATATTTATGTTTACACTGTTAAGTGCACTTGGACCAGAGTCTATTAATACTGGTATGTCAAACCCAAGATTAAGAATTTCAGAGTTTTGTTGAACTGGAACTCAACCCAACCCAGGGGTATATATAATTAATCCAATCTTGATTCTGCTTAAATCAAAGATGAAACTCCCATTCATTGACTGAGAGCAGGTTCAAACCATATAAAAGAGTTTCTTATTATAAGGTAACACCGACTGGTCAAGGTGAATTATTTGGTAAATATTTATTTTACTAGAAACTAAAGCTTATAGTTCTTAGGCCTTACTCAGATAATATTTCCAAAGACATCAAGCTGGTAGGGTTTTTGCCTTCATTGTAGGTTGGCTACTTCATTGTCCCAAGTCTACTTTTTTTTCCTCTAGAACTATAAAAATTGCACTTGACTTTTGGGCAGGGTCAGCATATAGTGAGGCCCCCAGTCTTGACTTTTGACTTGCAGTACTCTTGTATAAGCAGTAAAAATACCAACTTTAACTTCTTTTTTTTCAGGGTGGGTTAATGTTTGAATGCATTTAACCTTTTGATTACTTTCCTTGGTTATCTAATTCTCTTGTGAGATTTTGTAAGGACAACAGCAGTTCAAGGTCTTTACCTGTAGCTACTGACTTATATCGAGGGAAAAAGCTTGTCTTCCATAAAATTGAACAAAAAAGTGTGGAGTTGACTCATATGTGTCAGCTTGTAATTGGAACAATATGGCATTTGAAATACAAAAATATTACAGCGTTTTGACACCTGATCCTACAATCCTTAGTTTCCCATTTGCTTTAACAGGCTCTTGGGAAACACAAATAATATGTAGGCACCTTGTCCTCAGGGTTCCTAGGGAGGTATTTTCTGGGACACCCTTTGCCCATCAGTTCCTGATCATGCATACCAAATCCAGAAATGGAGGGGTGGGGGCCAATTAAGGAGTAGCTCCTGCAGATGGACCCAACACGTCTGTCTCTGATATGTTTGAAGGGAGATTTTGGGAGTGTCTCTGGGATGGTATCAACCGCTCCATTTCCCGGGTTAGTGTGTTAGTGCAGGATTGGGTGGGTGGGCAGGACAGCCTGGGGATGCAGTAAAGAAGTATTAAAAGATGGCAAGCCTGGCCTCCAGTTGTAGGAAGAGATCACATTATCCTGATGAAAGCTATTTGATAAATGGGAGATTCCCAGAACAGTGGACAATTGTTGCAGAGGACATGAATGGCAAAATCCAGACTGGGCCCTTAGATACCCTGCACATAGATGGACCTTAGCATGCCTAAAATTAGCTCCAGGAAGACAATTCAAAGGAACAGTTACGCACCCACACTTCCTACACTGTCAGTGAGGTGAGTTAGGTGCCTCCAAATGGTGACTCAGATTGCTCTGAGTCAGGGGTTGCTTGGAGCTGGCCAATAGGAAACATTAAACACAGGGCTATCTCTGAACTCCCACCTATTTCCAGATCTTAGGCTTCTAACTCAGGACTGCACCTTAGCTGCCCTAATTCACTTGAGATTGAGAAGTCATAGTTCTCTGCTGGGGGTATGTGCCGAAAGGAGGAGAAGGTCATGCTAGTGCCACTGCACCTACCACGTACAAAACAGCTTAGTCATTAGAGTACTTGCCCAAGAAGTGGGAGACCTGGATTTCCTCATCCTGGGATGATGAATCCCACATCTCTACTGTCTCAGGAGACTTCCCCAACCATCAGGCTATGCATTAGGCTTTGGTTGAGGAAATGAAGTACCTTCCTTCCCCCCCTCTTATTGAATCAGTGCCTTTATACAGTCATGGGGCCAAAAGGCAATTAAACCAAAGGGAGCCTGATTCTGTGGCCTATTCATTAGTGCATTTATCTGGGAGGGGAGAGAGACCTGGATTTCAATCTGTAGTCTAAGTCCCATAGTTTAATGATGTGGATGTGGCTCTAAGCCTTTCTTTGCAATAATGCACTTCACTGAATGGAATGTGAAGGTGATTTTTTCTCCACAAACACTTTTTCACTCATAGCACTAAAAAAACCCCAACACATCAGTACGGATCATGACTAATTACTCATACATAAATAGTGGGCTAGATTATGCCCCAAGTTACTCACTCTTCTACTCTCAGTGAAGGAAAGTCTGCCCAGCAGTGGGCTGTATCAACACATAGCCCCTTCTTTCCTTTTGCTAGCAGAGCTCACAGCTAGCCAAAGCAGTGGGTGATACTGATTATGGAAGAAACATGACTAAGGTAGGTGGGGAATACTTTGATTCAGTCCACTTCCTTAGCAGTGCCTGCCAGCTGACTGACAAAAAAGCCTCAGCTATCATTTAAAGCTACCCTTTTCCACCAAGAGGAAAACAGCAGTACAATCCCCACTTTACTTTTCCTTGAGAATGTCTTTCCAGTGCACAAGAGTGCCTACTGTGCAGTAAGGTATAACTTTTCCATACCAGCATGGGTAGGAGCAAGTCTGACTTGGAAAGTGGCAGTACTAGTCAGACTGACAAAGCCTGCAAGGTTTTGGAGAGACATCCTCTCTCTCATTATTGGCTGAGCCTGTCACAAATTGCCTTCCAGAATTTGTGTGATTACTTGTAATAGAAATACTTTGGATTGCCACATCCGATTGATTCCAAAATTTCCAGGAATGTTCTAGACAATACCCAAAGCCCTTTTGGTTTTGGTGAAATGTTGAAAATTGTTGGAGGGAAATGCCCCCTCTACACACAAACCCCTTGACACACACCAGGTTAACCAGCAGTCTCTAAGGATCAAGGACCTGCAAGGGACATACAGGATGCAAGATGGAAGGGACTGAAAGAAGCACCAGGAAGCTGGTCTACGGGCCCGTGGTTTGAATGCTACTTACACTTGCAGAACTTCAGTACAACATTCCCTGAATATCAAAGAGCTAGTTGAGTATAATAAGCATGAAGTCCTCTTAAGTTATTGCCAATGGCACAGTACTTGAAACATGGTGACAGAACTCAGTTAAATGAGATCCACAGCAAGGAAAATAATGTGATTAACATGCAACCACAGTACCATCTAGACACAGATTAAACAGGTAGGATGGATAGACTCAGACCTCCAGGAACACTGAATTTCCAGCCAAAAAAAGATTGGCATAACCAAGGAGGCAAAGGCTTAAGGCAGAATTCTGTTTCACTGCTAAGGTGAATAAGTGCCATGTATACCGCAAGTCACCTAATGACATTCTAATTTGCCTTTTGTAACAACCTGAATCCCCTGTGTACACCTTACTTGGCTACATTCTTGCACTACAAACTAGGTTTGTTCCTATTAGGTATGCTTGGAAGCAATATTTTACTGCCTCAGAGGCATCGAAGTCCATTCACACTCTCTTGCTATGCAGCTTTGCCTAGGATGCCCCAGAGCAATGTATTAAGCCCCAAATTGTGGTTAGTCAAAACTCATAGCTCCTAACTTTTTTCATTTTTAACTCAGTGTACTAGGGCATCAGCACTGACCTCTTGCCTGATGGCTGAGGCATTAGGATACCTGTTAATCACAAAGGGTAAGGTTGGAGACCCTGATTCTAGGTCCTCTCCCCCAAGGAGATTTGAGACCCCGGTCAGAGAGCAGCACTCTAATTACCAGGCTATGGAATTAAAAATACCTTCCTGTTGGGGCTGTGTCACTGTGCAGCCAGGGGTAGGGACAGAAAATAAACAAGCAAGGAGGAACCGAATTCTGTCCTTTGCAGGAGGTGCATGCTCCTTTGGCAGGGAGCCCTCGCTTCTGTTTGTGCATTTTGCATTACATAACCTTTGAGAAAACTGTACAAGCAACAGTGCGGGTAGAGAGAAAGTTTCTTCACATGGTGTCCCTCCTGTTTGAAACTCCTTGCCTGCTGACTGCGCTGGGCAGAAAGGCTGTGAGTGGCTTCCTGCATTGCAGAACTTCCTCATGAAGGACAGGCCACTTGGAAGATATGACCCGGAAGCTCCTCCAGGAAAAAGAATGTGGCTGTGTTTGGTGAGAGGCAACTACTGGCTGGTGCACGGGGTAGTAGCCAACCTGAAGGTTTCTGACTTTCCTTTGAGAAAATAAGGTGGCCCAAACGCATGCAATACTGAGTATTCTCCAGCCCTCTGTCATTAGCCCACCTTCCCTGGTGGGACACCAGCTGATTTTCTCCAGTCAGATCTCTCCTGAAATCACAGTTCTTCTGTGACACCTTTCACAAGGGATCCAGCTGTATGAACAGGCTTGGGAGCAGGGATCAGAACCCACAGTGCCATCTCTTCCAGGACAGGACCCTCTGCCCAGCCCTCCCCCCCTTGCCCTTTCCCTTTTGGCCTAGGGGGCAGCTCTAAGAGGGGCATGATGAAAGATGCTCCAGATTTTACCACACAGACTCAGTAGAGGAAGAGGCCATCTGGGGCACTCTGCTGGGTCTTCAGGGGTTCAAGTCTCTGAGACTGCAAGGGCCCTAAAACCTAGGTCCCCTAAGCAGTCTAACCATTAGGCTATTTATGGAGGAGGAGGGTGAGGGTCCTGCAACTATATCAGACCAAAGATCTCTGTTTGGAGGCATCTAATTACTGTCCAGTGAAATGAATGGGAAAGCTATATGGTTCTGCAGGGTGAAGTTTAGCCACACACTTCTGAGGCCACAACTCAGAAGTGACTGAAAGCATAAAAGAATTATACATCTCCTTGGTGAGGCAGCATTCCTCCCTGATTCTCATAATGCAAGTCAGGGCTTTGGCCGCAGACACGTATTAGACACACAGGTACATAAAGGTAAACAGGGTTTTGCCCTAAGTGGCAGTTACCCAGCTGTGTAAAGTGACATTTTTGGCACTCTATGAACAATTTATTATTCTGTTTCACCCCCTGTGTCTTGCCCACTGCACCTTGCATTTAATATTAACTGGATAAAATAGAGAGAAATAGTGGGAAAGGTTCTTCTGCACTGGGAGCAAGGACCCAAGCCAGAACTCAGGGACACATCCCATCCAGGTAAGCATGATCTCATGAAACTACACATGCTTTGACTTGTTCTTGTCCTCCTGGCCTCACATATCACCCATGCTTTGCTGTCAGTTTAGCCAGGTTCTAGGAGATGGGGCAGGAAGGGGTCTGTATAATGCCTAGTCTGTGGCTTGGTGATAACAGAAAGGTGCTGAGAATCAGGAGATGCAAGTTTATATCCCCTCTACATGAGGAGAGGGGAAAGCTAAAACCTAGCTCCTACTTCCAGGGACAGTGCTTTAATCACTCAGCTGTTAGGCTAAAACATGTGGGGAATGCCATTAGTTATCAGAATGCAGAGATGAGAATTCAGGTGCCCATGTGTAGCTCTGGAAACTTTAAAGTTTTCATAGTTGAAGACAGGCTCATTGTGAGACACAGCTCTAACCCTAGAGAATTTCCCCCATATAGGCAATGGCAGGTAAACTGTCTAGGGGAGGATTAGAATGGTTTCAGTCACTAAAGCAGAAAAAATACATAATTCAAAGTAACCAGACAGACTACTAAGAATGCAGGCATCCTCATCCAAAATACACTGCACAGCCAATAGACAACAATACAAAGTATATGTGAAACAGAAACCACTTTATGTCTTGCTGTCACAGTCAGGGCTGGATTAACGCATAGGCAAACTAGGCACATGCCTAGGACCCTAAGCTGCAGAGGCCCCCAGTCTTTCCCTCTACCACAGTGACATGAGTGTCCCTGTCTGCCTCCCTTCTCTTCCCCTCCCTTCTGCTGGCCTTGCTGCAGCAGTGGCTGCTTTCTAGCAGTGGCTCCAAGCCCCGTTCCCAGCAGGCGGCAATGCTGGGGTGGGGAGAGGGGTCTCAATCAGCCCAGGGCCCACTAGTTTTTTTGCCTAGAGCCCACTAAAGGGTTAATCTGGCCCTGGTCACAGCTGCCTCAAGGAAGAAAAAACAGCTGTAATATGGAGACTTCCAGTGAGGAGGAGGGTGTCTACAGAGTGCATTAGCAGACCAGAGATTCTCAGTACACATGCACTGCAGAAAAAGGCATTCAATTGCATATTGGCTTATGCTATTAGACTAACCAATGTAATATGATTCCAGATGGATTGTGGAGCCAGCTGCAATGTAATCCCAATGCCATTGATAAATAACAATATTAGCCTCGAGAAATGTGACCAAGTGCTAGCTATGTACAATAAAACCATTCTGAGGCCAGTGAGCAAATGCAGGCTGTCAATAAGGAGGAAAGACAAGAGATGTCATTGGAGTTTACAGTAGCTACAACCAACTGGGCAAGCTGTGGATCTGATTTCAGGACCACACCAGAATGCCCTCGCTGTGAGAGAAAAGGGAGAATAGACACAGTTGGTTCTCTCCAGAAAGCTTTTTGTTTGTTTGCTTTTTAAATTTCATGTCTTGGACCAAATTAGTTCCTAATTCTATCAATGAAGAGAGCTCAGTTGTTCAAATCAATATAGCACTACCACCGACAAGTATCCCACCTCCCAGACTCTTCGGTTTGGGGCTTCAGATACTCCCACATCCATGGCAGGCATCCTACATGCAAGCCTCAAGCCCAGAGACTTTGGATTTCAGATGCTGCCTAACCTTGCTTGCCCCTAGCCTTTAGGGGCTCTGGAAGGTTGTCCCTTGTTGCCAGGGATAAACCATTTGTGCAGGATAAGATTTTGTTTAAAGGGGACCAAATAAGAATCCCAGTGGATTATCCTACAGAGCAACGGGAAGACAGAGTTGCCGGTACAGAAAGCCAAGAGACTGCTGATAGAGGCAAAAGAAACAGGAAAGTATCCTCATCTTGTATTATTGAACCATCAGAGTGTGACCTCCTGAAGGCTTCTGGAGACTAGTTAGTAGCCCAGCACAGGAATTTAGGTACTGTAGAACCAAGTCTGTACTCCCCATGAGGAGCAGCCTGCAGCTCCCAGCAGAGGAAAAAGGGAGAGTTCACAGAAGGTGTTATGAGAACAGCAACTGAGGTGGCAGCCAGTGCCCTAAGACTACCCCAGTGAGGTCTTGAGCACAGGACATTGGCTAAGAATAATCCTACAGTGTCCTGTTCCTGTCTCTGGCCACACTTCCTCCCTCTACCAGCTATAAGAGACAAACCCAGACAAACAAAAGAGAAATTGGCAAACCAATTGTTGGTGGGGATCTGCCAGGGAACCTGGCTGCATTTTACTGCCCTGCCTTAGGAAAAAGAAATTGGACATTTTTGGTCTGGGCTAGAACATTTGATGTAGATAGGGGAAGTGCAGGTCCTGCACCTCAGACTGGTTGAGGACACATGGGCAGTCCTAAATAGTGCAGACATGCCTTTAAAAGCTCAGCCATCAGCCAGCATGATATAGAAAAGTTAGACAAAATGAGGTTGATTAGGAATACAGACAGCCATCAGAATGGCACAAACAGGAAACAAGGCTGGTTCAAAGAACAGCATATTAGAAAGACTATAAGAACTGTAATGGACTGGCAGTACAAGCCAGCTCTATGCAGGAGACTAGATATTAGTATAGTAACCCAACAAGTAAAGGTATTAGTACAGTAAACCCAAACAAGTAAACACAGCAAAAGATACAGCAGCAGAAATGATCAAGAAAAAAGCTTCAGCAATCTGCATTTTAACTGAACTTGGAGGGCAGAGCACAGGTTGCAGAAGTGAAGAGTTCAGAGGAGACACGCAAAAGCCAGGCTGGAGCTTAGAGAGTCAGTCACAATGGCAGCATTTCTGTGCATCGTTCTTTTAATGATCAACTAGCTGGTTGTGTTTTACAAGCATTGGGTCTCACATTATTACCTAGCATGTAGTCTATGAAACAGCAGCCATTAATAACTGTCAGCATAACAATAAGACCGTCTCAGTGACCGGTATACTTTATCTCCCAAACAGAATGATAAGTGGGATGGATGCGGTCCCCCTGCACCCTGGTTAGTTTAAGGATGGGGGAGGGATCCTGGTATGTGAGGAGTAGAACGAAGGGGCTGCACAAAGCTGATGGCCTAATGTCACAAACCCTGCTGTCAAGCTGTTCCTGGAGCCCTAAGTTTCTCCCCACTGTCCTGATGCTCGTCTCAAGGACCAGACTAAGGTTTTCCTCCTGGACGACTCCTTGTCCCCGAGTTCCAGCTGACCTCACACTAGACTCTGCAGCTGCAATGGGAAACGTTGCCAGTTCCACAACCTTCAGGCTGTAAAAAATTATAGGTCCAAAGAAGATAGAAGCCTGAGCTTTCAATTGCTCTGAAATCACACTTTACCACAGGCTTTCAGTTAAGACAAACGTATAGCAAAAGGATTTATTACATGGCAGCCAGTGCCCTAAGATGACAATCTACTGATCAATGGTCTGGATCCAACCACCCAGTAACCATACACAATGGCAAAAAGCACCACACCAAGCTGCACTGGGGACTCAGGTCATAGGAGACAGCTACAGAGGCAGGACAGCAGTGGAGATGAAACTCAAGACAAGTGTGGAGGAGCAGCAGTAAGCTAGCATGCATATACGAACAGCACAATGTTCAGGACCAAGACAGAGACTACATCTGCTCTTCTGGCTCGAGTCAACCTTATGGCTACCCTACAGACCTTAGCCATCAACTGTCTATACTGTAAAAGCCCTTAGCTCAACCTTTGGCTGCAGTCCAGCCCGAGTACAATAGCTATTCAGAATTTCCAAGTCTGAAGTCAGCCCTGCCGCTGAGCTCACCAGTCTGCAGGCTTGGATCTCTTTACAGCAGAGATAAATGGTTCAAGAAAAAATTACCCGTAGAATCTGAAGGCAGGGTATGGAAGTAATTCTCACTTTCTTGTCTGACTATAATGGTCCTTCAGAGAGTTTTGTCAGTATTTCCAGAGACCAGCTTCCCACTGACTCATACCACTTCTGATAACTGGAGATCAAGATCCACCCCAAAAACTACATCTTCCCAACAGATACTTCCTAAATACCTTAACATCAACCCCTTCATAAACTATGAAGTCCTATTGTCTGTACTGTTCTATCTCATTTCCCGGGGAGCAAGAAAGTCTTCCTGAACATCCCTTCTGGCCAAGGGGTGGAGGGTGTGGGATCTGGCATTCTCCTGGTAATGCCCTTTCCCCCCCCCGGTATATCCTTGTCATTGTGAAAGGCTAGCATTTCTCGCTCTGAGCTGATCAATCCCAGAAATGGTTTGCCTCCCTGTTCCATAGGCCTCTTTTCCAGGTACCTGGGGGTTGGCCTGGGTTTCTCTGACAATGACCCTTCTTCCTGGAAAGCAATTGGCCCACACACAGAACAGCCAGAATAAGGAGGCAGAGATGGAAGGTGGCAGAGAGCCTGTGTAATAGAGAGGGATGGGAGTGTAGCATCCAGGGAGCTTCTGGGAGAGATACAAGGACATAATCAGCTGAACTGACAGAAGCAATTAAGTATGCAACCCGCTTGCATCTAAATATTGCCTTTAATACTATTAGGTATACATGCAACATCCAGGCAGAGAGCCTCAGCCTCACCATGGCTGCATAACTATCTGATTTCTACCTGTAGGATGAAAACCCTAGAGACTTATTCTGGTCCGCAGCATAAGAATAAGGGAACTTAGCCTTTTCTATGCCCTGGAAATACACCATTTCAAGCAGGGCGCTTTGGCAACAAAGGCAGTTTGATGTTAATTACAGCTTGTGGGTCTAGTTCTCAGGGATAGGAAGGTGAAGGGACCGGAGGTGCACACCATTCCTCGGCTGCACCAGCTCGAGAGCTGCAAAATAAAGTCAGTGTTCCTGTTAACATGAGCCCTGAGAGCTGCTCAGAGACTGCAGGCTCCAGGGTTTATTCTGCTCACAATGGTTTCCCCAGATTCTGATGCACAGCCCTTCCTCCTGCTTTCTGAACCAGAGCCCCCTCTGGCTCAACAGTCCTTATGTGGAGGAACCGTACGAGGGGTGGGAATGGGAGCCAACCTCCAGGCAGTACATACCTTGTTGCAAATGTTTTTCCAGCTGAGCTAGAGTATGGGCCGTGACCCTCATGAATCCCAGCGTGTGTGTATGACTGCTTGATTTATGTAATCATTGACCTAGTGGCCATGCCTATGATTCTCTAATGGGCCACCTCACGCTCCCTTGCTGGGCTGAATGCATTTGGCCTGGAGCCTCTCTTTCCTGTGCACATACTCGGCAGCCTCTATTTTGTGAGTTTATTTTGTGTATTTGAAATGACTCACAAAATTGCTTCTCTCAGGAGAGTGAAACAAAACTGTTTAAGTGACTCAACCAGCTATCTGCATAGTTACAAAGCAGGAAAGAATACACTGTTACTAGGAGCCAGGCTGACCTCCATGTTAATGGTAGAGATGTGGAATGACACACAATGTACTACTCCTTTTGTTTTCCTATGTGCTTTGTTGTGGTTTTCAGGCAGAATCACTTTGACATTTTAAATTGGTCTGCTCTTGGATGTGTCACTCTTGTTATTGGCACGCAAGCTGCATAAACCATCAAGATTGAATCCAGGGGAAAATGGCATGGTGGGCCTGGATACTCCACAGAGGTAGGTTCCTCACCTGCCTATGAAGATGAGAATTTGCCAAGATCCCCAACAAACAGGTGCATGAGACTGCTGAAGTGCTCCGGCTGTTTTCTGCAGCTTCCATTTTAAAGGCAGCAGCTTCTCCCATTACCTGTGTGGGACCACTGAGGAGTTCCAGCTGAACAGCAATAAAATCAGTAAGAGCCATAGATAGCATTCAGCCAAGTGGGATCTTTAATTCACCAAGCTGCTGCAAATTAAGTGGGTTGACAATCACCTGAATATGAGTATTCTAGCTCCTGCTGAAAACCAAAGACTGGGGATTTTACATAATACAATGCAAAGGTGATCTCCTGTCTACATACTGCCTGCTAAGCCTTACTTGTCCCAGAGCTTCCTTCTTTCAAGCTTAAGATTGTATTTTTAATGTTCTTTCTGTTGCTGCAGAATCAAAGAATAAAACATAATTTATATAGTAACAGTAACAAATACTAAATGCATAATCTATTAACACAGAAAAGGAGATTAAGGTAAAGAGTGTGGCCTGTCACTAAATTTCACAGCTGAGACTATTTAAACCCATTTCAAATGCCACAGCAGATGTTCCACATGATGACCTGGGGGCAATGGCAAGCTTGTGAAGCCCTAGTCACTTGACTTCATACCAGGGAAAAGTGCTCCAAATCATTTAGATCAGTGGATTCCAACGGATTCCAAGACTTTGCCACTTGCCTCTCAAAGGGGCTAGAAGATTCAGTTAGATCATACTCAACAAAAACTATCCTTACTGGAAGTGAAAGCCGTGGTGTGGAGAGTGAGTGCATGACAATGTATATCCCACTTACAACCAGATTTTCAGTGTAGCTGACAAGCACTTGGGTTAGGGTTACACTCCTACTCCTTCTCTCTGTCTTTCATCCAGAGACTGTTTGGTCCTGATCTGGTTCTCATCTGGCACGTCTACACATGCCCCTATGGCATTGTTGTTACTGCACCATTGCTTAGTTCTTCCTTTTGGAAGTACTAAATGACAGCACAGTAACAGCCTGTACTGCACTGTGTGCATGGTGCACAGTTATTTTTAGCTGCTACATAGTTTCAGTGTCACGGTTTTTGCCTGCAAAAGCTACGTCACCATAGCACACTGCTATGGCAGCGTAGCGTCACATGTAGACGTACCCAGCATAAGCTAAAGGCTGCTGTAATTATCACGAGTTGCCAAGAACTAATTTCAGCTACCACAGGTTGCCTGATTGGAAGGAAGTGCCATTTTCCTCCCAGGTTTGCATTCTGCATCAGTGACCAAACAGTGAGGTATTATAGTCACTACTCTACACCTTACCTAAGACTCCACATTGGAAGAATCTTCTTAAAACCTGAAATTTTGCATTGTACAAGTGGTGCAAAGCTGTCAAAAGCAGTCCATGATCTGGGCCACAGCTTCCAACCCAAAGACTTAGACTTCCATTTTTTTGTTATATGATTTGATTCTGTAGAACCTGATTCTGTGGCAGTTATATAAAACCTCAGATAAACTGAGTGCTTGAGAAAGGTAAGTGTTGACAATTCTGGCAGTAATTCTCTATCACCACAGAACAGGAGTTGCACCATGAATAGCAGCATGGTTACAATTTTCCTAAATGCAATTTTTACTCTTCATTTTCCAGCGTCAATAGATTTTTTTCATCCTGTATATGGAACTTGTATACAAACCACAAAAAGTCATGGAGGAAAAAGAAACAGAGAAAAAAGAATTCAGCTCTGAAGATGAAGAAAGCATCACAGGTAGGTGAATTATACCTGCATTTACAAGTGACAACTGAAAAGAAGTATTCTGCATTCTATTCCAGTGCTTCCACTTTTGGTTTCTATTTTTTGTGCTTCCACTCATGGTTGAAAAGCCTAGCAATGCAATTCGCATTTCAAACACTGCTGTGAATCAGTCTTCCAGAGACGGATGTGTCTTGCAAGAGGTGGGGAGTGATAGATATTACTCATTTCCCTGGTAAGGTTTTGACATGTCACTTATTGATGAACCAATTTTGCTGAATGTGGTTGAAATCATAAGATGTTAGTGACAGATATGCTAGGTCCTTTCCAGGTTTCTGCGGGATGGAGTCTGCTCTATTATAGTGGTGTAAATTACGACAACTAGTGGTGTTAGGCAACTAGAAAAACAGTCTGACTCATACCAGAATAAGGCCCTGTCAGTATGTAAGATGCAAATCATGGTCAAGAAAAGCTGTGTTAGCTTTTATCAAGGATAAAAATATTCTGAAGTAGACATTCTGTAATCATAGATTCTATGCCACCAATCACTGAGTGATAACACTCTCCTATTTGTACAGCAGCTTTCATACCAGAGAATTCCAAAGCAGTTCAGAAACCAAATTACCGACTAAAACCCAGTGTCCATCTCACCCCCATTGAGATGTAACAAAATGTATGGTAAAACAGCAACTTTTTAACAGCACACCTACTACCTAGCAGGTTAGGACACTTAAATGTATGCACAGTGGTTGCCTGGATTGAGGATGCAATCTGATCAAGTTAAAGAAGGATCTCATCTATGTAAATATGTCTGTTCCTCCCTTATAAAATATTCATTTCATATATACGTTTGTAAATGGCATCAACAGTCCTGGTTTGAGTGAGCCCCTGAGAAAGTTTCCCCCATAAAAGCATATTGTTGTCACACCAGGCAATACTGCAGATCTGTATGCAGAAGGGGAAAAAATTCTCCTGGTCTCTCTTTTTCCTCTTATTTACACACTGAGGATATCTGATTATTCTCTTCAACTAGAATTGAAACAGAAATGAACAGAGCCATGACAGCAGAAACTCTGATGAGGTTTTCCTCTCCCCCCACTATTTTTTCAAAACATAAAATACAATCTAAAATAAAGTACCTCTTTGGTGTTTTCTCATTATCTATGGCTTTTGATTGCAGCATCCATCCTTGCTAGTTTTACTCACTGTGATAGGGGAAGCTAACACAGGGAACTCCAAAACATGCTTTTCCCTCACAGTGTAAGCCAGTCATTGACAGAGCTAATCCAAGTTTTTTGATTGAGAACAAAAATGATCTTTCTGAAAAATGGGCTAATGTTAAAAATTATTCTTTCAAAGGAAATGTTGGTCTTGGTTACGTGGAAAAATTAAAGATATTTTGAAAGATTTTTGGTTATATTTTGAAAACAGAAAACAAAATTTGATGTTTCATTCCTTTCCTCCTCATTTTTGGCACCAAGTGCTAAGGAATAAATTCCTAGGGATTTGTCCAGATTTTCCTTCTTTTTCCACTGTGAAGTTCCTTGTAACTTTGAAAAAACTTCCTCCAAGTCTGGAATGCTAGAATAGCAAAATGGAAAGTTGAGCACTACAATTTTGCAATTCTGACTTACAAGAAGTCATGGGTCACTTTCCCTTTTGTCACACTGTCCCTTCTCCTGAACCCTCAGGTGCAGGGCATGAAGTGAGCTAAGTGCCTCCGAACAGGTTCACAGTGGCCACCATATTGAGTAGGGAGCTCCTGGAGCTAGATTATAGAAAACATTGTTTACAGGACAGTGTCTGAAATCCCACACCTCTCCAGAGTGTGGACCACTGACTCAGGGCTGTAAATTTGTCCCCTTGGGACACAGAAGCCTAGACCCTCTCTTGAAGGTAGGCACCTTTTAGAGAACTGAGCAGGGATCACACTTCTAAAAGCAGTAATAGTTATTATGCTACCATCCACATATCATAAATTACTTGTGATTAGAGCAGTCAGAAACCTGGGATTGCTTCCTTCCTCAATCTGAGAAGGTTCAAACCCTCATCTCTTAGCTCCTTGGAGAAGGTGCTAGCCATCAGGCTACCAGCTAGTCAGGGAATAAAGAGTTACCTGCTATTTCTCCTGTTGAAGCCAACCCACTGGGCAGTCATTAGTGCTAATTCATTAGTGCTGGGCTATTCAAATAAAGTACACATTAATAGTGTTATATAGACAGTTATACAACTAAGAACACGGGATGTTGGTGATACCTACAGAAGCGGGGATTATATCACGTAAAGCAGTGCAGATTCATTAGACCAGAACGTGAAATCTCAAGGGCCAGAAAAATGGTGCAGGACCAGTTCACAGGCTGGATGAATGGTGCAGACCCCACTCTGTGGGCTGGATCAGACCCATAGTCTCTCCTCCCCATCCCCCCATGCCAGATCCAGGTGCAGGAACATGCCACGGTGCTGGGCTTCTTCTCATAGTGCTACTGAGACTCCAATGCCACTGCTTTTGCTTGTGTACTTGGCAGCCAGGACTATGAGCACTGTGGTGCTGGAGCACCAGTAGCACCACGAAAAGAAGCCCGGCATTGCAGACACTTAGCTACTGCCACAGGAACAAGCCACTGTGCTGCTGTGTCTCCAGCACTATGGTTCTTGCCCAGGCACTTGGCTGCCAGTACAAGAACAAGCTACTGGGGCTCCAGAGCTGTGGGTCTCACTCAAATGCTTGGCTGCTGCAGCAAGGTCCCTCACCACAGCCAGAATCAGGAAAAAAGTCTGCAGGCTGGGTCCAGACCATGAGCCATATCCTTGACCCGCTGTCTTAGCCAGTGGCTTTTTATTTTAGCATAGAGAGTATTTTTAGGAGTATGGACCAAAACCCAGGACTCCCACTCCCCAAGTCCCATAATCATTGCCATGGGCAAATCTAGAATTTTGAAAAGGGGTATGCAGATATAGTCACATATAATGTAACCAATATTTTCTCCAGTTAAAGAGAAACTAGAAGCTTTTCTAATATGCTAGGAGCCCAGGGCTATGCTATTCAGTTTAAGATCAAAGCAAAAACAAATATAACTTTATTGGAATGTGCACTAATTTGCTAGTTTCTATATTAAGTTTAAAAAACACAACAAACTAGGGAAAAATGGTCAAAACAATCAAAATATATTGTTTCATTAGTCTTGTAGTCATTCGATATACATCTCTTATTCAAAGTCATAAAATAAAATCAAGTCTTTAACATCTTGACAGTGCCTCCCATACTTCACTGTTAGTCATTCCTACACCTTCAGGTGTAATATTACTACGCCTGAGTTAATGTTTCTATCCAAAGCTAAAAACAGTCTACAGCAGTGGTGCTCAACTTTTTTGGCCAGCAGGCTGGATGGGCAGTGCCCAATCCCTTCCCATGTTGGATCTGGCAGGGCCCCATTTGGCCATACAGAAAGGGAAGGGGGGCAGCCAGCTTGACTCTAACCATGTGGAGGAAGGGGTCTTGGTCCAGCCCCAATCTGGCCCCATGGGGCATGGGCCAGCCCCAACGTAGCTGGGCAGAGTGAAGGGGGCATGGCCTGACCCTACAGAGGGGAGGGGATATAGCCCAGCCCTGCAGAAGGGCATGGCCCAGCCCTGAAGGGAGGGGGAAGGGGGTATGGCTCAGCCTCATGGAGAAGGGGACACAGAAGTGCCCCCCACTACTGCCAGCCTCAGGAAGAAGGGGACACAGCTGAGCCCCAACCCAGAAGCATGGAGGGAAGGAGGTATACCCTGGCTCCAATCTGCCAGTGTGGTGAGAGTGTCCTGGCCTAGCTCCAACCCACTCATGAGGTGGATTCCCAGGATCCATGGGCTGCATTTGGCCCATGGGCTGGTGGTTGACCATCCCTGGTCTACAGGGCTGTGAAGCAGAACAGAGACATTACCCAGAATGGTTAACAGAGAGCAAAATCACAGAAAAAGGATAGTTTGAATAGTGGAACATCGAGATCATTAAAAAGGAGAGAAGGTTGTTAACACCTATGGAATAAAAAAACAGATTAGCAAGAATCAGGGAGATTATAAGGAGCCATGAAATCAATTGGCTCCATTAGTGCTGTCTAAACAGAAATGCCTCTTTCCCACCTGGCAACTAGTATTGGGGTAGAGCAGTAATCAAAGAGGGGTGAAACTGCACCATTACACCATGGCCCCAGAACTGCCCCTGATTGCACATACCTACAGAATAAAGACAGATTAACAGGAATCTGGTAGATTATAAACGGGGATCCAGGTTTTCTGTTCACCATAGAAAAACATGGTAAAACATGGGTTTTCTTTTTTTAAGGAGAAAAATTCAGATTTTTTCCTTTACAGGAGAAAAATGCAGGAAATAGCAGGTTTCCTCTTGTAGGCTGGCGAGTTCCTGCCTGCAGGGGGCTCGGGGCAGTGGGAGGAGGGCAATCTGGAAGTGAGCACCAAGCACCATGTGCATATAAGCGCACACATGCACGTGGCAGCCAGGCAGCATAAGAGCAGCTCCCGCAGCTTCCCACAGATAAATCTGGAGGGGGGAGGGATGGGGGGATTGAGGCCCTCATAGTGATGGAGGGAGGCAGCTGTGGGCTCAGGGCTCCCTGCCCTCCCCCTGGGGACTTCGTGGCCCAGAGGGCAGGACCCAGTATGGCAGGGCAGAGTGGGGCAGGGAGGCTTTGTGCCACCTCTGGGAGCCGTGTGCCACCATGGCATGGTGCCCCCTGGCTACTCAGCAGCACCTGGGGTGGCAGCACGGAGTTGTGTGCCCCACTACTGCCAGGTGGGCAGGGGGGGCCTCACTGTGGTGGCGTGGGGGTCCTGGGAATGGCATTGAGCCACCTCACCCCGCTCTGCCCTGCCGTGCTGAATCCTGCCCACTGAGCAGTGGAGACCCCAGGGGGAGGGTAGCAGAACTGTGAACCCCAAGCCTGCAGCCACTAGCCTACATCCACCCATGCCCCATGGGCTCCATGCTAGCTGTGCTGTCCATCGGGAAGAGGGAGCAGGCCTCCATGCTTCACTCTCCCACAGAAGCCACCACCGCCCGTGAGCAAGCAGTTGAGGCTCAGGCAATGCTGGAAGAGGGGCAAAGGGCTGTAGACCTAGGTTTCTGGCCCTGTAACCCTGGTAGGATGGGGCAGGGGGCTGTGGGGAGAAGTGAAGGTCACCGGCAGGGCTGTGGGGGCTGTGGGAGCTGTGGGTTGGGAGTAAGGGCACCAGGAGGATTGGAGTAAGGGGCATCAGGAGGGCTAGAGGGCTGTGGGTTGGGTATAAGGGGCACTGGCAAGGCTGGGAGAGCTGTGGGGGCTGTGGAGGTGGAGTGAGTGGCACCAGCAGGGTGAGGGGGCTGTGGGTGGGGAGTGAAAGTCACTGGCAGGGCTAGGGATGGGTCAGGAGTGAGGGGCAATAGCATGGGCAGGACACAAGCATATTAGGGCTACTCAGTGCCACAAAGCAGTGGGTGGGGGGTTGGGGGGACAGCTGCAGCTGGACTCACATCCTGGTGAACAAAGGGGGCAGGGAGAGCTCTGAGTTTCCACGATAAAAGCCCCCAAATCACACGCCAAAGTATATAGGTATTTAGAATTTATTTTATTATAATGATTAAGGCACTGGTAGGCTTCCACGTTGCTTTCAAATTGTAAATATGTCAATAAAACATTGTGTACAACAGATACCTACATATATCAGTGGTGTTTCATTTTAATTGTGGAAAAATGCAGTTTTTGGGTTCTTTAATCAGAGGATTTGCTATTTTTTATAAGCGAAAACCAGGATCTCTAATTATAAGGAACTGTGAAATCATTTGACTTCTTCCATGCTGCTTGAATAGAAATGTCACTTCCCCTTCCAGGCAGTTAGTTTTAAACTTTGGGCAGAGCATAAGAAGCCCAAAACTATTGGTGTGTGTTAGGCATCCTCTGAGGACATGTATTGGGTGAGCCCCCCTCAAGGCTGTGAGGGAGAAAGAATGCCTCAGTTTTTGGTAACCAACTAAGGGAATGCAGAGATGAGCTGTTCAGACTGGGATAGTTTTGGGCATGCACAGGAGAGCTTCAAGGCCGAACAGGTCGCACTTAGGGAATTTAGGCAGCAGCCAGCAAAGGGCTTCTGGATCATGTTTTTGGACTTAAGTGCCTCGGTTCCACCTCAATTCTACCTTAGCAGCTTACATTCCTTACTGGGTCCAGCCCTAAGACTTAGCAGCACACAAAGTTCTGATTAACAAACTAGACAATACAGTGTCAACAGAGCACCTGCTAAATGGATGGGCAACTGAGTGCTTAGCTGATCTCAAAAAGTTGCTCTTGGTTGCAGTTTTCTTATGGGGGCTTATAGGGAGCAGCACTAGGCCCCAGGCCCTTCAACTGTTTCCTCAATAATATGCAAGTAAATATAAAATCACTGTTGGTAAAATATGCAGAGGACACAAAGACTGATAGAGTGGTGAATAAGGATGAAGACAAAGCAGATGTTCAGAGTGATCTAGACCACTTGATATGCTGGGGCTATTGAAATAAAATGCATATGGACTTCAGCTACACAGCACAGTTATACATCTAGGGACAAGGGATGTTGGCCGTACCTGCAGGAAGGGAGATTATATCATGTAAAGCAATGATTCTACAAAGGATTTGGAGGTTATAGGGGACCAATAATTCAAGATGAGCTCCCAGTGCAGTGCTGTGGCAGAAAGCACTACTATGATTCTTCCATGTATAAAACAAGGGGGTACAGAAAAGGGCCACAAAAACTATGTGAGCACTGGAGAGAATGCATTTCATTGATAGCTCAGTCAAAAAGGAATGATGACTTGATTAGAGTGTGTTAATAACTGTGTGGAAAGAAAATACTAGGTACTAAAGAGCTCTACGCTAGCATAAAAAGGCTTAACAGGAACCAGTGGCTTGAAGTTGAAGGCAGACCACCTCAAATTAGAAATCTGTCACTCAGTTTTTTTGACAGTGAAGGTAATGAATTCTTAGGACAATGCCTTTCTGGAAGATATGTTTTAGCCAAATGCAAACACAAGCTATATGGCCCATTACAGGGATCAGTGGCAGAAATGTAGGGATCTGCAATATACAAGAGTTTCAGACCAAATGATCCATAGAGTTTCTGGTGTTAAGCTCAGTGAATTTATGACTCTTGGCTTCTCCGTTTTTTTCAGGAAATCTGAAATTTCTTCCCCTGAAACGAATAAAAATCACCTAGACAGCACACAGCCAGTTTGAATAAAATCAGTGATGGAAAAATAAAAACAAGACATTCAATTATACATGACTTGCTCCCACACTATTGAAAGGGAGCTGACATTTTGACTTCCGCAAGCTGGGAAACTGCTAGGAGGATCACTTGGACCGGGAAGACTGATGACATTTTGAAAGAACTACATATTTCACCTAATTAACTTTTTATGAGACAAGGAATTTACCCTCTTTCTAAATACTGTAATTATAAAGCTCTGCAAGCTTTAAAGATAAAATGAAAAACTGACACAGGCGAACTTAATTTACCTGGCTTTTGATGCTCTAATAATATTCTTTTAATGTGTTTTTTTCTGTGTGTAATTTCCTACATTAAAAAAAATACCAAGTTGAAAAAAAAACAGGGATTTCATCATGTGGCATTAACTTGACAATCATAAAGATTACCAGCAGAGCTATATCTTTTGGCACTACAGGCCTCCTGCCACTTGAGCTGTTGGAGTAACTGACAGCAGTATTAAATTGTTATCCTCTTTCTGGGGTTGACACATGCCTTGCCTGTGGGTTTTCTGGCAGTACAGGAATGATGATGAGACCTAGCAGTACTGGATTTTATTTCAAAATCATGATAGGAGTGTGATCTTCTATTTTTCCAGTTCTTGGTATTTTTGACCACATCCCCTCCAAACTGGCCCTGCCTGATTTCTGTCTTTACACTCATGCCTCCTTGTCCCAGTTCCTGTCTTGTTGCCTGCTCACAATTTTTTTATCCAGTCAGCCTTAGCCTCTTTCTCCAGGTTTGATATGTGAGTCTTAAGCTTCCTGCCCCATTCCCCTACCAAAACCCAGTCTCCAGTTGCTTTCTCAGCTAGTCACACAACCGTCATGCTCTGTCTCAGATCTTTGACCCAGTTTCTTAACTCTTCCAACCCCAGGACCCCAATCCTGATTCCCTGTCCACTCTCCTTCTAATCTTAGATTTCATTCCCAGGCTCATCCAGTTTGAGTCGCCACTCACTTGTAGCTGTTTTCCCGAAAAGTCCCAGTACTTCCTCACTCTGCAGCTTCTTGTCATATCCATTATATCCATCTTACCTTTCCCCCTGGCACTCAGCCCTCCAAGGTTTCTAGTTCCTGGCTACTTGCCCAATCATACCCAACTTTTCTGCTCCCTTAAGTTTTTCAACTGATTTCAGTATTCTTCTCACCCAATTTCCCTCACTGGCTTTCAGCCTGAGTCTCCTCATCCTGGGTCCCAGCCTCTCCTCTTCATCTCCTAGTTGCGTTTTCACCACTCATTCAGTCCTATCTTCCCAGCCCAGCTAGGCCATCTGCCATCCCGTCCACTTCCCCACAGTCCAGCCAATCTAAGTCTCTTTTCCTGCCCATTCCCAGCTGCTCACCCTTCAAATCCAAGTCACAGTTTCCTCCATCCCAAACCAGCCCCAGTTTCACAAGACTCCATGTTCCAATTCATTTCTTTACTTCCTTTTATCCCACTTTTGTCCCCTTTGCATTCAGATCAGCGGGTTTCTTCTCCAAGCTACCCGGAGCTCAGTTCTAGAGTGTAGCTTAGTTCAGCCTAGGTGGGAGCTTGCAGTCAAGGCTGAACCAGACTTAATTTCTCTGGGACCATTGTCTGTACACACTCTGTTCAAATGTAGGAGTTGTGAGGGGACAGGCTCCCCTATGGAAGTGGTGCATATATACTCTAGTCAGCACACAGAGCTGTGAGAGATTCATAGATTTATAGACATTAGAGCTGGAAGGGACCTTGGAAGATCATTGAGTCCAGCCCCCTGCCCAAGGGCAGGAAGTCAGCTGAGGTTACAGGATTCCAGCAGGGTATATGTCCAATTGCCTCAACGGAGTCCAGAGTAGGTGCTTGCACAACTTCTGGAGGCAGTCTGTTCCAGGCCTTGGCGACTTGGACAGTAAAGAAGTTCTTCCTTATGTCCAGCGTGAAACGGTCTTCGAGAAGTTTATGACCGTTAGACCTTGTAATCCCATGGGGTGTTCTGGTGAACAGCTGTTCCCACAGATCCTGATGTACACCTCTTATATACTTATAGGCCCCCCCATGAGCTTTTCCAGACTGAAGAGTCCCATGGCTCTCAGCCTCTCATCATAAGGTCTGTTTTCCTGCCCTCTGATCATGCACGTGGCTCTCCTCTGGACTCTCTCAAGCTTCTCCACATCATTTTTAAATTGTGGAGCCCAGAATTGGACACAGTACTCCAGCTGTGGCTTCACCAAGGCCAAGTACAGTGGCAGGATAACATCCTGGGATTTGCTGGAGAAGCATCTGTGAATGCAATCTAGAGTTTTGCTTGCCTTGCTGTCCACAACATCACACTGATGGCTCATATTCATGTTGTGGTCAATCATGACCCCCAAGTGCCTTTCGGCTGTGGTGCTAGCAAGTGTAGCACTGCCGAGCCTATATGCATGCTGCAGGTTTTTCTTCCCAAGATGGAGTACCTTGCATTTTTCAGAGTTGAAGGCCATCAGGTTTACATCCGCCCATTTTCCGAGCCTGTCAAGGTTGGCCTGAATCACCATCCTGTCTTCGGGTGTGGACACTTTACCCCAAAGTTTGGTATAATCAGTGATTACTGATCACTGGCCAGTCCGCTTCTAACTCCAATGTCCACATCATTAATAAAGATGTTGAAGAGGATAGACACAAGGACAGAGCCTTGGGGGACCCCACTGGTCACAGTGCACCACGATGATTGACTTCTGTCAATTATCACCCTCTCGGTCCAGCCTCAAAGCCAGTTCCCCAGCCAGTGGACTGTGATGTAGTCAAGGCCTCAGTTGGCCAGTTTTTCCATAAGACAATCATGAGATACCACATCGAAAGCTTTTTTAAAGTTGAGATAAATGACATTAATCACTTCTCCCTTGTCAAGGTGATATGTCACCCAGTCATAGAAGGAGAGAAGATTGGTCAGGCAAGACCTACCCACAACAAACTCATGCTAGCTATTCCTCAGGAAGTTGCCCTCAGCCAGTTGGTCAAGTATGGTCTCTTTGATGATTTTCTCCAAAATCTTTCCTGGGAAACAGGTCAGGCTGATGGGCTGATAGTTCCCTGAATCTACCTTCCTCCCTTTTTTGAAGATGGGCAACACATTGGCCTGCTTCCAGTCTTCAGGTACTTCACCTGAGCGCCATGAGTTTTCATATATTTTAGGCAATGGTTGGGCTATGACATTTGCCAGCTCCTTGAGTACCCGAGGGTGTAATCTGTCAGGACCAGCTGACTTGAAGGTGTCAAGCCTTTCAAGATGATCCTTTACTAGATCAACACTGATGCTGGGTGTAAATCCATCACCACCCTGGCCATCCCATGTCTTTCTAGCCAGGGCAGTCCCATTGGACTGGTGAAAGACTGACGCAAAATATCCATTTAGGAGGTTGGCCTTATCCTGGTTGTCGGTTATCAGCTCTCCTGCTTGGTTCAGCAGGGGTCCAATGTTCCCCTTACTTTTTTTCTGACTGGGACTTTTTGTTATCCTTGATGTGTGTAGCCAGATGGAGCTTGGTTTCAGTTTGGCTATCCTGATCCTCTCCCTGCAGGTATGGACCAGTGCTCAGTAAACCTCCTTGGTGGCTGTTCCAGCCTTCCATCCTTTATAAGTCTCTCTTCTGAGGCATAGGAGGTCCTCCAGTTCCCTGCTGAGCCATGGGAGTTGCTGCGCCCTTTTGCTACCCTTCCTCCGAGATGGGATGGCCATCCCTTGTGCCGTCAGGATCGCTCCCTTAAGGAACAAGCACTCCTCTTGGACACCTCTTGCAGTCAAGTCTTGGTCCCTTAGGGCATCAACAATGAGCCTCCTGAGCTTGTCGAAGACAGCTTTCCTGAAGTCGTGGACTTTTGTCTTGCTGACTGACTTGTCAGCTTTGCGATGGATAGTAAAGGTGATCAGCTCTTGGTCACTCTAACCCAACTTGCCATCAATTCTTAGGTCACTGACTAGGTTATCCCCTTTGGCAAGCACCAGGTCCAGCAACGCTTTACCTCTCCTCAGCCTATAGACTTTTTGAGTCAGGTAGAGGTCATCCATGCATATGAGGAAGCTTTGCGACTGATCAGATTTTGCTGAGCGCTCTTCCAATGAGATGTTCGGATAGTTAAAGTCTCCCATGACTACCATGCAGTGAGAGCATGCAGCCTCAGCCAGTTCCCTGGTGAATTCCTGGTCAAGCTCCTGTTTCTGGCTTGGAGGTCTGTAATAAACTCCTACTATGATGTCCCCTGTGGCATGTCCCCCATGTATTTTGGCCCAGAGGGACTCCAGATGTCCTTCCTGGGTGCCAAAGTCAACTTGGAGGGACATGTAGCAGTCTTTGACATACACATGGTCTCGCCTGAATAGGGTATAGCCATCTATACCTGTGGCCAGTCATAATTGGAGTCCCACCAGGTCTCTGTTATCCCAATGAGGTCATAGTCCTTCTTATTTAACAGGAGGATCAGTTCCTCCTGTTTTTTCCCCAAGCTTCTGGCACTGGTGTACAGGCAGGCAAGTGTCCCATTGGGAGCTCCTGCCTTCCTTTCAGGTAGTTCAGTTGTTTGGGTAGGGGCGGGTTCCCTTAAGTGCCTTAGCCTGGCGGATTCACCAGGGGTGGCAAGTTGGCTAACAGTGGCAATGGAGAGGCCTGAGCATGCTCAGTTTCCCTCAATTTATGCAGTACATGGGGTCCCAGAAAACTGCATAAATTGAATTCACATAAAGGGAACCCAGTTTATAATGTAAGAAAAGGGGATATGTTCCCATGGTGATGAGGGAGGGAGGGAGTAAGGCTGGGACTGGGGAAGGGACTGGGGGAGTGCCATCACCAGCCCCAGCCCTCAGGGGCAGCCTGCTCTCATCCCGCAACAGATCCGGGGGCATGTGCCCCCCGGGAAGAGCCCAGCACAGCCCCCAGCCCTCCTGGGGTGAGCATAGCAGCAAGAGCTGTGCCTCACCCCTGCACCCTGCACCCACTTACAGTTCTCTCCACTTTGGTCCCTGCTGCAGCCCCAGGCCTCCACCTCTCCCCACTCACCCCAGCCCCTGCTGCAGTGGCCCCAGAAGAAGCTGATACCAGCTGCCTGCAGCTGCTGAGCTGCACCATGCCCCAAATGCCCCAGGGTTTGTCCCCATACACCCCAGCTCCTGCTGCAGCAGACCCAGGAGCAGCCAACACCACCTGCCTGCACCACGGCATGGTGTAGCCTAGGAGCTGGGGTGAGTGGGGACAAGAAGAGCCCTGGTGGGGTTCAAGACATGGTGCGGGTCAGTGGCTGCAGGCAGCTGGCATTGGCTGCTCCCAGAGCAGGTGCAGCAGGGGCTCGGGTAAGTGGGGCCTCAGCCCCATGACTCTTTCCCTGTCCCCCACAGGCTTACCTGCTTGGGAGGTGGGGGTCTCCTATGTTGATCACATAAGAATGAATTTACCTCACATATAATGAATTTTGGGTATAAAAAGGGTCATCACATAAGAGCAAATTCGCATATACAGAACCTGCATAAATTGAGGGAACCGTGTAAAACCAGAATCTTTGGGGATTTTTTTCAGCTAAGCTGTAGCAAGTCTCTATTGTGCATATAGAACGTATAGTTTTTCAAAGACTTGTAACATGGCCAAATTTGGGCAGATTTTCATGTAACTGAAGAAAATTTTACATGAAAGGTGCTCCTATACTTCCAGGTATGGAAGTACAACAGCTGGTCAAAGAAAAATATTCAATAATGTTTTTAATATGGGCAAAACAACATATTTTCCATTGTCTCATTCTCAAAGAGAGCTAGGAACATTTGGCTGAAAATTTCAAAAAATACAGCTTGAGAGCCAGACATCATGCATGGGAAATTTCAGCCCCAGAGGTTTAAATCTGGCAAAGTGATAAGCAACTGCAAATAAGAGTTTGTAATTGGACATGTCAGTGATATTAATAAGAAAGTGTTATCTTTCCCCCCATAAAAAGACTGCCATCATTCTAGGTGTAGTTTTAGCCAAGGGTAGAATCACTTCTTGTGTACCATAAGCAGATTTTATTTTTTGATATAATATCTATTTATTATATCGTGGTAACATCTAGAAATTCCACTCCTGATTGGGAACTCATAGTACAAAGCCACTGTCAAAAGATATAATGTGATGAGATCACTGGTACAAAGAGGTTACAATTTAGATTTAAGACTTTATTAGCTATATCTAACACTCTTCAAAATGGACTTTACACTCATAGACTTCTTTAGACATCTCCATGTGCATACAGATGTTACACTTAGAAGTTTAAGAGGTTAAAAATGGCCACCTGATTTAATTCAGTTATTAGACAGGTGCTGGGAGCCCCATCTAAGTTAACATGGGTAGAGGGAGGGGTGAACGGGATTGGGAGCCCTACCAGGACTGCAGGGGAGGTTGGTGGAATTGGAGGGCCAGCAGGGGAGTTTGGGGGGATCAGGGAGCTAGTGGGGTACATGGGGTGGTTGGTGGGGTTTAAGGGGTTGGGTGGCACTGGGGGGCCTAGTGTGGGCCTGTGGAGGGGTTTGGGGGGATGGGGAGGTTGGTGGGATTACAGAGCCTTTTCAGTTTTGCTAAACCCCCATGGGACTTCCCCCAGTCCCCACCCCAATCCTGCTGAACTGTCCCCAAACCCACAAACCACTCCTACAACCAGTTTTACCAGCATTTGCTGATCAAAGTAAACTGGGGTGGGAGAGGGGCAGGTGAATGGTCAGACAGAGTCTCTGCAGGAGGGGTTGGTGGGAGTGAGGTGGGCTACCAGTTTCACAGGGGGTTGCTGGGGTACAGGGGTGTTTGGTGGGATTGGGAGAGGCTCCCTCCCTTTCCTTGACAGGAGTCTATTTTTTTCCCCCCAACCTCCTCACCACCTCCTGTGGACCAACCCTTGCCTCCACCCCCAACTTACTTAGATTGGTTTCCTGACTCTGGGGCAGTTTATGGGCTGGGGTGGGGGTTGACAGGGGCAGGGGGGCTAGCTGGTCTGTGGGGAAGGGCTGTCAATCTGGGGGTGGTGGGAGAGGTCAGGTGGCTAAAAATAGCCTGGTTAGGAAAAGTGCATCCCTGGGGTTGCACTCTAGCTGTGTACAGATGTTCAGTTCACTTACTGCACCTTCCAGGTGAACTAAGGTTGGTTCGGACCAGCTGTTTATGACCTTTTCCCTTACGGGAATGTCGATACAGTTTAGCACTTAGATCAGTCTAACCAGGAATCCAAGTGTAAGGTTTGCTTGTGGGTGAACTAAGTCAAATTCCGCACCCATTTTTTACCCTGACTTCCTGAACATCTGTACACACCTTAAGTATGAACTGTGATATGTTTCATACCTCCCATTTTGCATAGATACTATGTGATTGCAGGATGTTCATACAATTATAGGGTAGACACAGAATGAAAAGCACATAAGTTAAATAATTTTAGATAGCCAACCATCCATACTGGTTTTCTCACAGGTTTGTTGGATTCTGGTTCTAAGTGCTTCAAGCATGCGTGCTTCTTTCCAGCTATGTTTTCACAGACCGACAAACACTATTTCCTGTTAAAATAATGTTATTCTGAACTACTATAAGGAACTTTCTAGTCTGAGCACTGTGACCCAGTTCTAATGAAAGGATTTCTAGACAGCTTAGATAAAACACAGTAATGTAACACAAGTGCACAATTTTGGCCTACTTTAAAAAAGAGGTGCCCACAATGAAGTGATTGGGAGCTGGCAATGTTTAGCACCTCAGAGAAATCAGTTTATAAATTTCAAATAAATAGTAGGAAACTGCAGAGCTATTATTTCCAGTGGAGAAAAAGCAGAGTCAGCATAAAATACTGCATATTTGACTTCACATTTATCTGTGGCTATTCCCTGCTTTATAAATCAAATTATTTGTTTCCTGTATCATCGGCACTCTGCTTTAAAATTCACCACTAGTCACAGAGAACTAAATCTGTTTTCAGCTAACGCACTTTATTTAATTTTAGGAACCATTAGGTTTAAAAATTAGCTTTTTTCTGCTGCAAAGTTCTCTACTCTGCAGAGCAGCAAAGAAAAAAAACATTGAGTTCTTAATATTTTCTAAGTGTGTTTGACTAAACGAAGTAATAAAAATAATGAAAATCCTTGCAACTGAACATCAAAATTTCATTTCCTAAAAAGACCAGTAAAGCTGTCAAGGAAGAGCTGGTTTCCATCATATATACTATTAGATCATATATAAATGAAACTGCACGTACATCATACCTAAACAACTATCTAAATGTATCTGAAATTTCCTGAGACAGATGGTGCATCACATACAAACAAGCCCTGAATCCCAAAAAGTTCTTCTTTTTAAAAAGAAAGAAAACGCAATAGAATAACGTTTTAAGTACTGTTAGAATAAAATAAATATATGAAGCTTATGAATGAAATTTTGACACCTCAAGGTAAATGGGAGTAAGAAGGAGGACACAATCAATTTGGCTGTGATTCAGTAAATAACTAATATATGTGTTTAAATGTATCTTTGTTCAGGAGTGAAGTACAAGCTTAATTTAAGCATGGGTGAAATTTTCACCTTCATGCTGGACAAAGGGACCAAAACAATGGAAAGGTGCTTTAAGGACATGACTATGCTATGGCAACAGCAAGCCCTAATGGGAAGGTCCTGAAATATGCCCAGCCTACATGCTGCCACTTGCATACTCCAAACCTGGAAATGCACCAGTGAGGTCACACCAGTGGCCACTCTGGAGACCTCATTCTCCAGTGCATTTGAGGGTGGCTGCTAGGACAACCCAGGAGCAGCCTCAGCAGCATCTTTTGGGGTTTGGAGTGAATCTTCTGGGAGGAGGGAGTTTTCAGTTCCTAACCCTGCTTGCAGAGCTATTGCTTCTTCTTCGAACTTCCAAATCTCTAATGTAAAATGCCTAAAAAGTTCTGGCAACAGGGATAGGAACCCAGGACTCCCCCCTTCCCAGGACAGCACTCTCTTCTCTGAGCTACGGAACCACAACTCCTCTTGTGCATTTTCCTGATCACATGAATCCTGCACTCTTGTCTGTTCTGTAGGGCAGTTTCAACAGGAGAGGTGGGGGGTGTCCTGGGCCTAATCTAAGCCATCACCTGGTGGCTAAGGTGGGTAGTGGGAGATGTTCTCAGAGTGAGAAGGACCTGAAATCCAGGTCTCCCACTTCTAGTTCTTACCACTAAGCTATTGGGTAAAAGTGGCAGCATTCATGGATGAAGAGGAAGGTGCTTTGCTGTATACCTAACTACATGCTTCTCACAGTTAGGTAGGTCCCCTCTTTTGGGCTGGTCTGTATCCTGAGGTGATGGACATATGGGCAAGCACCTACATTTTAGGCATTGTGACATCTGAGAGTAGGTGCCTAGAAGATCAATTTGAATCTGACTGTAAATTATGCTTCAGGCTGCTCCAGCCCTTCCAAGCAGCCCAGAATCAGGAAGGCATAAAGGTAGTTTAAATCTATCCTAGCTCCACCCCCTGTGCTGCATTTTACATTTCATCTCTTAGAAATGCAGCATAGTGTCTCATCCCTCACAGCTTAAATCACATTGATTTTAATAGGACTTAGACACATCCTGAATACTTTTCTGGCTTGAGTGAATCATGAAGTCAACATCAAAGTTTCCACTGCAAACAGTGAAGAGGAGGGAATTTAAATATTGTATTTATATCCCAGAAAAAAGGGAAACTTTGGTTTTGCACTCATCATTTATCTACCTGCCAGAATATAACAATGAAAAAAAGTCTCATTGCTATCCATTTACATTTCTTATTAATTGCAGATATTGTAAGACATGTTAATTTATCTTTAATATACCATATCTAATTGTTTTTACTTAAAACTAAGAGCTTGATCAGATTTTGACACACTTTTCTTCTTGAAAAAAGGGTGGGGGTGGGGGAGGGTAAGATGTTTCTGGCACTGAGTTTATCTGCCAGAGATGCTTTCCAAAATAATTAATGTATGTTCTGATTATGAGATCAAAGGCAAGAAATTAATGCAATGATCAAATTGCAAGATCAAAAGTCATTTAAGATTGCTATGACTATCCCTATTTTTCACCTCTGGTATTTTACAAGGTATCTAATCAAAGAAAAACACATCGGTTGCATCTACTTGTGAAATCAATTCAAACCAATAAACTCCAGAGCAGTTTAAGCTGGAGTAAACTACTCCCAGGCACAGCATCTACACGCACACCCAGGACAGCAGCAATTTGAGCCAGGGTGGAACAGTTTACACCAGGACTACTCTTGCACTACTCAGGCAATGGGCATGGGGGGTCAGCCGCAGGCTCCAGATGGTGGCAGAGGGGCTGGCTGGGGCACAAGGGTGCTGAAAGTGCAGAGTTGTGTGGCTAGGCAGCAGGCAGGAGTCTAGCCCTCCTGCTGGCTCAGCTGACTGGTCACAATTTGCACCCGTGGTCAGCTTCTACATGTGTGTCTAATCTTAGTTAATTACCCTGCCTTAAGATAGTACTGTCCCTGACAGTACTATTTTACAGTGGTGTTAATTAGTTTACTGTGGCCTAATAGTGTTGCACGTGTAGACAGTGATGCTTTACTCCACAGCTAATTAGTCTACTCTACATTTAAGTACACATGTAGATGTAGCCATTAAGTATTGCATTTAACAAAGAAAAGATTAACTAATACAATGTGCCAGAGCAACCTTAACTTTTGGAATTTCATGACTTCAGTGCTTGTGATCTGCCAACATTAATACTGCAATAGGAATTTATTTACAACCCTGACAATGGAACAGGTAAATGCTCTTCTATATTCAGTGCTGGAGTTTTGCTTGTAACTTGGAAGGAAGTTTTTGTGGGAGACTTTAAGGAACACAAATTAAGAGAACAATAAAATCTGAGGATAATCATGGGTCATAAAATATAATCTTTTCACCATGACAAAGTGTAAATTCCTTGATCTGCATTTATTTAGCTGCACATTTAATTCATGCAGACTTATTTTGCAGCTTTCGAATTCCATGGTCTGTACATTCTTGTGGAGTTTATACATTCTGCTGAACTTGGCAACAGCCCTTATAAATTCAAGGTCCACAATATAGCCCAAAATATGATTATTTTGGAACACCAAATCTCTGAAAAGTTGGTTATAACTGAAGCAGATCTTATAATAGAACTATATCTTCATCAAGTGCCTGCTCTAAATAAGAGTTCAATCTATTAACCTAGTGATAGAATTCAGCATGTAATTTCATTGGGAACTGTCCCCAAGTAAAGGAAAGTAATTGGTTTTGGATGAGTGCCATAGATGAAATTCTGGACCTATACAAATGTCCCTCTTGACTCCATGGGGATGTGATTTCACCTATAATGTTTAATGCAGTTTTGTAAATAGCTCTTCCCTCCTAGACACATTTTTCTTTTAGTTTTAAAAGACTTTCAGGTTCATTTATCAAAAGAAATACCCAGTGTCAGGACTACCAATAATATGCTCTTTTTAAATTTTTCTTCCAATGGATGTTTCCTAAGTGTGTGTCATTATTTAAATGTGGTGTTTTATTTGCAATAACTTAAATGATCTTTTCACTGAAAATAGGCAAACAAAACAATATATGAAAAATATGATAATGATTTTATAGGGAATAACAGGTGCACTTTAAACATCTGCAATGATATCTGGACTCAAGAGAACTAATAGAGCTTCACTGAGAGGATGGGCTACTCAATGTAGTCTATTATTTTCATTGAATAAATGTTTTAAAGTATACTTTATGTTTATTGAGAAGCAATTCTCTCTATTCATGAGTGTTTAAAATGAGCTTTCACAAAAAAAAAATCACAACAGGATACAGTACCAGAAGGACTGCTATTCCATCACAGCGATAGAGCCTGTCAGCTGCCTTTTATACTCCTTCTACTAGTTGACCTATCCATCCCTCTGCATAGGGTGATAGCTACTTAGAATTCTGGTCAAAAGGGACTTCAATGTCTGTGTTCAAAGTATGGTGACTCAGGCCCCATAACTTCTTTTTCAAGTCTGCTTACACATACAGATGCAACAATTTCAGGTGAACCAATACACCGCAGCACTGCAAATACATACCATCTTGAAACCAGGTGTAGGTACCTCCCTCCACTGGAAATCCAGTGTGGACTACTCCTCCCAGAGGTAAGAACCTAATTGACAATAGCTTACTCCTTTCACAAGGAAAAAGAGGTGGTGGAGCCACTATCTTGCTTTTGTGAAATTAGCTTAGTACCTAAAATACTTATCCAGGAAGGGGGAGAGCTCAGTTCTGTCCTCCTCAGCCTGGGGGATTCCAACCCACACCTCTCACTTTCAACAAGAAAGTGGTCTAACCCTCATACTCTTACTTCCTTCTGGATGGGGACAACAGCCAAGAACTCAGGAACCATAGGGAAGGGAAGAATCCTGAAAGTGTATGTCCTTTACTGAATGGCGAGGTGAAGCTTATAATGGACAATGAAGTGTTTCATGTATTTTTTTCTTCCATTTTCCAGGAGAGGTCAACAATCAGATGATGAGCACAGTTAGCAGCAACAATAGAAGAGGAGATCATGAGTCTGTAATAGGGGAAGAACCAGTAAGAGATTACTTAGACAAGCTAAATGTTTTCAAATCAGCAGGGATGGATGAGATTCATCCAAGATAACTAAATAAATTGGCTAAACTAATTGCAGAACTACTGGTTATTCTCTCTGAAATCTCTACAGAGGTCAGGTGAGATGCCAGAAGAGTGGAAAAGTGTAAGTATAGCACCCTTCTTTAAAAGAGGTAACGGATGATGTAGGGAATTATAGACTGGTCAATACCATGAAAAGATATAGGAGCATATTATCAAAGAATCTACTTTCAAGTATCCAGAGGATAACAAGGAATAAGGAACAGTCAATATAGATTTGCTTAATTAACCTGATTTCCTTCTATGACAAGTTGGGTGTGTCTACACGAGACATGTTAATGTGCATTAAAAATGGTGAATTTAGGCTAATTGGGCATTTATACACATACTTTTCTTCCCGCAATGCACTGGAGATCCACTGCTTTGGAACAGACTCAATTAATGGAGTCTGCTTTGCACGTGAGCTGAGGCAAATTGTGGTGCGCTGCATGCAGTTGTATAAGCGGCAAAATACACATCAGCATGCAGAAAATGACGGCATTGCACTTTTGAACTAAAGCATCTCCAAGATGTTTTAGTTCAAAATCACACTGCTGCCATTTTCTCAGTGCTGATGCGCATTTTGCCTATTATATAACTGCAGCTCTTGCATGTGTAAAAATGTCAACAGTGTTTAAATTTGATACCTGCAAATGCAAATGCAGGTATCAAATTTAGGCATGATTATTCAAAGCGCATTAATGCACATGTAGACGCGACCTGGCACTAACTTTAGTGCTGGGTCTGCCCAGCCACTAGGGGCACATGGCAGGGCTGCAGGGACTTGGCAGTAACTTTAGTGCACTAACTTTAGCCCCAAGAACCTGCACATGTAGACAGCCTCCCAAAAATCGCTTAATGTGCATAAGCTTAATGCATATTAAATTTAGTCATGCTTATTTGCACATGTAGGTATGCCTGTTGAAAATAGATTAGTTGATAATATGCTTTATGGATGCAGGGTGAGCAGAGGTTGTGATATACCTCAACTTTAGCAAGTCATGTGACATAGCCTCCCATGATACTCTCTCAAGTAAAGTAAGGAAATATGATCTAGATTAAACTTCTATAAGGTAGGTGCATAAATAATTGGATAATCATGCACTAAGAGTTCCTTATGGGTCTATCCTGTATCCAGTAATGTTCAATTTATGACTTGGAAGATAGCCTGAATGGACATTTAGTAAATCTGAGGATGACATCAAACTGAGTGAGGTTGAATATGCTTTGAAGGAAAGAACTAAGATTCAAAATGATCTTGATAAATAGGTAAAATAGTCTGAAATATAGAATAAAATTGAATAATTTAAAGAACAAAGCACTACACTTATAATAATCAATCAAATGTACAAAAATTGTGACCAACCCCTTAGGTACGTCCAACTTGGACTTTGGTATGCCTAAAAAAATGGGAATGACCATTAGGCTGCAGAAAAGGACTAAGGATTAAAGTAGACTGGAACCTGAATTAGCCAACAAGTCTCCCTAACTGGTTTAATTGGGAAGGTGGTTAAAAATGCTGGGATAATATTATGGAGGGGCCACAGAAAGGAGAGTTCTAGCTGTCCATTAAGAGGGTGTGATGTGTGGAGTTATGCTTGCTGTCTCCAGGTTGCTGAGCAAAATGCTTCTTGGCTTCGCTGGTTGCCACACAGGGCCAGGAAGGAACTTTTCCCACCCCCCATGTTCCTACAGGTATCAGGGTTTATTTAGGGTGTTATTTCCTCATTCTTCAGAAACATTGAGTGTTGGCTGCCGCCAAGACTGGGGATTTTGCCTGGGATGTGCCACTGGTGTTGGGACTAAAACCCAGAGTATTCAAGCTAGAGGGTCTTGCCTGTCCACTCAGGCACAGACCAAATGCTACATTTGGGGTCAGGAAGCAATTTTATCGCATGGTCAGGTTGATATAGACAGTGGGGATTTTTGCCTTCTTCTGTAGTGGATGGTGTGGCCCTCTTCTTTGGATTTCTCGAGTGTATTCTAACAAACCTTGCAGCTGCAGAATAATGATTACTGTTGCCCCCCACACACACTTTACCTGTGGTCAGGGTGCTATGCCTTGTAGTTGTACAACAGGGTTGATTGTGTAGTTTTAGTAATAGGTTAGACAAGGATTTGCATAGGATGATTTGGATAAGGAAGACTCTGTTGCAGGCAGGGGGTTGGACTAGTGACCTCCATACTTCTACGTGATTCTATGATCCTATATTGTTTCAAAAAGTTAATAGTATACTGGGCTATAGTAAGAGGAATCATATGCAAGTCACAGAGTGATTTTTCCATTCTGTTTAGTACTGTATCCAGTTTTGGGTACCACACTTCTCGGAAGAAAAAGACAAACTGGAAAAAGTCTAGAGTAAAGCTACAGAAACGATCAGAGGCCTAGAAAACATGATCCATAAGAAAAGTTAGAAGAACTGAAATTATTTAGTTTGGAAAAGAGAAGACTGAGTGTGTCTATACAAGACAGTACTACCGCAGTGATGAACTAGGACAATGTAGCTCGTCACTATGGCGACATAGTATCAGCAGGTATGAACCATGCTGCTGCTGCTGCTGCTGCACAGTAGCAACAAGCTACTGCACAATAGCTTGTGCAGTACCAGGACTGCACAGTACCAGCAGTTGCTGTGCAGTCATTTACTACTTGCTAAAGCAGAAACAACTGTGCAGTCAGGCACATGTATAGATGTATCCACTGAGGGGGAGATTTGGTAACAATTTTTTAATACAAAAAGGACTGTTATAAAGGGGATGGCTATCTGCTGTTCTCTGGCTCCACAGAATTAATGTGGACCCAGAGAACTAATAAGCCAGAATTGCAACAAGACAAATTTAGGTTGAACTATGAGGTTGGACACAGGAACAGATTACTTAGAGGAACCGTGGACCCTCACTGGAAGTTTTGAAGTGGAGGTTAGGCAACAGTTTATCTGAGATGGTTAGGCCAGCAGTGCTCAATCTCTAGCCCACAGGCCAGACCCAGCCCATGGAGCTATGTCATCTGACCTGTGGGGCTACAGGTCCAGAAATTTGGTTGTATTAATTGCTGCTCCCCTGCTACCAAATGTCTGGACCATGGGGAGCCCCACAGGCTAGATTGTGCCAATACAGTCAGAGCAGTACTCAGGGCCACCCCACCGCTAGATCTGGTATGCAGGGTCAGGCCAGTGCACAGCTGGATCTGGCATGCAGGGTTGGGACAGTGTGTGGGGTCGGGCCACTATGCAACCAGATCTAGCTTACAGGTTGGCCCCTGTGGGCTGAACCTACTTAGTGTCTGGTCCCCAGACCAAGATTTGTATCACTCATGTAGCCTGTACAGCCAGGTTAGGCACCACTGATTTAGACAGGTGTGATCCTGTGCTGAGCAGGAGGTTGGAATAGATAAACTGCTGTCCCTTCCAGCCCTGGGATTCTGACTGCCCACTCCCAACTAAGCTCCCTAACCAGTAGGCTAGTCAGTTCCCTTTTGCTTATTCTCTCTCAGGGACTGGGGCACTTCCATTTTTGGCTACACAGTAGCTCAGTTCCAACAGAAGGGGCAGTGGTTTCCCCAATACAGCTATTATATAGCTTGAGGGTTACAGAACCCTTGGGGAAACGGATTTGAAACCCCTCAAGTTGACATGGGCTTAAAGTCAGCTCTCCTAATTCCTCATGAGTACTCTAACCACTAGGCTATTAGACAAAAGGGAAACCCCTCCCTTCCAATCTGTGAAGGTGACCATGGCGGCTGCATTTCATAATGAATTAAATGCTGTATACATGTATTAGGCATGGTCTAGGCACACTTTATGCATGGAAGCCTAAGCACAGGCAGTAAAGCATCTTTAGTCCAAAATATAGCTGCCAAATGAATTAGGGACATTCATTAATGTTGTGGTTGCTTAAGCAGGGATATTGTGGATTCAGGTAGCTAGGGCACCTATATGCGTGCATTGAGGCTGCTCCGATGCACTAATTATAGTGCATGAAAGCACGTTCAATTAATTGAGTCTCAATTAATTGAGACTCCGCATCACATGTATCAACGCCCCCATGCTGAAAAATGGTGGTGAGGATGCTTTAACGAAAGCTTGTTCAATAAGCTTTAGTTAAAGCACCCCCACCACCATTTTTCAGCATGGGGACACTGATACATATGATGGTCCAGGTGCTTTAATTAGAGTGGCTCTCAGAGCCGCTGTAATTAAAGCAACTTCCCTCCCTACCCTGCTTTTCAGAACACATGTAAATACCCCTAATTTCTAACTAAGTCCCAGTTAAGTGCCCAGTTTATTAGCTATTAACCGCCAAAAATATTTTATTTTTCCTTTAGGTGAAAAATATTAAAGGGGCACCTGCCTGACCATAACCATTACATACACACTTAGGGTCAAGAAGAATCTGGGCCACAGTGATTATATACAAGCCTTTAGGCTGGTTATTAATCACATGTGAATACTTTAGAGGATGATCTTCATCTAGAGTAGGCATAGCCACTCTGCAACACATGTGTCACAAGTGGTATGGACAGCCTCTGTGTGGCACATAGTAGATCAGGGAAGGGACAGGCAGCACGGTGGCAGATAGTGTAGGAAGCAACAAATCAGGCAGGGGAAGAGCATACGTGTGGTACTCAGGGCAGGCATGGAGCTTAATCTGTAGCATGCATGCCAACAACGTTGGCTCCCATGGGTGTAGAGCAGTGATGCCCTTATCCTCCCCAGGCCAGATCCAGAGCACAGGGCTCCTCACAGGCCAGATCTAGACCTATTTCTGATGGTGGCGTGAGTAGTAGCAGCAATAAATAGTACAGGTCATGAGCCACAGAGGTTAGGACTACTGCCACTTGCCCTTTCACCACCAACTTGTACCTCCAATGGGTCTTTGTATGCCAGAATTCCACAGAAGACCCATGGGCCATTTCTCTGACACCGGGATTCAGACCATTTAATATTTAAAATGTGAAAATGCTAAATATGCCATTTCCAAGCTCCTTTGGAAAACGTTGCTTCTGGTTTTCAGCACCAGAGATGATCAGATTATTAAAAGAACTAGTAATCTCAGAAAACAATTAAAACCTATCTGAAGTAGTTCGACCCCACCATTTTTCGAAGTCAGTCCTTTACAGCCAGCGTGTATGATATGCAAAAAGCACTCCTTAAAAATGATACTGTAGGTATTCTAAACATCTTTTAATCTCTTTTCAAACATTTTTAGTCTTATTTTTCTTTCTAATTCTCTTCTTCATTGTTCCACTCATGAAAAGACCTTTGTTCTTGCATGTTATTTTCTATGTGTGAGTGCTGTGATGCATCTGCTGTTGGGGTCAGTGCTGGTGCTGCTGCCAACATTGATGCTGATGCTAATGCTGATCCTGATCCTAATACCAATGCTGCTCCTCTTTCTTCCTCTATGGCTCTCAGTGATCCTTTAGAACCTGATGGCTCTTCTTTGGAGCTCCTTGCAATTTTTGATTTCCAGAAGGCTTTTACAGATTCCCTAAAATGGAAGCAACAATTGAACATACATACAAGTTCAACTAGATATTCATATTCTCTTACACAGAATTTCCTGTCCTTTTCCAGGAGAAATCTAAAGGGTTCCTTTGGAAAGTATTTCTGTCAAGGCTACTCTAGGTAGAGATGTTGAATGTACCGTTCACTAGCAATATAAATATTCTAGTGTCAAAAAATTAAATTAGCTCATCTGAGTATCAATTTTACACTGAATAGTATCATTCCCTGATCGAATAACATTAAAAGTATATTTATATGCTGTCCACCTACCAGTGAAGAATTATGAAAATTAATGCAAAGATCACGCCAACACAAACAATAACTCCCGTGATCAGGACAAACACCAGAACTACATCAGCTCCTGGTCTCTTTGATCTTCTTGTTTCCAATTCTTGAAACGGAAGAAAAGGAAGGAAAAAAAGGAAGAAAGAGCATGATCATTCTGGCTTAAGCATCTAGATAAGATGTTAAATGGAAGGAAAATCATTTTGAAAAACAGAACTTGATTCTTCCTAACGCCTTGTGCAAACCCGTAGTACTATGAAAAGTGAATCTGAATCAGAATAGCAATATTTTACACCTACTTTGCATAGGTGTAAATGACTGCAGAAGATTCAAAGCAATTGGAAAAAGAGGGCTCTGACCAACATGGGGGGAAAAAACCCCATGGTTTACCAGAAGCAGTGGCGCATTAGTTGGACCCGGCTCCACAGCATCTGTATAGATCAGATGCTTCAGTGGGGCTTTTTAGGAGCTTTTATCTAAAACTGATTGAAAGCACTTGATCTATACAGACATTGGGTGAGCTGGGTCCAGCTAACAAGATGCCTCTTCTGGGCATATGCTAGGCTTGGTGCCAAGTTTTAAGTAAAGTGCCATTTTTTTCTTCACATATGTAAGCAGCCACAGTGACTAAAAACACTGAGTGGCTGCAAAGGACAGTAAATTAGAAGTTGCAATGCAATACAATATGGTGGCAGGAAATTAGGTAAAGTAATCCTGAGCTGTAAAAAGGACCATCACCTGACAGAAATCATACGTTAGGTAGTCCATTTCTATGCAGCCCTACTAAGATCATACATGGGGGGGCACTGTGCATAGTTCTGCACACATCAACATCAGAAAATGAAGGGAATTAAAAACAGCACAATATGTTAAGTTACTAATACTCACATAAAAGTACAATGAAACTATGAACACTTCAGCTAGATACAGACATTACATTTTTATCAGTGTAAGTGACCAGAAACCAGTCTATACCCATAACAGAACAGAAGTTCAGCACACATAGACTGGCTTAAAAATGGCAACACTCAGTCTAAGATTTGCTCCCCCCAATCAAAGAGCAAACATGTGTTTTGTTCACTACTGATTTAAACTATGCCGCTTACAAAAAAGTACACAACTTAGGTCGATTCCCACCTTGGGCATTTTGAATGTCTGTACTTAGCCCTAGCTGAAGCTATCAATAATACTAGCTGGAGATGGAAGGAACACGACCATCTTCAGCCATACTACGTCCTAGTTCCTTATTTGTGTAGCTGTAACAGGCAGGTAGCAACATCAGCTCTAAACCTGGGATTCCCTTTTTAGGGAGATTCAGCAGCTCTTTCCCCCTTTGTGCCAATATATAGCATAATTAGGACAGAGCACCCAAGGAACTGGCCAAGAAAGTTTAAGTCAGTTGTTCATGGGTCAGTATACCCCAAACAGGTACATATAAATTTGTGGATGATCATTTCAGAACTTCCATAAAAATTAGATTATGTGCAGACTAACCAACCCATTACAGTTGCCTATAGTAGGAACTAGCAGTATATGATGAGTAACAGCATATTTATAGCCAAATAAATGTGACGGGATTGTGAGGAGACATGCTTTTTTTTTCCAATGACCACACTGTTTACTGAGGGAATACTAAACGATGGTTTTCTCTGCCAGGTACCATGAAAGATGAACAGAACCAGTCAGACTAGAACTCTTCTGAAAGCAAGGAGAAAGGAAAATAAGTCATGGCTGTTTAAAGTGTTTTGCTGATTGGAATCTCTCAAAAGAAGCCTCCCGTCCTACTAAAGCAATTCAAGAGTTTGAATAATGGGTGAAAGAATTATTTCCACCCATATTTATTTTGTTTCTAAATTATTGATATTTGAGGCTTATATTTTCAAAGTTGTATGTAAATACAGTAACACAAGTCCATTCTTCACTTCTCATAAGCTACCAAAACTGTACATTTATATTTCTTCATGCCTTACATTCATTTGCATTTTTCTGGTGCAAAAAGAATGAGTGGCAGCCAATGGTAGGTACAGGAAGTATCTCAGTCTGTTTTACTGAGGTGAATGAAAAGTCTTGTCAGGCAAGACTGATTTATCCAAGAAGTACTGTAAGGGAGAGCACATGAGGTTGGAGATTTTCTTACAGTCCTTCATGGTTTCATGTCCATCTGAATCCTCATTTTTTTCAAGAAGGGGAAGACCAACCGGGTAATGCCCCTCCTCTTACATTTTCCTTAGGAAGTCTGGAGTTTCCAGGTGGCCTCTCAAGGTTTGGGAAAGTAGACCCACTGCTGCCACACCTGACAGTGTGAGCAAATAATGGCTTGCACCAGAAGAGGGAAGAAAACTGTTCTAGATATTCCATTAATGAAATGCTCTTTTAATTTTCAAGCTTTTCTAAATCTTTCATGAACAGTAAAATTGAACTTGGCAGCAAAAATTGGTAACATTCAAAAGGTTACCTTCCTGCTGCTTCTCTGTTATTTTGCAAGAGTCTAATTGGGGCAGAGAAGAGAGAGAAGGTGCCAACACCTAGAGTATTGCTTCTTCCATATGACTGGTTGCCTTTCTTGCCTTTTACTAGCAGTGAGAGGAGAAATCCTGTGACCTAGTCCAGCTGACCAAGCAATAGTGACCAAATAGTAGGTAAGGGAGGAAACTCTTTATCCTAGCTTACATGTTTTCAAATTTAAGGATTTACTTATTGCTTCTGTAAGAACCTCACATTGTTCGTAACATCATCTTCTTTTATATCTCTTTGTTATCGACAGGTATTTGTACGGCACTTATCACTACAGGACCAGTTGCTCATGTACAATGCTAATAATCTCAGGAAGAACTAATACTGCATATGCTATGGTAAAATGTCAACTACTTAAGAACTGCTATGGACTTACCAGCTGTGGTATATACTGTATATTTTACAGAGGCAATTAGGTCATCATTTTCTTTTGTGTCACACTGGAAAGCAACTGGATGGGTATCTCTGTGTACCTCCAGAATAGCGGAATCATTCGGGAGAATGAGTGCTTGCTTTATACATTTAAAAAAAAAAGATAGATAAAAAATACTATAGACTTATATAGCACTATATCAATGTTGTACAGAATGTGCTTATTCTACTTCAGACACTTTTTCAGCATGTTTCCCCAGCCAGGACACCTCTCCCTGAAGTCCCCTTCCATCTCTATTCAGTACATGCTATTCAGCAAATGGCAAGGGAAGAGTGTTTGTGACCCACTGACATCCATTCACAACCTGTAGGTTTGGAAACCAAGATTTATACTCAAAGAAAGAATAAAACTGGTTCTTTCTAAATTACTTTACAGAAATTATTGATACCTTAAACAACAAAGGAAAACTAGTGTTCTACAAAAAGCACCAGAGGGGAGCACATGAAGGGGACACGCACTAGATTTGGAGTATTAGTCTCTCAAAGAGACACTGCAAGATCTCATTTGTGAAAAGATAGAAAGAAAATACTTGAACCAGGAGTGTGTATGAGATGAATGAAGCATTGAATAAATACACTAAATGTATTAAACTAAAGGTCAGTTACTCACCTGGTCTGGAATTAACATTTTCCAAACATAAGTAAATCGATTTTCAGGAGGTACAAAAATACAAGGTATCTTCACGCTAACCAGGCTTTCAGAAATGGGTTTACCCCCTGAAAAATAAAGTTGTAATAGATAGATCATTAACTGGCTACATCAGCTCTGTGCATCCCGTAAAGTTCATAATTTATCTAGCAATAAATGCTATTTTGAAATTATCCTTCCAATTAGAATAATTTAAAATATCCTCAGTTTGGTCAAATATTTATAACTTCACACATATCTACAACATTGAAAGAGCAGAAAAATGGTACTTTACAAGGACTTGAAATCAAACAGACATCAGTACAGAAATGAGATTTGAAATGTTACTAGATTGCTTAATAGGGTAATTGGAGACTGGAATGCAATCATTTCATTCCACTTCCACCACACTCACAAAGAATAAGGCTGTCTGCCTTGAATAAACACATTCACTCTAAATCCTGGTATCACAGGGATCTACTTACATCCACAATCTGTTGGTCCTCTGCATTCTTCTACACGAACAATACACTTTGTTTCACTCCCAGGGCAACCATTGGTTAATAAAGTTTCTCGAATGCCAATCCCTTTTGGGGCAAAAAAATTAAAAAATATAATGTAGTTTTCCTTTCTTTCCTTGCTTCCAGCCCTGGATGTCAATGTATTTCCTGTGCTGTACAAAAGGCTCCTTTTCAGAGCACCTGTTAAGACCATACCTCAGATTTGTCTGGCAACACTTACTTTTGCCTTCTCAACCAAACCCTACAAAGTACACTTCTTATACTCACCATGTCACACTGTATCAGTCATTTTTAATATTCTCATTTTAAAAGAATTCAAAGTGAAACTGAATGTAACATACTGCTAAAAAACAATCAAATTTAAACGTTACAAACTGCGTAGGCCTCTCAGTTCTCATGTCAACCGGCGCAGAGAACACGATATGGGCAGCCTACACAATCTGATCTTAGCCCTGAGATGTTCTGGCCATCCTTACACCTCATAGAAGTCACTCAGGCCTGAAGGGGATAAGTATCTCAGAGGATTAAGAGAAGACTGAGCACCTTGAATCACTTTACAATACCATAAATCTTGAAAGGGAAATTTCTATATGTAATTCAACTGAATATAATAGATTTTGTTTCAAATATCAGCATTTTAATAAGAACCACCTTACTGAACAATTAGAAACACACAGAACAAGTGTAGTATTTTCTTGGCAAAAAGTGCAAACGCAGTTCGCTGACATAACAAAGACTGTGACAGAGTGGTAGGGAGGGAATAATGCACACTGAAGAAGCTGCCATTATTCTGGAAGCATTTGTTCACTGAATTTCAGGGACACAGGAAGAAAAGAAGTAAGAGCCTCCTGGAATGTAATGATAAATGGGAAACTGATTTGAATACTGAATTAATCCCACTCGTGAAAAATAAATTGCTGTGACACATGTGTATGATACCAACGGATGGATGTTAGACTATTTTATAGATGACATATATAGATTATGAAAAGGTTCTTCAAGTGACAGAAGATGACAGCAACACGCACTGGAACTGTCATAAACTAGGGATCATTCTCCACTGCTGATAATGCCTCATTTTGGAGATGCAAAGACAGAGGGGAAAATGGCAATGAAGTGACACTTTTATTAAACACATTTTTCTTACTCTGGAGTTCTTTATTCTTTCATTTTTTTGAGCCAAGAAAGAGAAGGCAGAAAAACTATGAACATCAAAAAGTCTGGTTTAAAAAACTGAGGCACTGCAGTAGCATTTAACAGGAAATAGCTTGACCTGTTTTAAGTACCTGTTACAACTGGGGAACTCTATCAAACATGAACTAACTGAAAGGACTTCATCTTGAGATCTGCACTCTCTAGAAACCCCTGACTTCATTTTGGCTAGTTTTTCTTCCAAATAATCTTTTCCTTTCTCTCTCCCTTTAGCAGCTGCCAATTCTACAGACATTAATCTACTGCAATACTGGATGTGTCTACACGTGACACTTTAATGCACATTAGCTTAAGTTAATGCACATTAAGGATGTGTGTCTACATGTGTGCACCCTTAACGTACATTAAAAATGGTGAATTTAAGCTATTTGCACCTAAATTTGGTATCTGCATTTGCAGGTATCAAATTTAGGTGTGAATAGTTAAAGCACATTAATGCACGTGTAGATGCATTAAAGCTCATTAAAGCTGTGTGTGTGGACTGGATTAATGTTAGGCCCAAGTCAGTCCACACACAGTGTTAAGGTGCTTTAATGCCTGCACATGTAGATGCCTACCTAAACCTACGTAATGCAAATCAAGGTAATGCACATTCAATTTAGATATGCTTAAATGTACATGTAGACACACCCAATGTGATAAATGAAGTTGTACTTTAAAGTTACTCAAATTAACTTGCACAGAAACACATGATGATTAGAAATATGGACAGAAAATAACTTAAAATGGATTTCAGCTTGGATAAATACAAATTATTATTTCTGGGTAAAAGTATAAAGAGTGTAAATATTCAACAGGCAGGGAAATAGTTATAATGAAAAAGACTTGAAGTAACAGTGGACAAAACAAATAGATGTGAGGTTAATGCAACAAGCAAAAAAAATAAGGCTCACATAGTACCATGTTACACATGAAGTAGCTTCTCTGTTACGTGAAAATAAGGCCTTAGAGGGTCTACAAAGCTACAGTAAGCTCACATCTGGAAATACTGAATTCTAGCCACAACATTACCAGGAAGATAATAAGGAACTGGAGGAAGTACAAACAGCAATAAAAATGCCTGAAGGCTAGAAGCATTAATGTGAGAATTAAATGTGTATAGTTTTTTAATAGTTCTTCTGAGGGGACTGTGATCATAATTCTCAACCCACCAACGCCTAACCATGGCATGTCATGAATCAAGAAGGCCAAAAATAAGGGACATAAAACATTTTCAAAATTCAAAATCATGAAGGGTTCACTTTCAGTGTAAGTAACCTGCCTCACCACCTCTAAGTTGTGATTATTTAGTATGTATGTAAACAATTTTAAGCAATAAATGTGAGGGGACATCAAATTTGGAGGGAGCATAAGCCACTTCTGGACTTGAATTAAAACCCTCAAAAAGAGGGACCTTTGTGAGATGTGCTAGAGAGATGGGCTATAACAAATCTTGCATCTCTCAAGGTTGTGAGTATGAAAGAAAGTGATGTTATTTCGGGAGGTATATGATGGGGGTTTAAAAGACAAAACAGAGAAATAGAACCATTAAGTGAGGTATCAAGAAAATCCTCCTGACATCCAGATGGACAAAGGTGTTACAATAGATGTAGTGGAAGCCCCTTCATTCCACACAATGAAAACTAGTCAGGAAAAATGTTACAAAACGCACTGCAGAAAATTATATCAGATTGGGGGGAGACTCATTATTTTTTTCCCTTTCTTTCTTAGCCCTACAATACTATGAGACAGCTTCTATTCATAACAAATGATAGAATATGCGAATCTTTTGCTAAATGTGTGCTTTCTAAGCAGTGCAATTACCACTTCATTCCAATGCCTATCCTTGCACTAACCCCAGAGATGTCTACTTTTGTACTCAACAGTTTCTTCCTATCTACCCACACCAGGATGATACCTCTTCTCTCCATTGCGCAATTTATAAATTGAATAAATGTAGAATACAGAATAGAGTACTGCAGACAAGCAATTTTTTGGCAATAGTGTATGTGGGAAGACATCTGTGAGATGCATCAGAAGATCTTTCATCTTCTGAACATCTCACAGATGTTCACAAATAGAGAAAATTGTTACTTTGGTGAAGGCAGCTCATGTGCTAATAAACGTAGGGAACTGGTTTAAAATAGGAGCTTGCAGGCTGTGAAATTAATAAAACAACAGATCTGACCTAAACTTCTAATGACAATCAGCTTGATTGTTTTTGTTAATTATAGTTATTGGAAATTGAAATCAATGAGAGGTGAAGGAGGGCAAGCAAATTACAACTGCTAATTTGCTACAGTTAGCACTTTTTTTTCAAAAAAACAAATTACAGTATGTTTTATTCATCTGTTTTGCTACTTACCACATGTAACTGTGCATGGTCCAAACTCTACTTGCTTGGGCACTGGAGTGGTGATATTCAAACCTGAACATAAAGTCTGAAGTTATATTTCTAATATAATGAAACCTCTTCACAGGGGTGGAAATACCCAATTAACAGAAAATTCATTCTTAAAATCTGCCTTAGTAATTTTGAGCTGAAACCTGGAAAAAAAACATTTTGTCTAAGTTCTTTCTCTCACCAAATACAACAGAAGAATTAAGTATTTCCAAACATATCAGAAAAGTGAGTGCAAATAACATCTACATTCTAATCTGATTTTCAAGTGAAAACATAGATAGATAGATAGATAGATATAAGTTAACATGACCTATCATTGAGGTCATTAAAGTACATAAGCCTCATGCAAACTATAGGTCTTCCCTTAAAAGAGTTAAGCAAAATTCTCTCTAAACAATATTCAGTCAACTCATTTCCTAGCTTTTTCTGGCTAATGTATGCCTTCCCACATATTTTTTCCCCCATCACATTTCAAGGTCAGGTTTAGACAGCTAGCACAAGTGATGAGTCAACCAGGTACAGTATTTTAATTAGGTATTGTGGTTTAATCACTGTGATTGGGCGTCTTCCATTTTTCTGGTACTTCTGAGGTTAGGGAATGGGTTTCACAGAATATATAGAAGCAAAAGGTTCACATCTCCATCTGGGATTCAAATCTGGATAATATATTTTATTAGTATTAGCATGCAAGTGGAATGCTTATAAGGATGTTAAAAGAAAGTTACTGTTCAGTAGAGGAAGTAAATAACTTAATGCAGTGCCGTTTCAAAGAATTCACTGAACAGACAATAAGTCTTTTTAATCTTCTAAAATGCTCAAAGACCAAGAAAGTTTATTACAGATAAACTTTACAAGTCTGCATTGGCAGTTTACCCTACTCAGCATACATTTTTCTTTTAACAGATACCCATCGGTACAAATTTATTTTCTTTGTTTCTAAATTATTGATATTTGAGGCTTATATTTACAAAGTTTTATGTAAATACAGTAACACAAGTCCATTCTTCACTTCTCACAAGCTACTAAAACTTTACATAACATTTATATTTCTTCATGCCTTACATTCATTTGCATTTCTCTGGTGCAAAAAAATGAGTGGATCCATTCCACTAGCAAACAGTATACACAAATATACAACTGCCTCCATTACTCCACACTAAAGGTTTGCTACTACAGAGGCACTTTGCATACTCCATAGTAATAAATTGATACCAAACTCTGATAACTACTTTTCCCAACATTATTCATGAAAAGACAAAATTATGCTCCTGTGCTATCCCTCAAGTCAGTATGGCTTTTGTCATTTATTTCAATACATGAGCTGTGTTAATCAAAATGGCCTTTTAGCACATGCACAAAAATATTTAAAGAATAATTTCCAAATTTAGTTCAATGCTAATGAAAGACTCCAACCTATTTTAACAAGAAAAAGAAGAATTACAGATTCTGTCACTGGCCCCTCATGTAAAGTCCTATGGAAACAAAATACTCTTGCAAGAAAATGAAGTCTGGTTCTGGCTCTGATGAACCTCAGAAAGAAACTGATTCTTTTATAGATGTCCCCTAACTTCGGAAACCCTGCTTCCAGTTCACACATCTTCTATTAAATCAGTGGGAGCCATTCACTCAACAGCTTTGGCTGCTCTCAACTGTCATAACGTAACAGAAAGACAGAGATGTCAGAAGTCCTGTCTGCAGTTAAAATATAACCACGTTTAAAAGTGACTGTGTTCAAACTTTATTGTAACATGGTTTATGCTTGCTTGTGCAGTCAGAATAAACGTAACCACTGGTCGTAACCACTGGTAGGGCAGATCTTCCACTGGTGTAAATTGTCAAAACAATGGTGCTACGACAATGTAAATCAGCTAAGGATCTTCCCTTAGGAATCTACTTTGGAAACTATGAATTACAGCAGTCAAATCTTGAGATGGCACAATGAGTCTAATGTGGCAAGATGTAGTCATGTCTGACAGGATAGGCTGCAATCTCAAAGATACAAATGGGGAAAAAAACATTTTGGTCACTATTACTTAGTTTGAAAGCAACCAGGAGGGAATGCATGCATTATCTTCAGAAATTCCTAACAGAAGCAGGACAACTTTACTAAGCAAAGAAAGCAAATGTTTTCTACATATAGAGGAAGCCACACTATCTTCTCAACATGCTTTGTATGATTCAGTAGCATCACTGCAAAACATATTACCAGTAGGGCTTTTTTTGTCACAGATGGACAATGCTGATTTAATCATGAGGAAAAATAGCCCTGAATTAAAAAGGTTATTTTATTTTCTAAATGCTAACATTCCAACTCAACCTTTAAACATATTTCAACATAGGAAACTTCCTGAGTTTTAATTAGCAGAAATCACTGGCCATAACCTCATCCTGATCTTTACCAAGTCTATTAAAAGAAGGGCAACAGGATCAGAACCAGCGACAAGCTCTAAAGAACATCGTACTGGATATATCTGGGTTCTGATGCAGCCTTGCATCCTTGTTTACTTGCATTTCTTCACTAAATTTTCTAAATGACGCCAAAACTTTAAGCCAAAAAAAAGTAAAAGCAAAAGAAACTATTGATCCCTATAATTATGCAAAATGCCTGCTTTGGTTTGCATCAGATGGGGATAAAAAGGCCCAGTGTCACCCCTATACAAAGAAATTGATGCCTGTAACTTCTATTAGCATTAATAGGAGTTATATATGTAAATCCCACACACGGAGATGAGAACGTGCTAAAAAAACTGCATTTACATTCCTGTCACAGGCCCGCAATTAGCTTCCGCGATGCAAAGGCAGCTCGGATTCTTCTCTCCCTTTGGCATCCTTGTGAAAAGAACCGGGCAGCAGAGAAATCTGTTCCACTATTCACTCCGTGCGTGACCGGTCGCATCCCCAAATGCAAGTGGTTTGCTTTATTTGGATAAACACTTTTAACAACAACAACAAAAGAAACCCTTGATGGGCTTAATGAAAAGTTTCAGCCAAGGATGTTCAAAGTCAAGGCTCGGAAGGGAGAGGAAACCAGTTGGAGTTTCAATCCTGAGCTCTGCCCAGAGAAGCGAGTCTGGTGTGGTGGCAGAGCTCACAGGAGCGGGCCCGGAGCTCTGAGGCAGCGGGGATGCACTGCCCCTCCCTGCCTCGGGCCAGGGGATCCTGTCTACAGGGGGAGGAAGGCCACAGGGAGCCCCGCGCCAAGCGGGAGATGCCACCTGCATCCGGGCTGAGCCCGCAGGCTTCACACGCGCGGATCCGAGGGGCTGCCAGCTCCCTCGCCGCCGCCGGTCCCACATGGGGCGGCTCCACAGGCCCCTTCTCTGCTCCCTGCTCCCCGTGCACCTGCCCGCTGCCTGCACGTGCGGCCCAGGGTCACCCCACTGCACCGGGGGCCGGGCCGGGAGCGGGCTGCCCCTCACCAGGCTCGAGGAGCGTCACGATGGGCTCCACCACGGCGGCGTCCAGGGCAGAGCCGCTGTCGTTTTTGGCGCCCGCGGGCTCGCTGGCCAGCAGGCTCAGGAGCAGCGCCCCCACCAGGGCCGCGCCCCGCAGCGCCATCCTCAGTCGCCCGCGCCCGCCGCCTGCTCCACCGCCCCGAGCCGCGCCCGCCGCCCCTGTGACGTCACAAGGGGCCCGACCGGGCGTTCGGGGCGCCGCCGCCTCAGCGCCCGCCGGGCACCCAGCGCCGCCCTCAGGCTCCTCGCCTCGGTGCCCCCGTCCCTGCCCCGTGTCACCACAGGGGCCTCCTTGATCTGCCACTGCTGGTCTCCCCTCGCCCGGAGGGGTCGCCGAACCCCCGGTCTTCTGCCTTTCTCCTCCGCCCCCTCCCCCCACATCCATCCATGTTCCTTTTCCCGAAGCCAGTCTGGGGGGTGGAAGGGATCTAGTCCAGCCTCTCGCACCCCGTGGGTCACAGCCCAAAAGTGGATCTCAGGAAGATATGAACAAACTTTAAAAGTTTAAACCTGGATTCTCCTTTCAAGGAGAAAAACCTGTGGCAAACCACCGCTTTTCACTTGCAGGCGAGCAGTGTTCGAGCTCGTGAGCCCCCCTGTTCCCCCAAACACTCCCCCCTTGCCCCACACACCATCCCCCGCCCTGGGCATCGGGAGTGAAGGGCACGGGGTTGGGATGGGCCATCCATGCTTACAAATGGGTCCTGGCACAGCAAAGGTTGAGAACCACTGGTATCATGGGCGACTGGTGTCACCTTAGGGGAGCCCCAGGGACCAGTCAGCGATGGGGAGGAGGGGGTCCCCCTGAGGCCAATGTGCTGGAAAAATCTGGATTTTTCCATTTGCTGCAGAACAACACGGAAAAAACAGACTTTCTCTTTTAAAGGAGACAAGCATGGGAAATGGCAGGTTTCCTCCTCCCCCCCAGCCCCAAGCAGGGGCCTGCTTGGGGCTGAGGGGAGCAGGAGGAGGGCAATCAGGCAGGGGGTGCTACAGGCATGCGCATGTACGGGGCAGCCAGGCAGCGTGGAGAACAGCTCCCACAGCTCCCCACAGGTAAGTCCATGGCGGGGGGCTTAGACAATGCATCATGAGGTATGGGGAACACAGGCTGTGTTGGGGGGCATGTGCCCCCCCCAACTTGTGCACCCACAGCGGGCATGGGACTGCAGCCTGGCTGGACTGGCATGGGCAGAAGCCTCCTCTGAGGCCCAGCTGACAGGACCCAGTGCAGGACGGTGGAGCAGGGCAGTAAGACTCATTGCTGCCACCAGGATCCCTGTGCCAGCCATGCCACCAGCAATGTGAGGAATAATGACCTGGGGTGGAGGGCATACTGCCCTCGCCGCCTCCCACCACCAGCCACTCTCATACTAGGCCACGGCTTTACCCTGCCACCATGGCCCAGCCACCACTGCCTCTCCCCTCAAGCCATGGCTCTGCTCTGGAGGGGAGGTGGGCTGGTGGGTAGCACGGGCGCCATGGAGACAGCTCCTGCCCACGCTGGTCCAGCCAGGCTGCAGCCCTGTGCCCAGTGTGAGCACACAAATCTGGGGGGATACATGCCCCACACATGGGGAGTCTGGGGCCTGGGGGTGAAGGGCAGCAGATCAGGAGCGAGGGGCACTGGCAGGGCCAGGGGCCTATGAGTCAGGAGTGAGGTGCAGCAGCAGGTCAGTTTACAGTATTTTTTCAAATTGCAAAATGATGAATGTCACTTGCAAGTAATGGAGGGCCACATGTTGATATTGCTGTTAATGTTTTCCTGTTGATACTGATTTCTGTCTTTAAAATTAAGACTGTTGAGCTGCTTTAACTTGTAGCGTGTAGTAAGTATTTTGGGGCCAAAATACTTGTGTGTTTTCTATTTAAACAATTTACTGGATCAGGACAGGCCATCGATGGGTCCTGGTACAAAAAAGGTTGAGAACCACTGGTCTAACTCCATCCTCTTTGAAACCAGCCTTCAGATATTTGAAGGCTGCTATTAAATCCCCCCTCAGTCATCTTTTCTACAGACTAAATAAGCCCAGATTCCTCAGCCTCTCCTCATAAGCCCCCTTACCATTTTCGTTGCCCTCTGCTGGATTTTCTCCAATTGGTCCATATCATTTCTGTGGTGGGAGGCCTAAAACTGGACACAGTACTCCAGATGTGGCCTCACCAGTGCTGAATAGAGGCAAAGAATCACCTCCCTCAATCCGCTGGCAATGCTCGTACCATTGCAGCCCACTATGCTGTTAGCCTTCTTGGCAACAAGGCTGCTGGCTCATATTCAGCTTATTGTCCACTGTAACCCCCAGGTCCTTTTCTGCAGAGCTGCTGCCCAGCCAGTCAGCCCCCAGCCTGTATTGGTACATGGGACTGCTCTGTCTAACATACAGGATGTTACACTTGTCCTTGTACCATGAGATTTATTTTGGTCCTCCAATTTGTCCAGCTCTCTTTGGACCCCAAATACCATCCTCCTCTGGGCTTCTGACACCTGGAACACATTCTACTGAGTTACATGGGTCTAAATCAAGAACAGTTCCTTTGAAGGGTGTTGTCAGGCCTCCCTCGGGGGCATGGGGTGTTGGCTACAGCCAAGGCTGGGGATTCTGACTGGGGAGTACTGATGCTGTTGATGAGACCAAAGCCAGATATTCCTGGCTAGACAGTCTTTTCCCTGCACTCAAGGTTAGACCAATCATGAGATTTGTGTTATGGAAGGAATTTTACCCCATGGTCAGATTGGTATGGACTCTTGAGGGTTTGGCCTCCCTCTGTAGCAGGGGGTGTGGCCCTCTACCCGGGATGTCTTGAACTTACATTGACATTTTATAGAAGCCAGACATGGGCTGCCATGGTTCTCCTGCTTTACCTGTGGCTGTTAGCTCTGTGTTGTGTCTGGGTTGAGGGTAATCTTATGTAGAGTTTAAATTATGAATTGTATAAATGGTTTGGATAGTGCTGATCCTGCCTCAGGCAGGGGTTTGGACTTACGTGACCTCTGGAGGTGCATTCCAGCCCTACTTCTCTGTCATAGACTATGACTACGAAGTCACTGAGCAGTATATTGGTCTTAATGGGGCCTGATGTGTGTCCGTGAAGCCAACAACTACAGTTAATGTGCCGTACCACACATTTGTACATGTGGTTCTCATGCTGAGTTTTCTGAAAATATGGAATGTCTACATTTCCCAGATAGGCCTGAGAAATACAATATGCATCTACAGCTGAATCCATAGTACTTCCCCAAAATTCAGGGAGAAGAGGGTTTAGAGTTAAGTGTCCAGGTTCAGGCCTATTTCTAACAAAAATACTGTACTTTCAATAATGTCTTACATACCTGTAGCCAAAAAATAAATCTATAAATTACACGTATACAGCCCCAAAGAAGAGCATTTGGAGTGGAAAGATGGGATAACTGTTTTACTGGACAACTGCTGGATATAAGATGGACTTTTGTCTACTAGGTTAAAAATGCTAGTAATAGCTGCAATGAACATGTTACTCAAGTGCTGCGATTACTACTCAGATTCACCACTCACCACCAAATACAGAATCCAGTTCAAGATCTCTGTCCTTATAGTCAAAACCCTCTAGGGAATTCATCCAAGCTACCTGACACACACAGCTTCTCTCTCAGCAACCACTGATAATTACATTTCACTGGAACAATGAAACTCAGTTAATAGAGGAAGACTTGTGAATGCAGGGGATGAACTTTCAGAGAAGGAAGATTAAGACGATGGAATTCACTTGTGCAGAAGAGGAGGATGAGCAGAGACCTCCCCCTTCACAGAACTAGATGCAAATTTCATTTCTTCAACTTCGCTTTCCCTCAATATTTCTTCCCACGCAGACACACACAAAGCACCCACTCACTCGCATGCAAAAACATAAGCAAACAAACAAACAAAATTCCTTGTAACTGAACTAGTTATTTATCCTATACGCTGAGAGGAAGGAAGAGAGCTTATTACTTTATTAAATACTGGAGAAGCTCTTCATTTTCAGCTTGGGGAGTTGTAGAACTACACAAAAAGGTTAGGTGATGAGAGGCATTTCCTATTCCGTAAAATATAGGAGACTGTTAAGATTTATACTGTCAGAATGATGGGGATATCCTAAATACCACCTCACATTTTGAGAGCTTCAAGTCCCACTCTCTGAGACTATTAAATCCAGCCTGGAAACCAAAACAAATGGAGGAGGGAGGGAACCTTCTGTAACAGACAAACTAAACAACCTAATAGGTCAAAACTCTACATTTTTTTTTTTCATTCTGGAGGTTTTTAAAGCACTTCATAAAATATCTATGAACAGTGCCAAGGAAATTCTGTTCCCTTTGATGTGGAGGACAAAGGCCAACAAAGGTGCAATGTTTAGGAAGGACAGCAAGGAGAACCATGGCTCCAAAAGAAACAAATCTTTAAAAACAGAGGTCTGCAAGGACATTAATGGGTCTACTGAAGTTTTGAAGTTTCTTCCATTCCTTCACCATACTCCCCAATTATTGAGTCTTCTTCCCCTTCATCAGCTCTTGTCTAACTCTTCCCCAGACTGTTTCTCATTTTTCCTAACTCTCCCTAAACTTCACCCCTTCTAGAATGGATACAATTTGAAAGTCATAAGCAGGGACATGCAGGACTTAAAATAAGACTGCATAACTCCAATGAGGTAAGTAAGAAACTAGAACTTTTTGAGGGGCCAGCTAAAGAAGCCTAAATACTGGATGCCTCTACATGAGACGCTAACTGAGCAGTAGCCTAATTTTAATGCACAGTAGCATGAAGGGCAAAACTACACAGTAGTATTAGGCTACTGCACAGTTAGGATCACTAAAAAGCCATGCACCAGCACTAATGTGCAGTATTGCCAGTTACTGCACATTGATATAGTACTTGGTTATCCAAGGACTAAACTTAATGCGCAGTAACTACAGCTCATTAATGACTATGCAGACACACTGACTTCACACAAACATAGACTGACAGACCCTGCCTTTCTCAGTCCACTACTTCATCTCCCACATACTCAAGGCTCCATGGAGCAGTAGCGGGTTCCCAGATGGGCAGTCACATTTACTTGTGCTACTTCCATGGCTGGTTACATCATGGGTTGCCCTAAGACCAGGGAAAAGGCTGGCAAATGAACAGTTTTGAAAATGCTTACAGCTGCTTCTTCAGCTCTCTAGCATCAGGGCAGCAATAGAAGTTTCTGCAGTGGAGTGGGTGTTTGGAAGCTTTCTTCCAGGCTGTTTCTCTGCTCTCATGACTGGCACCCTACCCCACATAATATTTTCTCTCTTTTCAGCCAGTTAGAGGAAGGAGGAAGAACAATCTGCCTGGACTCATAGCCACTACCACCCCCATACCAGAGGAACAGGAATTGCAAGAGTGGTCAGAGTTATATTTGCCTTAAATTCCCTATGTGAAGGTTAAAGGGAAGGGAGGTGAACCCCCTAGTACAGGAGACACCTACAAACTGTACAAGGCATAATAACTGTTATAAACATCCAGATTTGTATTAGTACTCTTAGAGTTCATGCTGTATTTGATGTGGACCTTCTTTTCAATCACATAATGCAAAGTAGTTTCTTGCCAATTTCATTAGTCTTCTTGCTAATTGCTAGATCATATAAAACCATTCCCGCAATTGAAGAAGGGAGCAAAAAAAACCACTTTCTTACTTGTCAATATGAAGAGTAGTACAAAAAATAGATGCTTCACAGTTTCATTAGTCAATCATTGTAGTTGTGATTGGTTTGAAGCTGCACATAACTAAGCAACATACACAATACTGCAAGGGACCTGTGCAGCCATGGCTCTTATTCACATTGATAATCTGGGTGGCTTTAAATGGAAGGAAGGATTTAATCTTTAGGAAAATATGAACTCCATGCCCTTTATCTTCTATAAATGCTTTAGATCAATAATATTTGTTGACACTGTGTAGGAGCAAACGAATTATTCTCCAAGTTTAATGTAATCAAAACTTCCTGCAGTAGAGCTGATGTCACAAGGTCAGCACATCTGGAGTGGGCAAGTGGGAAAACAGTAGTGAAAAACACCTCCTCATTCCTATGCACAGATAAAGGGATGCTTCTTCCAGTGGGTAAGAATTGTTGCCATAGTAATGTTTCCAGCACTCCTTTGGATCAATAGGAGAGCAGAAGGGTTTTTACATTTTGTTTTTTTATTGTTTGCAATTCTGCAGTCATGCCCCTAATATACTTCTACTCTTGCCTGTAAAGTAGATTCTTTCTAAGACATTTCAATTCTATACAGAAATGTGAAAAAGCAACATACACATGGTATGTACAAAAAATTGGATCAAAATCAGCCTAGGAAAAGCAAACCTAATTATGCTGAAGTTATAGGAGTTGAATCTATTTGTTTGGATATCTTAATTTGGCTCCTTCAGTCCATATCAAAAGCTGGCCAACTGCTTGAATACACTTAAACCAAGATAATTAGTTGGGCTCCTCATTGGGACCCAACCACTGTTCCATTCCCAAATCAATGAGCATTTTTCAGCCAGCATCGATAGGAGCAAGGCTGTTCCTGTTCAGAGTGTACGCTAAATAGATTACCACAGCTGAGGCTCAGAAATATCAGCTCTCAGCAGCTCTGGCAAGTGAACAAATGGGAATCTATTTCCCATTTCCATAATGGTCCCTAGGTAGGATTAAGGCACCACAGTGCCACATTAAGTGCCTAAATCCAAAATTTAGATCCTCAGAATCCTTTCTACATTGCTGCCTTACTATGGAAAAACCTAAAGTCTACAGGTACTTCATTTTTTTACACTGAAGTTCCCTAACTGCTTCAAGGTTTACTTCTGAGCTTTGATTCAACTCATTCCTAACAGTGCTGAGTAGTTTAGCAACTCTGTCTGATACCTAAGCCCATCAGACAGCAAACTGACCCATGGGCCGGGAGCCTTTCAACTCAGTCTGCAGACCTGTGGTTTCAGTGGCACTTGGTAACAAGGGGCTTTGCTCATGCTGCACCACAGTCAGGCAGCAGGGGCTTTGGCAAATGGGGTCTTTGTCCACACCACACTGCTGCTGAGTGGCAGGGATGGCCAAGTCCTACTGCCAACCAACCTCAGACGCAGGCTGGGTCATACTGGCCCCTTGCTAGAATATGTTGCCATCCTCTGCCTAAGCCATTTTAGGATTCACAAGGTAAATGAAAAAAGTTACCTACTCTTGTACAAGAAACCTCTTAAGTACCTTAGTAATGGCACCATAACATTTGTGTAGACACCTGATCAGGAACAAATCCTTGTCTCCCAGCCTCATCATGATCAAGGAGCAGGGGGCTGAAACACCCTCATCTCCCAGCCTGGTCCACAGTCATGGGGCTTGGACTGGGAGAGAAGCATCTCCCAGCAGCAGTCCCACAGTCACGGAGCCAGCGCTGGGCACTCTCTGCTGGTGGGGGCTGGGGAGCTTGTTCCTTGCCCAGCTCCATAAGCACAGCCTGCCCCCACCCACCACATGACGTGTTCCCCACCCAGCTCCACACTCATGGAACTGGGCAGGGAACAAGCTCCCAAGCCCCTACCCTGTGTGGCCAGGTGGGGGCAACGTCCCCCTTCCCCAGCAGCAGGGAGCTTTCAGGCCCTGCTCCCTGATCATGATCATAGAGTGGGGGCTGAGAGCTTTTTCCCTACCCCTGCTCTGCAATTGCAGTGTTGAGGCTGGGAACAGGCTCAGAGCTTCTTCCCAGGCCCCACTCCACAATCCCAATTGTAATTGTGGAGCAGGGGCTGGGAGCTCTCTGTATGGGGATAGTTCCCTGCCCAGCCTGAAGCTGGCTGGGACCTGCCCTGACCAGGACAGTTTCCAGCCAACCCCAAGGTGTATGGGGAAGCATGTGCATTCTGGAGGTGGCTGGAGACAGTACTGTTTTGGGCAGTCCCAAGCCAGCTCCAGGCTGCACATACAGACTTCCCCACACAGCCTGGGGCTGGCCAAGAACTGTTCTAATCAGGGTCAGGTCCCAGCCCCATGCCCCAATTGGGTGATCGAGGCATGGGGCTTAGAAAGGACTGCAGGTGTGGGGTAGGTCCCAGCCCTTTGTCCTGATCTGCCAGTGGGGCAGCTATTAGCAAGCTATCAGGGCAGGTGGCTGGGACCTGCCCCTCCCCTGCAGCTCTTTAGAAGCCCCATGCCCCTGATCAGGGAGCCACACATGTAGACACCTACCCAAAAACCCTTACTAGGTATGTCTATGGCACCAATGTTACTGCTTACTGCACAGTAAATCTAAGCTGGAGTAAATGCATGTATAGATGTGCTCACCAGTTCTTTTCTGGTGACCAATGTATATCACAGCTTGCTGAAAATATTATCAAATGAGAAATTCAAAAGTTGTTCTTTCTGAACAGCAACAGTTAACACCAGAGACAGACCCCTCTTTGGGGGTCAGACCTGATGATCTGTTTAGGTCCCTTCTGACCCTAAGTACTGTGAATACTAGAACTGTGGGAGATGCTTAAAATAGTACACCCTATTCCCTGGATTAAATATACTGTATGCACCTCAAATGACCTTCAAAAATTGGGCATTGCTCTTTCTTGGCTAGTTTGCCTGCTAATATCCTGACATTCTATCAATGGTTTTAGTATTCTTTAGCTGCTGTTTTCAACCCATCCCTGTTTTCAACAATCACTAGACGTTTTCCTTTTTCTGCCAGAGCTCCTTCATCATTGGTGGAGCAGAGAGCTCACTTTAGGCTTCGGTGGTTTTTTGGAACAAAAGATAGGGATCTTCATCTAAGGTTTTTGTCTATGGATAGCAGTGTAATTAACTGTAAAATGTGGATTATCTTTCTGCTTACGTGTTAATCATCAGATGATCTATATCTGTTGGTATTATTTAAGAGATGTGTGTACCTTCCTGAAACTATCCCTTTAAATACAAACAATTATAAGAATAATTCTAGAACTATCATATAACCCCTGTGTATATTCCAACTTTTCATCCAGTCCCATTAACTTTCATATTTTAAGTAGTTCAGTAAACTGAACACAAAATTCAGAAAAATATTTTAGAGTTACAGTAGCAATGAGAGTTTGTATAAGAAGAGAGAGATTAAGAATTGGGAGCATGCACAACTAAAATTCTTGCTATAAATTCTTGTAAACAAAGGGTTAAATTTTGTTCATATGTACAACCCCTTTGTTCTCAGTGGAAGCGAGGGCTTAATTTGATCCAGAAGGCTAACCTTGTTCACTTAAAAATCATTGGGATCACTGCTATTAATATCAGGTAATAGCAGGCTGGTGAGTCTGAACTTCAAAATGTGCTGAGTGGTTGTTGCAGTTTTGATTGATTTCAGAGGGAGTTCAGCACCTAGGACAGTGTTCTCAATCCTCTCAAGGGTGCCATGGGTTGCCACCCTATATCTGGGTTACAAACATGATTCACAAGATAAACCCAGAGATTTCAAATAGAAATCCATAAGTGTGGTCTGAGCTCCTTGCAACAGAAATAAACTGCTCTATTATTTTTCTGTAGTCAAAAAGTAAAAAAAAACAAAACTTGGCATTTTCTGAGGGGTACCTCAAGTTTATCCAGGTGTGCCTGATGTCTTTCCAGGTATGCCTCGAGTCTAAAAAGAACTGAGAAAAACTGACCTAGGAAAACCAGACCCTACATGTAAAAACTGATCTGCAGGACAATGGAGACAAATATAGAGATTTTCAGTAATGTAATGTCTGTGACATTCTTAAAATATATTTATTTCCTGGCATATCAGATGCACATACTAATTGACTGAGATGACTGCTTTTGGTGGCTGGTAGCTTTAAACTGTAATTGCAGGAGTGCAAGAAGTGAATCGCCTCTGAGTGCTTACCTTCTAATTGTTTCTCAACTTAAATCCATTGTCCTTATAACAATCCATAAGAACTGAGCACAACAACAGACTTTCCATAAGCTTTGACAGTAAGATTTTTTTTTCAAGAAACTTCTTATGTTTGTTGTCTGCCCATCTGTAAAAGTGATTAGAAAGCAGCCAAGGGATGTTTAGTAGAATATGTCTATCCAATTAAAATACTGCTAAAGAAGAATCCAGGCACAGAGCATTGTTTGAAGCATATTAAAAAACAGGTCAGCTTGAGAAAAGCAGATCACCTTTAGTCTGTCTGAACACAGGAAATTTTGACATTTTGACATTTTGACTTTGTTGCCATTACCATCAAAAAACATCACACAAAACATGTAATAAGATACCATTTACAGTGCATCTATATGCCACAAAGCAGCACTGCACTGAAACTACTGCTTTCACTCTGCACCTGCTAGCTCCCATAAAAGACAGTGACCTCAGTAATGGTCACTGCACCCTTACCAATAAACTCTATATCCAGTTTGCAAACTAACAAGGAGCAGATTCATCTCATCTGAGCACCGCAGCACTGTATCTCAGCATGGCTCTGCATTGCAGCATATGGACACAGAATCATAGAAAAGCAGGGCTGGGAGAGACCTCAAGAGGCCACCTAAGCCAACCCCATGGTCAAGCCAGAATTATCCTCATATAAACAACCCTAGATAAATGTTTGTCTAACATACACTTAAGACTTCCATGATAAAGTAATCTGTTCTAGTGCTTAACTATCCCAGGTTTCCCTTCACTGAGTCTGTTCCCATGCTCGCAGGGAAAAGCCAGGAAAATCAGGCAGGGAGGAAGAACCCACCTGCTGTTGCTACAGTCACTATCCCCAGCTCAGCTTAGCTCCCCATAACAGGGCAGGAGTGGCTCTGGAGTTTCCCCTCTTCCTAAGTCAGCCATAAACAGCAGCAGCAGCACGTAGGAAAGAGGGAAGTAGGAAGAGAGGAAACGTGCTGCTGAGCATGGAGAGAAGAAAGTTGTGGAGCAATTCTTACTTGATTCAGGGACTTAAAGGAAGTCCCCAGCTGCTTGTGTGGTATGGTCCAAAAGGAGTCTGCCACTGCACCCTCCTCTGGATCTCTCCCCTGGGCCTTACTAGTACTGAATACAGTGTGGGGGGGGCGGGAATCACTCTACAAGACTTGCATAAACTCTGCTAATCTCAGTTTGCAATGACGTTACCTTGTTGACTTAGCCTGTGGTCCATTATAACCCCAGGCCCTTTTCTGCAGTTCTTCAGCCTAACTAGTCATTCCCCAGTTCAAGCAGCTAGCTCCTTCTCTCTCTACATAATGTTCTCTTCTGGGCTCTTCCTCAGTCTTGAAGAGTCTGCTTTTGCAACACATCATTGGACCTATATTCTCAAGGGCTTACCACCTTCTTCAACTCCCTCCTTGGTTTCCTGAGGGAATCAACCAACGGGCACCTGTCCAGGATGCATTCTCCCACCTGGCTCTCTTTGGCAGGGACATGCAGCCCACATTGCCAGCAAATCAAGGCTGGGACCTGAATGAAGGCAGGTAAAGTCAGAGATCATATATAGACAGAACCTGCAGAGGTACAGGAAGAGGAGGAACTAATTGCATAATGATTTTGGTGATACAGCATCTTCCAGCCATTGTAACACTTCCTTTTCTGTTGGTCTCTGTTAGAACAAAAAAATTCCCTCTCCTTTCCTTGCCCTGCTGATTATTCAGCAAGCTTACATGAAATAAAGACATGCAAGCCACTAAAACACTGAAAGGGAACTCCCCTTCCAAACTCCCAGTCAGATTCCCCTGTTCATTGGCCCTCCTTGCTCCAGGTGTTACTCACTGCTGACTGGCTTAAGCTTGCAGCTTAACATAGATCAAGGCTATTTTAACAGCTGTTAAGGCTCAGCAGCTCTCAATAGCTCGCTGTTCCAAACAACATTTGAAGACAGTGAAAGAACCCATGCCACAAAGCACAAACCAAGCAGACAAATACATTCACAAACCTTCACCTGAAACAACATACCCTGACAAGCTTTCAGAATCCAGTAAGAAAGGGCAGTCAGGAAATTACCGGGAATGCTAAGGAAGTGTTTCTCCAGGTCAACCCTGGGACAGATCATCCTCCAGGCAGAGAACAGAGCCCACATGAGGCCACTGAGTTTATGTGGAGTAAACTATTTTATCTCTGCTATAAGCCCAATCATTCAGCATAGGCTTGGAGGAGGTAGCTTCACTTAAAATCAAGAAATTGCAAAACTGGATTAAATGAACGGCCCATCATGTTCCGTCCTGTCTGACAAGAGCAAATACCACATATTGTAGAAGATGCTGCTAGACTCCTCACAATGGAAAAGTGCACAATAATCTTCAGATATGCTTGGCCAGCAGATTTGTTGTTGGTGGCACTATTTAGAGGGTGAGGGGGATTACTTTCTTATTTGTTTTAGATTTGGCTATGGAGGTGGGTTGCAGGGATTGCAATTCAGGCCTCACTCAGGATCAGGACATGTTCATGCTCCACACCCAGCCTACAAAGAAAGATGATCCTCACCCCAGTAGGTTTTTATTCTTCATAAAACATGTCTTTTTAAAAGAACCTTGGGAATTTTGAATAAAGAACCATCATAATGTTCTAAGTCTTCTGAGTTCCTTCACTGAAAGAGACAGTATTGACTTTAGTTTCATATGGGCAGCAGTTCATCCACTCATGTTGTAATCTCCTGTGGTCAGTGCTCTCTGGGGCAAGGAGGCCAGAACATTCAGGAGTCACCTTGCACACTCTCTTGCACATTTCCCTCAGAGGAAGAGGATTTACAAGTCCTAAGAGGAAACAAGATGTCAATTGGCAAAGCCTGAGGGCCTTGGGGATTTATAGGATACCCTGCCTTCAGCCTGGCAGTTTTCACTAGAGAATTAGCTTGCTGTTAGTCTCAGTTGTTCTTGTTAATTCTGTCTCCCATTTAGACATCTCATCTTCATGAGTCATCTCCTTAGTCTTGGAAAATAACGAGGCAGCTACTTCACTTGGAGGGAGAGGGCAAACTGCAAAGCTGATGGCCTTGCTCTTTGCTCATTTAAACTGTCACCACTGAGAACAGAGGCCAAAGCTCCCACATAATCATCCGTTGCTGTTCATTCTCCAATCCTATTTTATAATCTGCCATGACCCCCCAGCTGGGGGCCTATTATTCTGTCCTCTTTTCTTTTCCACTTTCCTTTTCTGTACCTTGTCCTAACCAAAAGTCAGCCACTTTCATCTACTGCTCCCTGGTACCCTCACTACCTGACTGCTTGCAGTATCCCTAGCTTTACTCTTCTGTATTCTCAGATACCACAGGCAAAAAGCATGCCTGCTCACAAGCTGTCATATCAGTGCCCTGCCACCTGGCCAGAGGCAGATAGCAAGGCATTGGTAGACAAATGACAAAGCCTCCCTGCTGCCTTGCTAGCTTTCCTTCCCCAGTCAGTACATTATTTCCAGGAACCCTGCTGTTACTGGCTTCTGTCCTCTGCCATTGGGCAGAAACATCCATTTAGAGGACCCAGCAAGAGTTAATGCTTATTAACTCCTCCTTAGATATTGATGGGTCTGGACTCACTGAGATACCATGGTAATGAGTGAGGTATAGGTACACAGACAGACAGACTGACAGTAGTCCCACAGCTAAGTGAGAAATGGCACTGGCAGATATTTCAGTACATTAAATATGTATTCTGAACACAGGAATATATAAATAAGCAAGTCTGTGTACACACAGAATAAATATATTGACTGCTGTGACAGTATTTGCAGGATGCTGCAAAGCCCTAGCAAATATTGTACTATTAAGAAAACATTTTAAAGATCAAAATAATATCTAATGTGTGATAAATTGTATTTAGAAGGGTTTTATACTTAAATAATTTAAGACTTTCTATTATTAAGTAAAAACAGTCAGCAATTCTCTAGAATGAGTATTCTGAATGTAAGAGATTAAGATCAACAGCCTCTCATATGGCCTAGATTTAAGACTCTCCGTATGATCTTCTGATAAGGATTTCAAAAGTTCAGGGTTCCTTTCTGTTCTAGATGCCAGTCAGTGTAGACCTAGTCCCCACTGTGAATTTAACTTGATGAACCTGGAAGTTGATAGAGGAAGAAATTAGGAGCTGCTTTAAGAATATTAGTGTGTTTGTTTTTTCCCCTCTGGAAATTAAATTTGAACAACCAGAGCATAATTTTCAGAAGGACTGTGCACCTGTGGCTCCCACTACAGTCATGGATATGATGAGTGCTCTATACCTCAGAAAATCAGAGGCAAAGGATAGTTGCTGTGGCAAGATCTTTCCAGGTCATATAGATCTAATATTTACCTTCAGTATTTCATGTTTTTGTCCTTCTAACTTACCTTATTTAAATAGAGCCCCAGACAAGCATAAAGTACCCAGAATGATTTTGTTTAATTAAAAGACTGCAGTGAAAGAAAAGAAAGACAAAGACGTGCCCTGTTTTGCAGTACAATAAAAGTAAGTAAATACAATTCCAGTTAATTATCCATCACTCAATACAGAGACTTCTACTTAATTTAATCACTGGTTAATTAGATTGTCTGTTTTATTTGATCAAATCTACAGTAACCAAATCATCTGCATTTGCATTGTACTTTGTTTATTTTGATCATTTTCTGTTATTAAAAAGGTCACCGTCAGGTCAATTTAGGCCCACATTTATTTTTTTTAATAAAACAGAATTTTGTAATACACAATATTTCTATAGGACACAATAGGGAACTTGATAATTTTAAAGATATTTAGGTCTTACAAGGCCAAAGGTCCAGATCCTCACAAGTAGTAGGTGTCTAATGCCCACTGAAATCAGTACCTTTAGGTTCAAGTGACTTAGCTAAGGCCCACTGCTAAGTATCAATGTAAGCCACTTTTTAAAGTAGGACTGGGCACATCTACATGTGTGCTTTATTGCAGAGTAGACTTATTTACTCCATATTAAAGCATCACTGTCTACATGTATGCCACTATTAGGGCACACAAGACTAATTTACTCTGCTGTAGGACAGTCCCTTCAGACACAAATACTATTCAGTGGTGGAATAAACTAGTGTGATTAAATGCACATGCAGACACTGCACCCAGGTTAGTTTACTCTGCTGCAAATTGCATCAGAGTAAATTCAGTCACATTAATTGCATATGTAGATGCACCCACTGGAAGCTAAACCCACAGAAGGACTGAGGCACTACAACAAGTAACATCAAGCATGTAGGCACCTTTCCACCATATAAGAGTCCACACAGCCCTGAGCTAGGGGATCCAGAAAAGTCATTATGCAGAATGAGATGTCTAAAATACACAGTAGGAAACACTTGAGAACAGGGGCAAGTCTTAAATCCTGTTCCTACCAGCACTAAGGTGCCTCCCTCCACTCTGGAGTTACAGCCAAGAACTGTACTTAAGCCCTTTCTTTAGAAAGCTATGCAGGGTCAGTCCTGTCACAGCCATGGGAAGAGCCCTGCACTTCTATGAAATGGGCTAATGGTTAGAGAGCTCACTCCCCACTCCTCTGCCTAAGGGAATTAACACCCATATGTCACACCGGCCACTAGATTGCCCTATAACATTACTGATTAATTTTTGGAGGAGCTGGGCTCTGTCTCAGTAGTGGAAGCTGTTTCACTTTCCACAACACAGCAGGCATGTTTACATGTTGATTAATGCACTGTAATTGCTGCACATTAAGTTTAGTACTTGGATAACCAAATACTAAATCAATGAGCAGTAACTTGCACTAGTGCACAGTAGTGCTGGCATACAGATTGTTAGTGATGCTTACTGCACAGTAGCCTAAAACTACTGTGCAGCAGTGTGTAAGCATGGTTTTTGCCTGGCTCCCTACTGCTCAGTGGTATTAGGCTACTGCATAGTTAGGTGTCTCATGTAGCTGCATCCAGCTAGAGACTAATTATGATTTAGCAATTATAAGCAAACATAAGCATAACTTTTTAGCCTAATGGTTAGGGCAGCCATCTGGGAAAGGGAGGACATGGATTCTACCGTCTACTCTAAAGAATACTTATATAATTTATTGAATGGCCATTTAAAATTAAAAAAATAAACATGTATTAGGCAGGGACTGGAATCCAGGTCTTTCCTCTCCCAAAGGAGTGTCCTAACCACTAACTTAAAGAATCACTCTTACTTTGTGCTGCCTCTCTTCCTGTGGTCTAAAGACTCTTTTCATGGAAAGCAGAACAGCTTTACCAGGAGAGATTGCAAGCACCATCTTCCTATAGACTGGGGGTTAGAACACACTTATGGAAGTTAAAATCTCCCCATAAGGATTCTCTGTAAATAAATGAAATGGTAAAGTAATGTAAAGTAAGTAAATTATAGCTGCCCCAAAAAACATTATCATGCAGTAATAGACAATAAGAAATCATTTAAAAAGACTATGAAGCAAAATGCTGAATGGGCTGCTGGTGGGCTTCTCACAGCAGCTTTCCTTGGATTAAGCTGGGGTTGCACAAAAGGCATAATATTGCAAGATATGGTAGCATCTTGGCAGCTTTGAGGGGAAAAGATCATATAATGACCCAACATAAGAGCATATTGACCCATGAAGTTCATGGATTGTTGTGCTATAGGTCTTTAGATGTTTCACTGTATAGCTTTCTTTAGAGCATCTTAGTTTGTTGTATGAGGAGCTGTAAAATGCCTTAGTGCACTTCCTGATGCACCTCTGGGTCCTTTGGCTTTTTTCCAGTATATGTTCCTTCCACTCCATAGTTTCCTGGGCTTGGAATGCAGAATTCTTGTGTAAATCTCAAAACATGTCTCTGGTTTTTTTCTCTTCCTCTTTATCTAGGTCACTGTTTCAGAGGTAATAGAGATGTTCCTTTAGGGTAGCTCCACAAAACCTACTGACAAATAGACATGGGTTGTTAGATTTTAGAGCTTAGCATAACTCACCAAAATTTTCCCGTATGTATCTGCATAAAAATATGAACCCTACTACTTGTTCAAAGCTGTCCAACAGCGTACAGCATAGTGAGCATGTAAAGGTACTTTTCAAATTTTGTAGCTGTAAGGAAACATTGTCATCCACAGTAAATGTAAGAACAGGGTAGCAAGCACTACTAAACTCTTTATATTCTGCAAGATATATTGCTCTTAAAAAGTACCAAAAGTACTAGAGAAGGCAAATAACTTGAGGCAGCTCAAGATCACCCTGGCATGTGTATTGCCAGCCTCTTCATGGTGATGGTATCAACAGAGCCTATCGCATAGTGGCATGGAAAGATATCATACTGCAGCAGAAAAACAAGACAGCCAAAGATGTGCTGGCAAAGATCAAACAGTACTTGTTTGAAAATCTCAGTGAAATTGTGCCTGAGGACAAAGACACATTCATGCCACGATAAGTCATAGCTCTGCAAGTTCAGGAGAGTTGTCACTAGGTACTTCTGTGAGCTGAATCAAAGTTAAGACCCCCTCAGCCAGCAACATACTGCATCTGCCTCTCTGAGTCTGAGCACAGCCTACAAGTAATTTGTTTTGGACTTTGACTTTCAGACTGGAAAAGCAAAATACTATGTTGTTACTGTTTACATATGGATACTATTCCTACAAATGCATGTATTTTTGATGGCCAGTTATTGGATTGCTTGCAAGCATCTTTAGTACCTTTAAAGTATTTTATTTGAGTACTCATGTATTGGGTTGAGTGTATTTATTTTTCTGTTGGCAACACATTGAATTATATTTGCATTGTTCTTATGTTCTTAGAAATTTTATCTGCCTTCATAAAGAAGCCATTTGGGAATGGCTTTTTTTGGTTGCTCCAAGTATTTTATTACTCTTTGCTTAATACTATCAGTGCATTCTCTTAAAGTAAACTAGTAACTTTAGAAGGCAGTTTCAATACTCTCTGCCCTGGTTGCCTTTTACAAATAAGGAGGGTGAAGTTTTAGGCATTGTGAAAAAAGTGCATTAATATGCCTGAGTTCCCTTCTTCTTCCTCAGCAGATTTCAATCTCTGTCTGAGCTCTTCTGAGTGGGGCTCTCTCCATCCTTCATCACTATGTAGTGGAACAACCACAAACTACAATATGTTTAGTTCTGGGATTCCTTTCTCTGGACACCAAAATGTGCCTGCTGTCACTGATAGACTGACTGCAGTGTCTCCTCTCAGTGTTGTGCCAAGCTCCATAGAGTAGCAGCAGTTCTGGTGATAGTCCAAAACGTTCCGTCTCCTCAATCCTTTGGTGGGACTGAGGCACTTTTTACCCCACTTGTCCCGACATTGCTGTTCACCCCTTTTGTACCTCAGCATGTACACATCCTTTTCAAAGTCCAAATGAGCAGCAATTTCCTGCTGCAATTCCACAGCTAGGTTTGCCTGGCCTCTTGTCTCCACAGGCCAAGAAAATCCTGGTTATACCCTGCTTAAATACTCTTCATCTTAACATCCACTCTGCCACTGTGAGGGACAATATACTGTGCTGGATGGACCTATGGTCTGACCCAGTATGCCAGTATGCATTTCTTATATTTCTACGACCGGGCAGGAGCAAGAAATTTATGTTGGTATTTTACCAGGCCTGTGTGGTCATAAAGGGGGCCTAGGAGAAAGGAGGACAATTCAAGAAGACATTGTCAATTTTATGGAGGAGTGGGGTTGAGCAGTCATTGTACCTGGCTAGCAGATATTCAAGTAAGCAGTCACTGGTGTGAGAACAGGGATATTGTGGGTTTTTTGCAGGAGAACAGTTTGCACTTGTACAGGTAACGCACCATCCACACAGGCACTGTACTGGTGGAATAGTACCAGTGTAGAACTTAAGCCACTCTAGGAGGTGAATAAATTTGACTGTCGGGAACACAGGATTTTGCTAGTGGGATCCAATATTGAACATGAACACAAGATATGAGGTCAGAAGATAAGGTTTTCCAATAAAACTTTGTAGTGTAGGCTGGGCTAGAGCCACAATAAAATTCACTTTACCCTTGCACCACAGAGCAGGGCAATGCCTAAATGCCTTTAAAAAAATCTGAGCCTGAGTTACGTTCAGCTCTTGTCAGTTCCTCAAGGGATGGGTGGTTCATGAGATTGACATACGGGATTCCAGGGTAAGCTACTGATTTTATAGTAGTGGTGCTGCTACAGTTGATTTCACATTGATAGTGAGACTAGGCTATTGCTCTGGTTCCTGTCCCTTATTGCCCACTCCTCATAGCAGTACTTGGAAAATAAGATTCTTTTCTTTCTGACAACTCTTTGTGCTCAGCAGTAGGCCTCACCTCGCATCCAGCTTAATTAAAGGTAACTCTTTTGGAGAAATGCACAACCTCTCTGCTCCTGCACCTCTTCCTTCTGTGTAGGATTATTCCAAAACTTCATTCAAAAATAAAAGTTTTTTAAGTTTTTTCCACAGTTCTAGTTTCTAAGTGTTATTATTTGTGTTCTTACAGTCAGCAAGTTTAAAGTTGGGGTCACTGGTTGCTTAAACTGATCTCAAGCATATTGCAGGACCTTAAACGTCACCCTGTTTACTCATGTATTGATTTTAACGACATATTACTAGCAAAAGTCTATTTGCAGAAAGGTATCCCATCATTTGTAGGCATCAAGAGATGGAGAATTTGCTGTTTCCCTTGATAGTTTGTTCCGGTGAGTAGTCAGCATTACTGTTAAAATATTGGGACAGTGCCTAGAGGTCTAACTTAGACATCAGGGTTCTCAGGAGAAAGGCTCACCTCAAGCCTGACATTCTATGAATGATAAAAAACGACACTGACAGTCAGTGACAACCTGTAAATGTAAGTGTGAAGCTAAATGCCAAATGGAATATTACCCAGTCAGTTTCCAGGCTGCTTAGTCAACTGAGAAAGTGTAACCCAGGCGGTACTCCAAGAGGTACCCCCTCTCCCATTGAAGGGATCAAAGCCGGTGTGGGAGGTGTAGGGTCTCTCCTCCCCCTATAGAGCAGAGCCAGACCACCAATGGGGACTTAACCATATACCTTTTAATACTGGGAACATAACAGGCATAAATCAGAGGGTGTAACAGACACGACAGTGCCCCAAGGGGGCAGGATTCAACAAAGGTTAGACATTTACAATCATTGACAAAAAACCAAGGTTAACAAAATATAAAACACAAACAGTAGGACAAACAATACGGGTTTGTGAAATACAAGAAGGCACAAAATGCAAAATGTCAGATGACAAGGAAATATAGGGCCTTGGTACCTGGAGAAGGAGAACGGGGGAAAAGTAATGGCCCCTTTCCACTGCAAGAAGCTTTGCTTCTTGTTAGCTCACTCACCCCAGCTGGGACTTGAATTCAGATCTCCCATGTGGTAGGCAGAAATACTGCCACACAGCCACCACTGCTCCTGCCTGCTAGGGGTCTTGACCTTCCCAGAGCCACGGCCTCACATCAAGCTGCCTGGCCTCTGACTGGAGGAGCTGGAAGTAGAGCTGGGAACCTCTCAGGTCACTGCTCAGATTGTGGCTGGAGCAGAGGGAAGCCTCTCCTGCTGGCTGCAGCCTCTCCTCAGTAATCCTGGACCCAGTGGGGAGCCTCTCCTGCCAGCAGCACACGATGCTGCTGAGGATCCCACTGCTGCCTGCAGGTTCTGCTCTTTCAGGGCACTGCTCCTGCCCCACTGGCCCAGCTCTGTAACACTCCTTCCTTATTGTCCCTCACCAGTCTCTCCCCTGAGTCAGCCCACACTGCCCCTTTTATCCCCCTCCAGGTGACCCAAGGGGCCAATCAGGGCACACGGGGGTGGGGGGCGGTGAGTCTCTGGGACCTGATTGGTGCGGAAAGGGAATCCCAAGTCCTCCAATCATTTTTTACCCCTTCAAAACCCCTGGGCCAAATCATTACCAGATTGGTGAGGAAAGGGAATCCCAAGTCCTCCAATCATCTTTTGCCCTTTCAAAACCCCTGGGCCAGGTCACTGCCAGCCAGCCCATCACAAAAGGAAAAAATTAAACAATACTATGCCCTATGCTACTTTAGGAGTCAGGCCTCAATCATAAAATGTAGATACGAGGCCTGTACTAATCTTACAGGCACAACAGAAATGATTCTCAGAAGACTTTTGCCCTTAGGAACATGGTATGATTTATAAAATAGAATAAGAAAACAGAATGTGAAGAAGGAATACAAATAACGTACAGAAGAAAATGCAAACAGTTCCCTGGGGATTAAACAAGACAAAATAGCCACGAGGGGAGATGAACTCTCATCTTTTTCTGAGCCCGGGTTGCCTGTGTTCTCCATGGAAAATGATAAATAATCAAAATAAACAGGAAGCTTAGGGATTCTTATAATACTGAACAATATCAATTCCCACATATACAAAATATTAACAGTTCCCAGGGTGTATCTGTATTAATCAGATTAGAAAGAAAAAACAGGCTGACTAAAATGAATTATGCCTTTGAATGTATTACTGAAGATTGTTTAGGTTTTTAATTCATTCTTTTGTCTTCTAGAATATCCTTTTTTTAAATCTAGGGTTATTCACCAATGTGAATTCAAAGCTTTTAGCAATACTTTAAAGCTAGCTGAGATATTTACACAAAGCTTTTTTTCCCATTTCCTTTTAAAGGTTTATTGGTCTCTTCAAGGTAGTATATTCTGTAATTATTTTTTTTTAATTGAAAAAGAAATCATAGGTGTAATAGGCCTAATCCTCCCCTTCCACTAGGTTTATACTGATTGGGGTCATTGACTTACGTGAACTTATTCTTCTTTTAACCAACTTGGAGAAGAAAGAGAAGCCTGGTATCTTTCTGATTACCTCACAGAGAAAAAGTCAGTAGTCACTCGGGCCATGTCCTGCTTCGCCCAGGACCTTTGCTGAAAAACAAGTCCCACTCACTCCATATGTATGCAAGCCAGGGGATCTGGCAGAGGAAACAGCCCGGGGAGGGGAGTCCTAGCACATACCCCAGCACCATTTAAGACTCTCCTGAAACAGGCAGCCAGAAAGTGGCCCTGAGATACAAGCTTGGAGCTGCTTCAAGACATTATTCTGCTTAATTGTCAGTACTGGGCCAATGCAGATCAGGACCAAGTTGATAGGGCTTGTATAATGGGAGGCCCCAGTCCCATTACAGAGAGAATAAGAGAAAGAAAGGGAGAGAAGGAGGTCTCCTTTAAGGTAGAAAGCACAGGCCAGCGGTACCTCCCCTGCAGGGCTATATAACCCAAGCACCATGAAGCGCTTGTCAGAAGGGACCTGGAAGGGAAGAGAGAAAAGCTTCTGTAGGATACAGCTGGTAAAACTAGATCCCAGGGACAGGCCAGAGCTGGGTGAAGTTCAGGTGCATCTAGGCAGAGCTGGTGATAGGCTGAAGTGGGGACAACTTTTGTGAGGACTGATTTGACTGAGGGGCAACGTGGAATTAGAAATCTGAGCCACAAAATGTAGGGCCCCTGTAAGGGGAATAGGGAGGACACAAATAGGGTACTGCACAGGAGTATCACATAACTGTTGGGGCTGGCAAGCCTTGGGGATCGTTTTAGAACTGACAAGCTGCTTGTGATTGAGTGAGGGCAGAGAAATTGAGTGTGGACTGAGTTAGGGATAACAAGCTGCACCGTGCTGTGTGCTGGCTGGAGCGGTAGACGAAGCCATTTGCCGCTCCCGTCCTGCTGAGGGAGTCTTCCAGGCTCTTCTGGGCAACAGCTTCTGCCCGCTGGGCAGTTCTCCCTGGCTCTTCTCAGGCCTGCCTGCTTCTTTGTCCCCTGACACGTTTACTGTGTGCTGGGCATGCAGCACTTTTTATTCACTCCAGAGGCTCCACCTCCAGAGGCTTGCTGGACCATGCAAGGGGTGGGGTTGGCCCTGCCCAGCCCTTCCCTGATTGGTGGATGGACTCCACCAATCAAAATGAAGATTTTCTGAGTCCATTCAAGCCAGACTGGATTGGTAAGTCTGCCACACATATGGAAAATGCTTGGACTCTTCCTATAGTGAAAATTTATAGGCAATTCTCCCAGCTAAGATGTCAAGGAACAGAAGCATTAGTAAACTACACCAACTACTTCTAGATTATTGATAGGGCCTTGTTACACAGTAATTTTAAGTGGCTTCTGGAGCTCTTAAGTTTTGGATTGGCTGCACGTAACACCTTTTAAGTGGTTTAAAGCAGTACTTATTCATTTTAAAGTTACACCACTCCAGGGCAGGATTATCCCTAATCCACCAACTTTTGCTCCTGTTTCATTAAGGTGTGGCTATTCTCCACAGCTGTTCTGCCCAAGTTGAAGTCCTCCAGCATCCCAGGATGCAGTGGCCTCTCCTGAGTTAGGGTGAGTAGGGATGCCTGGGTGCAGTGGGGCTGGAAATGGCAATTTGCCCCCCAGGCACATCAGGCACAGTGAGCACGGCAGCCCTGGAGCACCCAGAAGCCATGGTGTGATACCTCTCACTGCCACTTGAACCAACTCTCTTTTCTCGCTGGACAAAGTGAGTGCTGCAGCCCCAGAGCACCCAGTAGCCACGGTGCAATGCCTCCCATCCCCACTTAGACCAGCTCTGTTCCCACAAAGTAGAGAGAGCTTGTCTAAGCAGTGAGGGGGTGGTGCTTGAAGTGTTCAAATGGTAAATAAAAATTAGGATTGCCAGAGCTCTGGTGCATTTCAAGAGGAACTCTTGGGTGAAAAAGTAGTTGTTATAAACTTGAAATAATTTAAGTAATAGTATATGTCAGATAAAATATATGAAGTCCAGCAGAAGTATTCATTTTTTTCTTTATACTTTCAGAAATCAACTTCATAGGTTCCAAACATAGATCATTTCAACAGCCTATATTCTGACATCTCCTGGTGTTATCTAAAAAAATGCCAGCAACTCAAATGTAGAATAGAAATGCTGCTTCAGTTTTCTTTCACATAATTTATTTTCTTTGTCCTTTGACATCCAGTTGCTGCAGATATGATGGCTTAATTCTACAAGTAACTGCAACTAAGTGAAATGTGGTAATAAGTGACATCAAATTCCAAACAGGCTTCAAATCAATTAAAAAATATGTAAATTTAGAAGCATAAATTAAAGTTTTAAATACAAGAAAAATAAAGAGCATTCAACCTGCATATAAAATATGATACAAGTTATTTTATTTCTTTTCTTAAAGCAAACAAGGCTAGTGCTCCAGTGGGATACAACCTTTATAACTTTCACTCAGCATATAACTTGATCAATTTAAGAAACATAAAGCAAAACCTCTTGAGCCAAAGAATCTCTAAAAATGCTGTGTAAGCCAAAGCCTAGTTATAAGCTAGCTATAGGCCAAAACCCACCTCGGGACCTGTATTATTGTTTCTTCCTTGCTTTAGACACCTTTCAGCATTCTCTTCCTGAAATTTCTGCCTTTTCTTGGTTTTCATGACATTGTTCCTTACCTCAGTGTTTTGTTCTGTGGGATCACTTCAAACCCTTCATGGCTTTCAGCAAGGCACCTCCAACTGGACCCTACCTTTTTGCCCTTCTCTTGCCCCACTGGATTTCAACCCTTATTTGCTTTTTCTAGTGTTGGCTTTGTGCTGCTGACTCATAGGTTTACTCTTCTACCCCAGACCTGTCTCCATCTGACTGGACACACATCTGACATTACCCCACAGCTGTTCAGGTCTAGACTCAAGGTGCCAAAACTGGTATCTTGATCTCGCTTTAAATAAAGCCTTGCGCTCTCCACACTTCTCCATTATGATAGACAGGTCCCAAATGCTTAGGTGTGGTGATATTGAGGGGTAAATCCTGTTTCACCTTCAGTTCCTACTGTGTATCTGAGTAAGTGCAGTATTTGGTATGTAAGCAGTGTCTGGATTCTATTTCCACTTGTGCAATTGTGCTTGCCCTGGGCTTATATCCCAAGCATGCTGAGAACAGTGCATTATGTCCACAAGAGCTCCAGGGCAGAACAGGATCATACATGTGTGTGCCCAAGTCCTGGAACTTCAGTTGCAGAACACCCATAGCTAACGAGTGGCTATAGATGACCCAACAGCCTAGTGTTTAGGGTACTGGCCCCAAGAAGTGGGAGGCCCAAGTTCTAAGCCTTGCTCACCGTAAGAGGGCTAAACTTTCCAGCAGTGATCTAACCACCAGGCCTCAGGCTAGGTACAGCCCAAAGCACTCTTATTAGAAGCTAGCCCAGTGGCTGAGCCAGGAGGCAAAGCTCTGTGAGGGTAAGCAGAAAAAAGCAAGCCAAAGGGAAGGTAGGTCAGTGAGATGGATGCTGCCCTGGGAAAAGGGGGACCTGGTTTCTGATCCTGGCAGAGTAGAACTTATTCCACAGTTGTTTATTTGTCTTATCCAATGAATATCAACTACAAATTATAGAAAAACTGCTGGGAATATGGACCAGGGTTCCTTCCTTATCACTGTACCACTCTTCCTCTGACCTGTTTTTCTCCTCCCGGTTTCATCTGATATATTCCCTTCCTGTCTGGCTGCCCAGTAGGCCAGCTTCAAGAAGAGAACTGAAAATTACTCTGACCATTGCCCAGTCCACGGCCTGCTGTGAAGTATGAGATGCATGTTCAGACTTCCCTTAGGGGGAGGAACCAAGAGCCTAGGTAACTGCCCTAAGCATAAGTTATTGAGCTAAAAAGTAGGAGGAGCCTCTTCCTGTTCTATTTCAGCCAAGTGTGGGTGTACTTGATTTATCCTATCCCACCAGAGGTGGAAATAGAACATAAAAGCCATGTAGATGTAAAAAAAATTATCTTACACAGCTATGAAGGTGCCTGTTAGGCATAGAAACATGAAATAGGATTTAATTCTAAGTATTCACCCAAAATGTAGGTTCTCCTGGCCCCAAGACTCTTGCATGGTTTTCCACATGATAATTCGCTTTTAACAGGTTGCTTACCCAAGTCTATAGCCTCAGGGTTAGGACAGTTTCATGGAAAGTAGAGGACGTGTCAATTTCTATTTTGTAGTTAAGTGCTCTAACCGTTAGGGTACAGGACAAAAGGATGGATTCTTTTCCTCCATTAGTATACTCCGAGCACACCTTCTGCATTGGACCTATCTGGGTATTTAGGTTGCAGGGACTTAGGTGCAGTTCACTTCAGGTAGGATTCTCAGCTCAGTCAAGATAGTAGCACTTCTAGGTATGCATAGTAGTTGTTATGGTAAGGGCATAAGTCAGTTTTTTCCAGAAATCTAGGATGCCTACATGGTTAGGCAGGGACTTTTTTGGGTTGCTCACTTGGAATTAGGTCTGTACATCTGGTGTAAGGTCCAAGGTGGGTGTCTAAGTCCCTTTTTGGCTTTAGCCTGTAGTCTTTGATACAGCTGTCTCTCTACCCTCACAGATTCAAACCATAACTACACCTTGATGCTCTTTCTTGGATAATATCTCTGGGAATTTATAGATGTACTCCAGGAGGCAGGGGGCAGAGAGAGGGTACTTTAATTAGAGCGGCTCCGAGAGCCACTAATTAAAGCATCCGGAGAGTCATGTGTTTCAGCATCCCTGTGCTGAAAAATGGTGGGGGGGGGTGCTTTCACTAAAGCTCATCAAACCAGCTTTAGTTAAAGTGCCACTGCCACCATTTTTCAGGACAGGGACACTGATACATGTGATTCTGGAGTCTGCTGGAGCACAGTAATTACCACACTCCAGCAGACTCAATTAATCAAGTCTGTTCCAACGCATTGTCATTACAATGCATGAGAGCAGCCTCTCTGCATGTACAGGTGCCCTTTAAGCCCCGGGCTTTCTTTTTTGTCAGCACCGCTAACATAGTCTAGAACTTCTTTCTCTTTGTCCTGTATTATTGCAACTATTGTAATACTGCAGCTTTTGTCTCCCTGAAGTCTATGCAAAATGCAGCTGACTGGATCATCTTCTTAGCTTGTTGCCCTGACTACATCACTCCCTTGTTCGTGGAGCAGTGGCTCCTTATTTTTGTCTCCATATTACACAAAAATAATATCTTTACCTTTAATATCCTTCACATCTTAGCCCTGTCTATGCCTTGCTGCTCCAATAACTTACTAGGATGTTGACCTTGTTTTTGTTCTGCCAGTACTCCGAGCCTATGCCACCCATCAGTATTCTTTTACTTCAAGCAACCTCCTGCTTCTCCAATGATGCATGTGAAAAATTCGCAGATGTCCACCCAGCCATGACCCTACTTTCTTCCAAGCCCCTCCTTAACATTCATCTCTACTGCAATCCTACAAAACCTTATCTGTTCACCATGGGCTAAACAAATGATGGACTGTGACTGCCATTTTCTTCTTTCCCTACCCCCTCACTCTGTCAGTCATGCCATGCCTTCCCATCCTATCTTTATACCAGGGGTGGGCAAAATGTGGCCTGTGGGCCAGATGCACTAGGCCATTCTATTCAGCCTGCGGGGCCCCTAAAAAATTTTGAGAGTTGATATTTATCTGCCCCTGGTTGCCTGTCGTGCAGCCCTCGATGCCTTGCCAAAACTCAGTAAGCAACCCTCCACCTGAAATAATTGCCCGTCTCTGCTTTACACAGTTAAAAGAAGAAAAAAAAAACATGTAACCAAAGGCTGCAACAATCATGACTCAGACAAACTGTTCATTTGCTCTAGCCCCATCAGCTGCTGGTCCTCTAGGTTGTAAGCTGTCCAGTACCAGGACTGTGTCTTTCCCCATGGTTGTACAACACAGTGGAGCCCAGGTCTGACTGGAGGCTGTGGATGCTATTCTAATGAATATCTCAAGGCTGTGATAAAAATTATAAACCTGACTAAAATAGACTAGAACAGGTTGAGTGACTGTTTGGATCTGTGGTTTCAGTTCAGCCCATTATAGAGATCAAGATAAGCTAGAAACTTCATATCTAGATCCAGACTAGAACTGCCTCATAATGTGTATTAGAGAACAGGATTTTGGTTTGGTATCATCAGTATTAAAAAGCTAAAACATTAAAGAGTAAGTGTTTCCTAAAAGTCTTTAAACTAAATATCTATTTTTAATTTTTTTCCCCATCCAATAAAGAGAACATTTAAGCACCCTGTTCTTCAAACAGTGTTATCTGTCTTCTCTGTCTTTCCTAGATGTTATCAGTGTTCTAAGTGCCTTAAATTAGAGCGCTCTCCAAAGGACAGCATACAAAGGGTGCTGACAGATGTGCAGCTCCTCGCTGTAACTCACAGGACTTTGCAGAAACCACAATGAGTTACAGTGTTCCCCCCAACCCAACAGACATTTGCATCTGAGGGAGCAGAGGGAGCTCAGCCTGGGGTTTGCCCAGCCTGCGCTGGAAGGTGGGGCAGCTGGATTAGAGCCCTCCCTCCACCTCAGGTTCCAGCCATCCATCCATCCCACCCTCCAGCACAGGCTAAGCAAACCCCAGATGGAACTCCCTACCCTCCCTTCTCCCCTCCCGTTCGAAAGACAGCACCAGGGGTGGGACTGGGCTGCAACAGCCCAGCCCTGCTCCCGGTGCGTGCTGACAACAGTTAATGAAGGCATTCCGCTTTGGAGCACCTTCATCTGAACCCTCATGTAATGAGAATTCAGATTGTCATGTGATTGGGCACTTTTAAAGCACTCTGCAGCCTTGCTATTCTGTCAGGACAGGGCTGTAGAGCACTTCAGGAGCCCGATCGTGTGACAAAACGTCACTTCTGTCAGTGCCCAAGATGCAATAAAGCAATCTGGAATGCAAAATAGAGGTTTTCATAGTGATAGCATCATTTTGGCAGGGAGGGGAGTACCTGTAACTTTTCTACCAGCTAAACACTTGAGGATTTAAATTAATGGATTATAGGCAGCTGCTTGTCAAATTATCCTCAAAAGGATTGTGTAAACAAATCTTCAATTCTTTTCAAGCAGGAATTCCTCATGGCTCAAATATTACACTGGAAATGAAACAAAATTTGATTTTGCTCAGTAAATGTCTGCCAGTTGAACTGGTCATGCCATGAAACTATAGCTTTTATGATAAAATGCTTTAATAACTGGAAATAATCACCAAGGAACACTAATAACCTGGCATTCATATAGATCTAGTGAAAGTCTATCAGTCCCAATGATGCAAAAATATAAGCAAGAGAAGAGACACTCATCTGTGCTTGGGATAATTAAAGGGATATGAAATAAGAATTGTTATTTATTTTTCTATTCATTGTTATTATCATAGCTTGTGTGCGGGTGTGTGCGTGGAGACTTGCTAATGATGTAACCCTGGAAGGCTTTTAATCTGCTCAGAAAACTTAATAGCAGAAAATTTATATGAACAAATATTAAGGAATTCTGCCTGTCTTCCACTAAGCAGTTGAAAATGAAATGACAGAATGCTATACAAAATCTGCTTGGCAGAAAGTCAATGAAATAAAGGATGCTAAGACAGATAATTCAAGTTGTCTGCTGTACTTATGATAGGTAAAGATCAAATGAGTACTTGTCTAAGTTAGGTATCCATAATGGTTTTCCTACACATAAAGGCTAGGCAGATAAGCAGATTCTGACAACTGAACTGTATTCACACATGACTAAATGGAACCTTAGTGGTAAGGATGTGACATGTGTAGCTTAAATTTATGACGGTTCATCTATGAGCTATGTGAGTGGTATCTTGAATGGAGTCCAGCAAGTCTTCTGTCAGCTGCATCCATATGCTATGCATGTGTTCACTGCTAAGCACATCTTTTAAATTTAGTGCTCGTGGGTGCATGTTCTACACTTTCCCTGCATTTGTGGTTCTTCTGTATATATACTTTTAAAATATACTTATTCATTTCAAAGCCTCTACCTGATTCTCCGAGGGCTCTCTGCCCTTTCAGCAGTGACCTCTGAAAGTTTCCTCTCCTACCTAGTTCTCCCATCATCGACTAGTATATTACATTTGTCTGAAATGTTTTGTCTATACAGTGGGTCACAGATTCCTTGGGGACACAGCTGGTGCTTTCTTATATATTTGTACAATGCTGAGCATACAGTTAGCACTTGATAAATAATATATTTGCCTGTTTAAATTTTGAAGACTCCTGGGTTAAGTAATCAAAAGAAAGTCTCTGAAGCAGTGATAGAAACATGCACTTTTAAGACCCCTATGAAAATATGGGCAATAACTAACCCTCATATAGGCAAAAAGCATCTTGTTATTTTTTATCCTTCCCCACCATTTTTTAAATTAATACTTCTCAGTAACTAATAGAACCCAATAATTTAATTGGAATATAAATGGGGAGAAAGGGACAAAGTTAATGTGCTTTGAAAGTGATAGCTGCTTTGAAGGGTGTCCTTCCAGGTTTCAAAAGCAAAAAGAACTTTTTTTCCAGAAAAAAATGAGTCTGGCAGAAATAGGTGGTGTAGAACTACCTGATAGCAGGGTGACACACACTCAACACATTATAAAAGCCTTTTTTCTAGTAGGCATTTGTTCCCAAGTCTTCCGTTGGAACAGAACATACTGGCCCAGACAGCACAAAGAAGTTAGGAATCAATGAAACTGAGCAAATTAGAAAGGACAAAAATAAGGAATACTTTTCTCACAACTCACAAATGCAGAGCAGTACTGTTCTGACATTAAAGATTGGCACAGTTCTTCAAACTTAAGAAGCAAGACTTAACAAGGGAGCTGCACAATAATATCCAGATGGAAAAGGGGGAAAAAAGTTCATTTAAGGTTGTAAATTAACACCAATATTCAGTATGGCAAAGGGTGTAGAGTAAGAGCTGAAATGTTTCCAGATGAAACACACACAGATGAAACATGTCATAAGAGAAACATTTCAGTCAGAGAACACAGGTATAGAGAGGTAAGCAAGGGGGAAGAAGGCAATAGCAGGTGCCCCCTGGCCCTGCCACTACTACCAGGAGTCTGATACTCTAGCTTCAATCCTCTCTACCTCTCCTCTTCCCCTCTTAGCCCAGCAGACAGGTAGAGGGAACTGAGGTTGGTCTACCTGGCGCCAGCCATGGTATATAGGCTATGGATTGCTCCAGATTTTGAGCTGAGAGAAATCATGGTGTGTTTACAGGGTTAAAACTGTTGGGGAAGCTTCCTTCTTCACTTTGGTGCAAAGTGAAATTCGAAATGCAATGTGTGCACTTTTGGTTATTAGAACAATTACCTAAGTTTTAATTGTCTGACCTTTAAAGTGACCACATTCTATTATACTTCTCCCATTACCATATGCACACGTGGAATTTCAAAATGGGAGGTACAGGAATGAAGCCCAATGCTGCAGGGAGAGTTTCACTCCCTTGCTCCCAAACACCTTCCACCAAGTTGGGCAGACCATGCTGTGGGAGCACCAGCTGGGGATTTTTTTAAGGCTCTGAATCAGGCAAGAAACTCCCCAAGCATACTTTGTACCCTCTCCCTCCCTCTCCATGATCATAAGCACCTCCCCTCCCTTCCTATTCCCCCCCTTGTCCTCTCTATTTGCAACTCTGGGTGCAGAGCTGAGAGACCTACCTGCTTCTGCTGCTGTCCCAGCCATTGCTGCCCAGCTCCAGCCAAACTGCCCAAGGAACCAAGCTCAGCCAGGGACAGTGGCAGGTGGCTGGCAGGTGGTTTCCTCCTCTCTGCTCCTGGGCTGGTAGGGAACACTCAGGGGGATGGGGCAGGGAGTGGGACCCCACCCACTAGTACCAGTGTCCCTGGCTGAGCCTGGGTCTCCACACAGCCCAGCTGGAGTGGGGCGTAGGCAGCTCCAGAGTTTCCCCACCAGATCAGCCAAGGGCAACAGCAGGTAGGAGATGGGGGGAATGGGAAGGGAAGAGATTGGAGGGGAGGTGTTGCTGAGCATAGAGGGGCAAGGGAATGAAGCCAAGGATGCGGGGGGTGAGGAGGAATGTTTACATTCTTTGGGGACTGAAGTCCCCAGGTGTTTCTCCTGTGGCACAGTCCAAAAAGAGGGCGGGAAGGAGGGCACATTATTATGCCATCACACCCCCTCTAGGTCTGGTAGTGGGCAGGGACAAATTCAAGCATCTCTTATCCATTTACATCTTTTTGTCCTGCACTGCTTTCCTTTCCTTTTTACCTCTAATGCCTTGATTTACATCTGTGGCTGAGAAAGGATAAGTCTGGCCAGTTCCCATGATGCCATCTTGTCAGCAAGGCAAAAACTAAAGTAAATTTGACACAGCTCTGTCCCCATCCATCCATCATCCCTTCGGCAAAGTTGTACCCCCTGGTTAACTTACACCTACTGTGTCTGAGGGGTAAAAGGGAAAAAAATAAATAGAAGAGGCAGGAAGTATAACAGAGAAACAGGCACCACTCATAGTAAGGACCATGGCCTTAGAGATAAAAAGGTTTAGAATCTGTCTTTTTTTATACTGAGCAACTCACATGTGTTTCAAGCTAGGCTCAACTTGCTCCTATCAGATTTATGCAGTGGTCCCCTTAGCATGTACACAGCAGGCTAGCCATTTTTCTGGTCACTACACATTTTGTAACTCCCTGCTTAGTGAAGCATGCAGATCTCCTGTGGAGACTAAGTTGCCTGGTAACTCTGAACATACATAAATACACACATACCAACATAGAGCACCATCACAATGATAATGGTTACAGAAAAACTAATTCTCTATGCTTTAAAGTACTCTTGATTGGTGGAAGTATTCAGAAAAATTTATGGCTTAATTCACTTGGCAACATCCATAGAGAGGCCAGAGATCTAAATGTCACACCTCTTTTCTTTGTTCAAATATCCTTTAATTATCTAGTGCTAACTAAATGGATGATGATTAAACAGAATTTATCCTATACTGTCCTGTTTTGGGAGCAGTAATTATCATTCACTATCACTAGACTAAATCAATTCCCTGGGAAACATCCCAATAAGATGATTAAAAGGGATAGTCTAATGCTTTGGGGCAGGGACTGTTTCATTGCCCTGTGTTAAAAGAGCACCTTAGCAGAATGGGATCTAGTCCACGACTAGGCCCTGTAGGTGCTTTGGTAATACAAATACACAGCAGTAATTCAGGGGAAAGTCGGTCACAAGTGGAAAAGGCACTTTGGCAGGCCCCTGCTCAACACATCACGCTAATGCTAAAGCCTCATGCTGAGGGCAGGGTTCTGAGAATACTTTCTCATCACAAGTAGCTACACAGGCACCTTCCCCTGTTCCCAGTGCCTGATTACACAGATCAATGCTCTGAGCTGACTCTGAGCTCTCTGATGAGCGCTCTGTTCTCTGCAGCACAGGAACCACTCCTGCAGGTTTGGTTATTGCCACAGATACTGTGCACTGTGAACTCACTGAGGCCTGAGCTTGGACTCCTGTTGCCATCCCTTCCCACCACTGGTAGGTTAGCGTGGACCACCTACATTAGTCCCAACAGCATCCAGCTCCATCTGGCTACTCTCCTACCCAGGGCACAACTAAACACCCCACCCCATGGTTACACATTCCTCTAGTCTGGGATCCTTTTGATTTTGAATCAACAGCCCCCCTTCTAATGAAACTCAGCTCACCAGCAGCTAAACTTTCATCTTGGTTTGAGAGTGAAATTCTTCCAGCCCAGTGAGTCTATCAATCCGTAGCCAGTCTCCTGCAGTCATTGTCCCCGCACCATGGGATTGTGGTCTTGGAGCAGCCTCTGGAAGGCAGGGTCCCTCCTCACGTCTAGCCAGTCATAGCTCTGAAGGTGGGCTAGTGTCACCTCACATACCTTTCACCCTGCAGAAGTTAACAAACTATAAACATATCTGTAGTGGCCTCAGAGGGAAAAGCAATAGGTAGCTAGCACCTGGGACACTTTAGATGGTCTGAAAAATCCATACAGGGTAGAGAATTTAACCGATAGACCCACAGAGCTGGAAAGGGCCACTTGGGTCATCAGGTCCAATCCCCTGTGAATGCAAGCAACCATGTACTAAATGTTTGTCCAACTGACGGACACTGAAGATGAAGGGCCCAGCCAAACCTCAGAAAAATCTGACATGACCCCAACACTTTTTCCTGTCACTGGCAGGGGGTTGGACTCAATGATCCTTTGAGGTCCCTTCCGACCCTAGCATCTATGAATCGACAAATTATTGCAGCCTGGGGCCAGATTTTTGGCTACGACAAATGTATGCTTAGTACAGATGAAGAGAGAAGGACGCTGAGCTAGCCAAAATCTCTAATGGCTAGGGATGGCTGCAACATGCACAATAACAATGACACTAGAGAGTCCACTGTACTGGTCAGGAATCAGAAGGAGTGCTAGGCACTCTGGCTCTCCACAAGGCTCTTCCCAATGTGATGGTCTCCTTGCGCTGGGATGGGGGCAAAAGAACCAACTGCTGAAAAGCTAGCAAGTGGAAGGGGTGGGGTATGCCAGGCCCCTTCCTCACCAGCACTAACAGTGCCATGAGGCAGACAAACCCTAAGCCTTCCTTGACAGCAGAGTCCATCTATGCTATCCAAGAAAACCCCTTTTGTGGAGGTATTTTCACTGCCTTTTTAGGTCAGTTTTCTTCCAGATCTGATCAAAGAGTCTGTATATTTAGACCACTTAGGGTTTGTCTACTCTGAGGCCTGGCTGGATCCTGGTGGAGAAGAGGCCACTCATGTTCTGTCTACCTAAGGCCTCAGACATATTCCAGACCCAGAAATGTATCAGTGAAGCCTGTCCAGGACTCCTCTTGTCCTAGGTCCCCAGAAGCCATGAGAATGAGAGCTGGGGACAAGCCTGTAGCTGCCTTATTAGCAAACTTTCAGTTTAGGACATGTCAGCAGGTGCAAATGGAAGGGGTGGGGTATGCCAGGCCCCTTTCTCACCAACACTAACCAGTGCCATAAGGCAGACAAACCCTAAGACTTCCTTTACAGCAGAGTCCAAAACCCCCCACTCCTATACTGCGTATTTTGCAGGCTCTGTATGCTTATTTTTTGTCAAAACAGCTTCTGTGTCCACAGAAATAGCTTTCTCTTCCCCTGTCCCTCTTCTATCCTCAGACTATTCCTCTGCCAGCCTCTCTGGTTCCTTTGTGTTCAGTACATGTAGCTTACAGAACTAGATGGTTGTTCGGCGTGTGCAGTGGTAATAGTTTTTATTTCTCCATCTTGCAGGCACACCTAATTATTAGTAATACATGTATGGAGGTTTTTCATTTTCCAAGTACTGTTAAAACAGTAGTCACTATATTACCTCATTGGAGTAGGTGTGTATGAATTGAGGATTTCATGGCATTTTACATCAAGTGATCACAACATGCTTTATCAACACCCGTGAGTTTATCCTCACAGCACAGCTGTAAAGCAGAGAAATGTTACCAACATCATTTTACAGATGAGGAAAATGAGGCACAGGGAGATAAGTAACTTGCTCAAAATCACCCAGTGAGTTGGTGGTAGAGCCAAGATTTGAAACTGGAAGAGCCCGGAGGTTGCCAAATGCATGCTTCTCTTTCCAGGGTGGTTTTGCTGACCTGTGAAATGGATCAGCAAACTGAGTTCCCAAGTATGCCAGCTTTTGGGGACATACATGGGACTTCAGTGAGGATATGAACTTTGTGCTGGCTTTCTACCTAAGGGAAATTTAACTCCTAGATCAGAACTCAGTTTTGGAAGAACGACTGAACTGTAAGGAACTTTGTTGAATGCCTGCCAGAAAGCAATGCCTCCCACTCCTTCCGGAAGCCAGATACCTAGCAGTACACAATGCTGATTGCATTAACAATTCTAGCAATCTTTTTTCCTCATTCTGTGCCCTGAGTCTTGCTAAGATTCACACACAGAAGAAGGGAGTGTGGTAGACTGCACTGAGCTCACTCAGAGTTCTCAGTATTCAGCTGAAAATAAAGTAGAACCCTTGGCACTGAATCTGCTGTGCTGACGACTGCCTCCATATTAAGCAGAAAGCTTGGATTTTTCCTGCCAGAAGTTAGTCATAAAAATCCTGTAATCAGTACACTGCTAGCCTATCATTTGTAAATCAGAGTAGATGCCTGGGGAAAATACACAAACTGAAAATTCATTGTTCACTCACTATAATCACCATAAATAATCCCTCACATTTGAGATCAAAAATGTCAGGTTGGTTTTATCTGGAAGTTTATTTTGTATGATACAGTTCTTTCTAATGTCTCCTAATCATCTTTTATGCTACTAAACGTGTAATCTGAAGTCAACGTGGACCCCTTTCCTCTCCTTCTCACACATCCAGCCTATAACCAAATCTGGTTACACTATTTTCCCACAAGACACTGGAATTTTTATCTTTTCTATTTCCTTTGTTAACAGATTAATCATCTCAGTCCTCAAGCTGCTGCTCCCTCTCTTCTAGCCTCTCAAATGCCTACATTGCCCCCACCCTGATTTATTCAAAACCCACCAGGTAAATTACCTTCCCTGACCATCACCCTAAGTCAGGGGCAGGCAATTATTTCAGGCGGAGGGTCGCTTACTGTGTTTTGGCAAGCCATTGAGGGCTGCATGATAGGCAGCCAGGGGCAGATAAATATTAATTTTCTAAATTTTTTAGGGGCCCCACAGACTGGATAGAATGGCCTAGCGGGCCGCGTCTGACCCACAGGCTGAATTTTGCCCACCTCTGCTCTAAGTCTACTCCCTTTAATGAGTGTGTCCACTGGATTCTCCTCACCATTGTATCCATCTCAAAAGTCTTGTTCCCATTTTCAAGGCACAGTTTCCTCCCAGTCTACATCTAGTATCTCATCAGTAATTGCACTCTTTTTTCTTCATCCCTTTATGCCATAACAGCCATCTCTGTGTTTCACTCAGTCCTTCCCTGTACCTCTGTCCCCGTTGCACAGGGAATGATCACCTTATCTCACATCATAAGCCACCAATTCTCCTTGTTCAGACCTCCCTCAACTCTCACCTCCTCCAGCACTCCCAGTGTACCCACCACCAGTGAATAAACAGATAAATAATGAAAGAAATGGTGAGTTAGAAGCTCTTTCTGGGTTTCCCAATTGGTTCTGTTTTCTCTTTGCCTGCTTCCTAGATTTTAGCCCTATTTGGCAGGGACTCTCTTTACCTTTGTCTCACACACCACCGAGCATGTCAGCAGTACCTAATTACAGATGTGACAAAGGCTCCAAAGATCCACCAGCAGGTCAGGGTGTCAAACTCATTTCCAGAGGGTTCGAAAATCCATTTTCAATTGTGGTTTGCAAGTGGGGGACTGCACACACAATCTCTTGGAAGATATCCCCCCGATGCCAACAGAAGGTTTGTGTGAAAGTCAAGAGGAGAAAGGGTAGGACCTTGATGTAGTAAGTAATTTGGAAGTATAACCCAGAAACACCCAAGGGTGTGCCCATTCTCAGTTGGAAGGGATAGATGAAGCAGGGGACAGTGCTGGGAGAGGGACACCAGTGATCTGAGCATGGGTCCCTCTTTCCTCTATAGAGTCAACTCCACGCCAATGCTCTTAACTATTTACAGTTTATTGAATTACAATATACGTATTATTTCTTATTCAATATGTATATAGGTAAATATTCTAATAGGTAGCAAAAGAAAACTTTCCAAAAATATTCTTAGCAATATCTTTTAACAACACCAAAGGTATTCAGATAAATATTTACAATACAATAAGCCAAAAACCCATTATACCAAACTAACCCAATCCCATAACATTTTGTACAACATACTCACAATTATGATAACAATTATACAAAATACTAGGCACAGCTTTACACAATAAGGTGCGTTTACCCCTGGATCCCAGCTAGCAAGGGGCACTTCCCCTTCTATGGGTCTTGCTGGGAGGGAAACTTCCACCTGGGGTTTCCTTCGGGGGAGGGGAGGGGGTACCTTATTTCAGGAATGCCTTCCCTGCGGGACCTGACTCTGCCAGCAACTTACACTTTTCCTCAAGGAGCTGCTGACCTTCGTTCAATCAGAGGCCCCACCAGCATTGTCTGTGTCACTCCGAGACCTCCCCTCCTGGCCCTGTGCCCTGCTTTGAGCACCAAGAGTTTTTCCAGCTCTCATGGGGGGGAACCTAGCCGCTGCTGGCTGGGTTTATCTAGACTTATGCCTGGGCCTCCCCTTTCTCAGGCCCTGCTCTAGGCTCTGGGGCTCTTTTAGTTCTTTGGCCGGGCCACACCGCAGGGCTCCAATTACCTGGCTTATGTCAGGGCTAACCTGAGCAGCCTCAAGCTCTTCCCTCTCCAGTGTCCCTCACCATCTCTGCCCAGTGTGCTAGACTGGGGGCCCTGCCCCTGAAGTCTGCCAGATCTGCAAAGAGCAGTCTTCAATCAGGTCCAGGGGCTCCTCACCCTCCCTTCTGCCTTTGAGTTATACTAATTTACCTTTGTGGCCTGTTGCACAGACTCCCATCCTGGGGCTGTTCACACCCTCCTGGGAGCTGCATTTGAGGCTTGTTCTAGCCTGCCTGATATGTCCTCCATAGGAGGTCTATATTGAGCATATTCTTTTTGGTATTGGGTGGTGGAACTGGAGCGTGCTCCATCCACTCCATGCATTGACCTGGTATTGCAGTACTTCCAGGACCAGTGCAAAAAAAAAAAAAAAAAAAAAAAAAAAAAAAAAAAAAAACCCTCCCTTCTGCCCACCTCCGAGCAGGGGCAGGGCAAGTGCCCTCCCCAGCTGTTACCTGATTGGTAGACATGTTCCACCAATCCAAAGTGTCCTTCTCCAAACCAGACTTGCCAGGCAAAAGCAGCGAGGCTGCCACAGAAGGTTGGTTCCCAAAGCCCACCTTAGGGAAAATGGTGTGATGGATGAACTTGTATTTTGGTGCCCACCGCACACAAGTCAGCGGTGCTGCTTCAGGAAGGAGCAAGACAGGCAGATTGGAGCAGGTGCTATCCCATCCACACATACCTGGCCCAGCTCCTCCTGAGCAGCAGCTGAAAGCAAGGTGCAGGCAGGGCTAGGAACTGCTCCTCCTGCCTGAGGCAGAGATCGGCTGAGATAGGGCAAGGCAGGGGAAGAGCACTGCTGTAAGTACAGGCTGCTTACACATGTGTGTGCATGTGTGTGTATGTTTGGAGCCCCCCTAACTATGGCACCCTGGGCAATTGCCCACACCACCCACTCCTAAGGCCAGCTCTGTGGCTAAGGTACTGGCAGGAAAATAAAGATGAGGTGTAAGCTAGTCAGCTGGAGGCAGGTCAGTGCCAGCCATAGTGAGAGCTGGCACAGTTCTGTGGGGACTGCTTCTAATTTACACCCTGGAAAGAGAGTTCCTGAAGAGCCCGTGAAAGAGCTGGTGGAAGGCTCATGAAGCAGAACTCAGATCGACGTTGCACCTCTTCCCTACCTCCTTATGGGAGCAGGAGACTCCTTGCTGGCCATTTTCTGCCAGATTCTGGAGCCTTTGCACTGACTACTTTTTGTATCCAGCTGAACTGAGGATCAGTTGTGATCTGGCCCTTAGCACATAATAGTGACGGTCAGTGAGTCATATAGAGTATCGCTGTGCAGAGATACAAGATCCCAATCATTATTTCTGTTCTTTGTTTCTTTCCTTTCTCTTCCTCTATGGAGTTCCCCACTCCCATAATGCTGACAAAAATAAGACTTGCGCCAGCTGCCCAACCATTCCTCCCATCTAGCAGGACAGAGCTTGTTACGGGACAGAGGACTGGGGAAGAGGTGTAGGGTGGGTACAAATCTGAGTTCTGCTATGCCAGCCTTCCACCAGCACAGGCTCTTCAGGTACTCTCCTTCTGGGGTGTAACTCTCCTTCGCCTTCTCTCCCTCCACAAAATCATGCCAGCTCTCACCATGGCTGGCACTGACTTGTTTTTAGGTGATTAGCTTGCACCTCACCCTTTTCTTCCTAGTAGTGACTCAGCCACAGAAGAGAACCAGCCTTCCAAGTTTGGTGTCTTTCCCCTAGTTTCATAGTTAGTAGGGTCGGAAGGGACCTGAGCAGATCATCAAGTCCAACCCCCTGCCATGGGCAGGAAAGAGTGCTGGGGTCAAATGACCCCAGCTAGGTGAATATCTAGCCTCCTTCTGAAGACCCCCAGAGTAGGAGTGAGCACCACTTCCCTTGGAAGTTGGTTCCAGATCCCAGCCACCCTGACTGTGAAGTAGCACCTCCTGATGTCTAGTCTGAATCTACTCTCAGTCAACTTATGGCCATTATTCCTTGTTACTCCCAGTAGTGCTTGGGGGAACAGGGACTTTCCCATTGCCTGCTGGTCCCCCTTGGCCAGTTTATAGACGGCCACCAGATCCCCTCTCAGCCTTCTCTTTTGGAGGCTGAACAGGTTCAGGTCCCGTAGCCTCTCTCCGTAGGACCTGCCCTGCTGCCCCCTGATCATGCAAGTGGCCCTCCTCTGGACCCTCTCCATGTTGTCCACATCCCTCCTGAAGTGCGGC
>NW_017728918.1:69445173-69465892 GCF_001723895.1 Crocodylus porosus | reverse complement strand
ACTAAGCCCGGCGGTGGGGGGTTGTGGGAAGGGGCAAGGGGAGGTGGGGGGTCGCAACGCTGAGAGGGAAAGGAGATAGATACACACATACCCGTTACAGTGGTCCGCAATGTTGGAGGAAGTGGCTTGGAAAAAGCGTCTCAGTCCATAAAGTCCAATTGCGGGGGTCCTCTTTGGGTGGGGCGGGGTTGTCCGTGGCGGCGAAATCCTTTCGATGCGAAGCGAAGCGGGGGGGGCGGTTCAGGCAGCAGTGTCTATGAGCTGGCAGTGCAATGCTGTAGCCAGTAGGGCAAGTAATACTCTGGCATGCATCAATTGATGCATCTCCAGCAAAGCCAAGAAGGTCATTCTTCCACTCTACTCAGCACTGGTGAGACCACAGCTGGAGTACTGTGTCCAGTTCTGGGCACCACACTTTAACAAGGATGTGGACAAGCTTGATCAGAGTCTTACATGGCAAGCCATACAAGGAAGGGCTTGGGGATCTGAGACTCTTCAGCCTGAAGAAAATAAGGCTGAGAGGGGACCTGGTAGCAGCTTACTGCTACACTAGGGGAGTATGTCAAGGACTTGGTGAGCAGCTGTTGGCCGGGGCACCCAAGAGGAAAACCAGGAGTAATGACCACAAACTCCTGGAAGACTGATTCAGGCTCAACATTAGGGAAAACTTCTTCACGGTCACGGTGTCCAGACTATAAAATAAGCTCCCTCCAGAGGTGGTGCAACCACCTACCCTGGAAATCTTCAAGAGGAGACTAGACAGTCACCTTGCTGGGGTCACCTGACCAGTTATCTTTCCTACTTGGTGCAGAGGGCTGGACCTGAGATCTTCCAACGTCCCTTCTCGCCTTACAATCTATGAAACTACCTTGACTGAATTAGGATTTTGCTGTATATCATGTGAGCTCTTTATGAGAGGCTATGTGTTAGCCAACAGAAGGTATGAACACACCCTTTTTACTACTGAAGACAACTCCAGAAGATGCCACTTAGACTAGAAGCCAGACTATGCCATGGATACAGATGAAACTACAAGTCCTTACTTGGAACTTGTACTAGGGAGGCATGGGGATCCTGCTAGACCTTTAAGAAGCCAGGGTGGCTCATTCCCAAGAAAAGTAACTGTAGGGGCAGGATCTGGGGCAAAGTAACCTGACTGAAAAAAAGAGAGAGTTGAGTATAGATACTGAGAGGGACAGAGACAGGACAACTCACAGGGACCTGCTGGACTCCTACCAAAGGGGCTGTGGAACTGATCTGAAACCTGGGCTGCAAGGATCTCAGGCAAAAATGACTACTCCCTGTAACTGCAACAAGGGGTGAAGACCAAGGAAGGAAAAGATTGAGAGTTAATAATGAGGACAATGTTGGCACAGTCAGCAGTAGGTATAAATCAGTCCTGATTAAATTTTAGCAGGAAATTTGAAGATTTCTAAGCATCAAAGCAGCAGGGTTCTGGAACAGCCTTCCAATTAGAGCAGCGGGGGCAAAAACCATAACAACTTTTAGGATGGAGCTTGGTCACTTTACAGAAGGGGATGTATGGAGTAGTGCCTGCAACAGCCAGGAGTCAGAGTCCATGACATGGTAGGTCCCTGCTTGTCCTGTGCTCCTTCATAACTCAGTTCCTATTTTCCTGTTCTCAGTAAAGTCAACACCACTGTTATTTCCTGCTTCATTCTTCCTTTTCCCGGGTTTGTTTTATCCCCTGTGTGGGGGGGGTTTCACTCTTTGCCAGCTAGTAGCATTTGATCCACATGTCTGGCACAGAGAGGCATCTCTTTGAGAGGAAGCACTTATGGAAAAAAGAACCCAGAAACTGATCCACACAATGGGAGGAGAGAAGCTGCTTCAGGTATTGGAGAGAAGAGAGGGGAGAGGTTACCTGTATAACAAAGGTATGGGGCTTTGTTCTAGACATCTGCCCATTTTCAAGTTAGAAAATGTCCATAAAATGGAAAGACTTGAGTTGGAAAATGAACATTCTTGGATGAAAAGGTATATGAGAACACTTTCCTCCTGGGATATCTGTGACGCTCATTTTGGGGAGCTGGGTTGGTTGGATTTTTGGCTGTATGTATTGCAATGTGCAGCTCCTCTCATCCTAACTGGTTGGACCAGTGTGGTCAGAAGAGTTAATGCAAGCCATTTGTGCAAGACAGTAGCTATAAATCTCATGCTGTCTTTGATCTAGGCAATTAAAATAAAGAATTAGGAAGAAGAAGCTCCGTGCTTCTCCCTGCGTCAGTTTAAATGTGAGGGTTATTTCTTGCACCCCTCTTCCACCTCGAAGGTCCATTCAGGATTTTAGGGGGACAGTGTGCCAACTGCAGCACTTTGGGGCTCACTTTTAGCAGAAAATCCTCCAGTGCTCTGTTTGCTGAAAAAGCAGCTTCTCTGCAAGTGTAGCATCAGTGACAGATCTGTTTTAGTATTTTGAATGGGGAAAAAAAATCTGGGCATTGTGCTTTTTCAAACATTTTTTTGAGCTCCGGTAATTAAAATAAATCTTTCATTTGCAAGTGTTAGCCATGACACATACTGTAGATTAGACCTAGGTGATAAATACGTGCTCTGCTATGTTTCATAATGCATCATTTTCTCAAACTTATAATTAAATTAAAATTGTGTTCTGTGTGGGCACACAGTAATAGGTCATTAACTTTATTGATTATGCTATAGCATGGTTCTCCAAGTGACAGGATACCCGGAATTGTAACTACTAGCATACGTACTGATATAAATGGGCATAACTCCTCTGATTTCAGTGGCAATTTATACCAGTTAAATCTTGTATGGCTTGGTGGCAGAGCTGGGCAAAACAGGACAAAACATACAAAAACTCATCTGGTTTGGAAATGTGTTAAACAATCAGGTAAGTACATAGGTTGCTGAAGAATCCAGAAGCTTTTCAGCAGCAGGTTGCACCCACAGGTGAAATTAGTGTGCCTGCATAAACTCTGGTGCAGTTTGTGCTGGAGTTTAATGCTCCCAGGTGCAGTGTTTACATGTGTGTCTGGGACCACAGCACGTTGAGCCAGGGCAATGCAGCCCCAGTTGGCAGGGTGCCCAAGGGATTAGCCTGCCAGTCCAGAGCTGCTCCACCCTGGATTAACATGCTGGGGAGGAGCTAGCAGGGGCACAAGCCCCTGCACTGTAGCATCCTCATGCCCCAGCCAGCCCTGGTCAACATCTACATGAGCGTTATGGCAAAGTAAATAACGCCGCTCTAGGATATTATTTATGTTGGGCAGTACTATCCTATGGCAGAATTCATTAGTTTACTCTGGCCTAATAACACTGTATGTATAGACAGCAATGTTTTATTGTGGAGCTAATTAATCAACTCTGCAGTAAAGCATGCATGCCCCCATGGAGAGTGATTAGTAAATTCACATGTAGCATCTGCAGGGAAAACAGGATGGTTTTGACTGAATTTTGACCAACGGATTTTTTCCCCAAGCCTCATAGCATAAAAGTCTGGAGTTGTAAAGCAAAATAGATTGAGCACAGGGAAGGTAAACCTTTTTGCACAGTGTTTCCCCAAGAAGCATGAGCACACATTTCCACAGAGTTCTAATCACTGACTTCTGGGCATGGAGCACAAGCCTCTCTGAGGATCTGGCTCAAGAGCTGTATGTACTTAGCACACAGTTTCATTACAGATTGGATTTGGAGGTAGAATGTTTGTGTAATTTGCAGAAATATATAATCTGCTAGTGTATGTCTATGTAAGATTATATGTATACATAAATGTAGCTAAACAGACTGCTGGATTTCTTCTGAAACCTTTATTATAAAAACTAGAAAATTGCCCATCAAGAATGATGGGGGGGCAGGTGGGGACAGAGCCCTGTGTCTGCTCCCCCCTTGTCTGGGCCCACTGCTCCCCCTTGCCCCCCTCCAGCGGCAGCAGCGGGGGGGCAGGGGGACACGCTTCAGTCAGTGTTTCCCCATCCCTCAGCAATCTTAGTTTAAAGCCCTATCTAGAAGATTGGCCACCCTGGCTGAGAACAGGGACTTACCTCTCTGTATGAGGTGGATGCCATCCCTTCCCAGGAGTCCTCTCTCCCTGAAGTGTGCGCTGTGGTCAAAGAAACTGAAGCCCTCTCAGTGTCACTTCCACCGGAGTTGTCAGTTCACTTCCTCAATGCATCCTTCCCTCCAAGAACCATGGCCCACAACTTGGAGCGCAGAGGAAAAGACTATGTGTGCCCCCAAACCCTTAAGCCCAGCCTCCAGAGCCCTGTAGTTCCTCATGACCCAGTCTGGATTGCTCCTGGCTGTGTCATTTGTTCCCACATGGATGAGGAGCATCCTCTCTGTGCCCAACAATAACAGCAAGGGGACCTGCTTTGAGATCCCATCTAGGAAGCCACTCTACACATGAACAGTCAAGATGTGTCAGGCCAGTATCATGGTCCCAGCACAGCCTGAAAGTGGCACCTAGTGGCAGCAATGCCAGAACAAGCCCGGCCAGGTGGCATTCCCTATAAAAACTCCCTATCACCAAAAGGACCAAGATAAGTTTCCTAATGGGTTCTTAGATGGACATCAGAGGGACACCAACCCACCAACTGTTGACACTGACTTGGTACAGAGTCACTTGGATGGATTGGATGTGTTTAAGTCAGCAGTCCCAGGTAAGCTTCATCAAAGAATACTGAAGAAATTGGCTGGTGTCATAGTGTCACCCTGTGGGGTCAGGCCAACTCTCAGGATCTGAATATTGTGCTGTTAGACAGGAGGGTGTGACACAATTGCATATATACAAACACACAAATCAATCAGGTGCATACACACACACACTAACAGCTCAGGCACACACACATCCAAACTAGCCTAGACACATGCATACCTGTCACCAATTCAAGCACATACACTATACATCCCAGAAGTTAGACACAGATCACTAATTTGTATATCATGCACACAATGCCATATATATACACACACACACATACATACATACACACACACACACTCTCACACCAGCAACTCAGATATACGCATGTTCAAAATAACTAGTTTAGGTTTATGCACACCTATCACCAGTTTAAGCCCATACATGCTACACACACCAAATTTAGACAGAATCAGTTACCAGTTACCAGCACCAGCACATTCAATACACATATATGGATTATTAATTCATATACCACACACACACACAATGATATCTATATATGTATATATATGCGTATTTACTACCTCAGGGTTGCAAATGACAGTGGTTTTATTGAACAGGGGAGATGGTGACACAATGTCAAATTGGTTCCCTTGCACCCACACACACACGCACACACAATGGCAGCAAGGGTTAGAGAGGCTCGGTGCAGAGACTGCTATTTTGTATCACCTCGAGATCAGCCCAGAACACTACCAGCGGCTCTTCCAAGCAAAGAAGGGAGTGGAAGAGAGGCGACCGTGGTTGTTACTCCAGCGACTTCAGGATCTCTTCAGAAAGTGGGTCAATTTGAGTACGTGTATGCTGGCGTGACCCTCGTGGACCAGATCGTACTAGAGCAATTTGTGAATGATTTGGAAGAGAGAACCCAGCACTAGGTCTGCCAGCACTCCCCAGAGTCCTGCGACGAAGCATTGAAACTGGCTGAGGTATTTGTGGCCAGGGAGTGGCATTACCCATGGGGGAAACGTGGACCCCCACCACCGGCACCAATGACAAGAGAAGTGGAGCGGCGGAGACCTGGATATAGGGCCCCAGGAGGGGACATGGTATGCTACCATTGTGGCCGGATGGGGCACTTTGCCTGGGAGTGTCCGGGGCGGTCCTTGAGAGGTGCCGGATGCAGAGCTCTGAGCGAGGGATGGTTGAGTTCCCTAAAGAACCCATTCAAGGGGAGCCCATGAACTGTAGTTTTGGGACAGGGGGCGAGAGCCCAGTATGGAGGCACCCTGTGGTGAAAGCCTAGGTTGAGGGTTGCCCGGTATGGGCTGTGCTAAATTCCGGATGCTCTCAGTCACTGATTAAAGCTGAACTTTTGCTAGACGTCCACGATTGTGGACCAGTAAGAGAGGAACCAGTAAGTGTGTCATGCCTTCATGGGGAAACTCAGGCTATACGCCGAGCGTGGACACGTCTCCGAGTTATGGAGCATCATGGGGAGTTGTTGGTGGGCCTTGACCCCCGCATGTGTGATATATGCTTTTAGGGTGAGATTGGGCACCGCTGTATGATGTTATGGACAGAGTGTGGGATGTCAAGACCACGCGCAGGACCCTAAAAATATGAGAGGGATGGCTCAGTGACTCCAAGGAAGGAGATGGAACCCCGTGGGAAGAGGGGGATGCTGTAGCAGACTGGCAAGACATTGCCAGCGGCCAACAATTCCGGCAGGCACAGGAAGAAGATCCTGAACTGCAAGAACTTTGGACGCAGGCAAAGGATGAGGCTCATCAGCCGACGTCAGTCTCCAACCCGTACTTCAAGGTAAGATGCCACCTCTTGTATTGGGTCCAACCTGGCGGGGTGGAGAAAGAAGATAGGGTACAACTGGTGGTACCTTCTTGTTTCCGGAAGGCGGTATGGCAACTGGCACACGCCAATCCAGTAGGGGGCCACTTGGGGAGGGACTGAACAATAGGCAAGATATCCCGGTGGTTCTTCTGGCCAGAAATGGGAGAAGAAGTGGCCTGGTGGTGCGCAGAGTGCCCCATGTGCCAAAAGACTAGGGAAGACCAGCCCCCCCGATCCCCAGCGAGACCCGTGCCTGTTATTGATCTACCCTTCTCCCGAATTGCCATGGATATCATTGGTCCTTTACCTCGCAGCAGTAGTGGATACCAATACATCCTGGTGTTCGTGGATTAGGCTACAAGATACCCCAACACTGTGCCTTTGAGATCAGTAACAGCACCCCGAATAGCTGAGGAATTGGTGAAATGGATAGCCCACATGGGGATTCCCCATGAGATCCTCACAGATCAAGGGCAAAACTTTATGTACAGGGTCCTGCAAGGGATGTGTCAAACCTTGCGAATCAAACACCTGTGGACATCGCTCTATCACCCCCAGACCAATAGGTTGGTGGAGCAGTTAAACAGAACCCTAAAGAAGGTACTAAGACAGTGCAAACAGGGTGACCCATGGCATTGGGACCTGATGCTCCTGCTGGCTTTGTTTGTACTCAGAGGTGCCTCATTGGAATCTCTGGCGTATTCTCCTTTTGAACTCGTGCTAGGCCATCAACCCTGAGGTTTGTTGCAGATCCTCTGGAAAGAGTGGGAACAGGGCCCCACGGTCATCTCCAGCCCATCAAAATATCAACAAGCGCTCCAGCACCATGTCCAGAGCACCCAAGACCTGGCTGCTGACAACTTGAGACAGGCTCAACAGCGACAAAAGGAAAAGTATGACTTACATGCGAGGGAGCGGGAATTTCAACTGGGGCAGGAGGTGCTGGTCCTATTACCCACCTCACACAGTAAGCTGTTAACCCAGCGGCAAGGGCCATTCGAAATTATATGATGGCTCGGCCCAGTCAACTATGAGGTATACCTCCCAGATCACTAAAGAACGAAACGGATTTACCATGTTAATCTGTTACAGGAATGGCAACAGCCTGAAGGATGGGCGGCATTCAGAGAAGAGACAGCCGAGGATCCTGGGCCACAAGAACTCAGCCTGGACCCCGGGGTTCCAGAACCCTTAAAGGTTGTCCGAGTGAGTGACGAGCTAACGACACCTCAGAAAAGGGAAATGGGGGATCTCCTCAAAGAATTTAAGGAGGTCTTTTTGGAGGATCCCAGATGGGTAAAGGATACCTACTACTCTATCCATACACCCCCAGGCACAATCGTATGAGACTGGTGGCGGCCAATACCTCACCATTTAACAGATGAGGTACGTAAGGAGGTGGAAAAGATGCAGGCACTTGGTGTCATTAAGCCATCCTGAAGCCCATGGCGAAATTCCTTGGTGCCAGTACGAAAACCAGACAGGACCCTGAGGCTCTGTGTTGATTACTGAAGGTTAAATGAAGTAGCCACATTCGGTGCCTTCCCCATGCCATGGGTAATGGAACTAGTGGAACGAATCGGGGCAGCCCAGTTCATAACCACCTTAGACTTAGCCAAGGGGTATTGGCAGATCTCCGTGCAGCCATGTGATTGTCCTAAGACAGCCTTTGGAACCCCCTGGGGCCTATACGAATTCGTAAAGATGCCATTCGGCTTGCACAGGGCTGCTGCCACCTTTCAGAGACTAAAGGAGCGCATTCTGGTGCCACATGCAGAATACATGGCGGCATACATCAACGACATCGTCATATTCACTCAATCATGGGGCCAGCACCTACGCGCCCTTAGGGTGGTATTAAACGAGCTCCGGAGGGCAGGTCTGACTGCAACCCCCTGCAAGTCCGCTATCGCACATAAGCACACAAAATACCTGGGGTTCCTTGTGGGTCAGGGGACCATCAGGTTATTGGAAGACAAGGTCTGAGCTATTCACTTGTTCCAAGCCCCACAAACACTCAAACAGCTGCAATCCTTCTTAGGATTGGTGAATTACTACCGCAGATTCGTCCCCCGGTTTTCAGAAATAGCGTCACCCCTGTCAGAAGCCCTAAAGGGGTAACATCAGAAAGGGGTCAAGTGGACGGGGGTCATGTTATGCAGTTTTCAGGCCTTAAAAAAAAGCCCTGTGTGAAGATGTGCTTATACACAACCCTAATTTTAATAAACCTTTTACATTGCAGATGGACACTTCTGAAGTCGCTATTGGGGCAGTGCTGACCCAACAAGGCGCAGACTTGGACCGGCCCATAGCCTATGTGAGTCAGAAATTGCTACCAACCAAGACCAGGTATGCAACAATCAAACAGAAATGCCTTGCGATTTGGTGGGTGGTGGAGCACTTCCATTATTACTTACTCGGGAGGGAGTTTACGCTCGTCATGGACCATGCACCCCTGAAATGGCTCAGTTCAGCCAAAACCGACAATGCACCCATAGGCATTGGCACGGCGACCCTTTAAATTCCATATCATGTACCACCCCGGGAAAGACAACATAACGGTGGACTTCTTGTCTAGATGCAACGACGGCGCCAACCAAGACAGCGATCGGCGAGGTTGTTGGCCCCCACAGCAGATTGCAGGTAACGATGGCACGCAACTCATGGAACTGCCACAAGGCAACTGGCGGGGGGGTTAAGTCCTGGGAGACAAAGTAATGAGTGGCACTTACCAGCAGCTCAGGACGGGACGTGCACGGGGCAGAAAGAGGAACCCGCACAGCTCATTAGCTGCCTTTTTGTTCAATTACAGCCAGCTGATGACATCAGCATCGGACGCCAGCCAGCGGAAATAAGAACAGCGGCGGCTGCCGCGGAGGGGGCAGACAGTACGGGTGAAGAGCTGCAGCTGCTGTCAGTGACGGGAGGAACCTTCACTGCAAGACCCACGGAGCCAGGAAAGCCGGCAGGGACACGTGTGGAGCGAGGCAGAACATCCCAACAGGAGCCCATGCCAGACAATGTGGGAGCTGCAGGCATGTTACCCGAAGACACGGCTGGAGTGGCATCTGGGAGCGATGCAACCCACAGGTGGGGTGCTTGGATGACAGGGCACGGAGAAAGCCATGCCAGGTAGGGAAGACCCTAGGAGAGCCCTGAGAGGGTGCAGTCGGGGCGGGCATTGCCGCCAGTCCCAGATAGAGTGACGGGTAGAAGAGAAGAACACTGGAGGTGATTGGTCCGGGGTGGACCAGAAGGAAACCCCAAGGAGTGTTTGGGGTAGGCTAGTAAAAGGGTAGGGAGTGACCTGGCATTTTGTATTTTGTTGGTCTGTATATTTAGTCACCCCTGACAAAAGGGCAGAGAGATAGGGGTTTTTACCCCAAGGGCTGAGGCTGAAGAGAAGCCTCTATAAGTTTACCTTTTTTTTGGGTATGTTTTCTCCCTGAAGGAAGGGGTGAAGCCGAGGAGGACAGTTAGGAAGGTCCTTATGGCAGTCACAGTGGCTAGGGGCCACTCAAAGGCAGACCGGGAGGTGTTACCCCACAGTGGGGAACAAGACCAATGGACGGGTGACACACCAAAGGTGGCGTGAGGCTGGGGTGTAGGGGTGGCAGACCCCTGTGAGTGACCGCCAGGTGAATCCCGGGCCACCAGGTATCCCGTCAACTGACCCCTCCTACTGAGGAACAGCAAGTCGTGGCAGGTGAGAGCAGGGCTGGTGACACGGGAAGAAGAGAGCTACTCTGGCACAGACACGATCCTGGGAGGTGTTTGACATCCACCTGTAGAGCAAAGATCACTCGAGAGCGGTTATTTGAAACGTGGCGGTCACACAGTACAAGGACAAGTGCAGAGTGCTGCAGCTAGGGTGTAAAAATATCCAGCACACCTGCTGGCTGGGAAGTGACCCTCTCTGCAGCACAGAAGCGGGAAGAGAGCTCAGAGTCATAGTGGACTCCAAGATGAACATGAGTTGTCAGTGTGACAAAAATCATCAGCAAAGCTAATCACACTTTATCATGCATTAGCAGATGCACAACAAATAGATCCAAGGAGGTGATACTTCCCCTCTATGCGGCATTGGTCAGATCACAATTGGAATACTGCATCCAGTTTTGGGCGCCATACTTCAAGAAGGATGTTGATAGACTCGAGAGGGTCCAGAGGAGAGCCACTCGTATGGTCAGGGGCTTACAGGGCAAACCCTATGAGGAGAGACTGATGGACCACAAGAGAAAGCTGAGAGGTGATTCTGTGGCTGCCTACAAATTCATTAGGGGGACGCAGCAAGGGATCAGACAGGCTCTGTTCACCAGGGCACCTCTTGGGATAACAAGGAACAATGTTTACAGACAGAGAGCAGATTTAGGCTAGATATCAGGAAAAACTTCTTCACGGTAAGGGTGGCCAAAATTTGGAATGGGCTTCCAAAGGAGGTGGTGCTCTCCCCTACCTCAGGGGTCTTTAAGAGAGGACTGGATAGGCATCTTTCCTGCCTAGGCAGGAGGTTGGACTCAATGATCTGTTGAGGTCCCTTCTGACCCTAGCGTCTATGAATCTATGACCTCCAGTGGTGGCTGCTGCATGGTGCCCTGACAACCTGGACCTTTTGCCCCTCCTTAAACCCTGGAACATATGTGGGCTGCCTCTTCTGCATCCATGGTTTAGCCTGCCTCCAGCTGTGGCTAATCTTTACTACATTTGTGCCCCAGGCTCGGTGTGACAAGGGGGTCTTCCCAGGGCTAGATCATGAGTTAGCCTGTCCACCTGCCTAGGGCAGTCTATCCTGACTTGCCTGCCCATTCGCTACCCCAACACCGGGGTGCTATCCATGGCTCTGTACCTTCTCTACACCATGGCCCATGCCTCACTGATGGCATCCAGAGTATTATTACTCCCTGGCTTCAGGCTGGGACAGACTCAGTACACTGCTGGGCCTCTTTCACACTGACACTCATTCTGCCCCCCTCTCACAAGGGCCTCTTGTATACCTCCCATTACTGGGCCACACTCAGCTGCCCTGCTGTCTTGAGCAACCCCACTAGGCCATCAGACTTTACTACTCTCACTCCGGGTCAGCACATGCAGCAACTTTGATACGTTTACACTCCCCTACTCTCTGTGGCCTTTCCTTGTGCCAAACACCGGACTGACTTTGCCCCTAGCCTGCAACAGGCAACTTGATCCTCGTCTCACTCGTGGGGCTTGCTCATGTACTGTCCTTCAAGCTGCTCTTGCAGACCTACTCAATACATCCCTGGTGTGCAGTCCTTCACACCATCCTTGCAGCCCTATTCTGTGCCACCCCCCCGATACACAATCCTTTGAGTGCCTCTTTGCACCCTACTCTGTGGGGGCCTCCACACCAATACTACCCCTTTTGGGCGTCCAGGGTCTTATACCCCCGCTGGGCTTAGGTCCCTGTTCTCACCCAGGATGGCTGATGTTCTAGATAGGACTTTAAAAGAAGATTGCTGGGGGATGGGGAACCACTGACTGGACCATGCCCAGGGACCAACATACAAGAAAGCTCCATAGATGGGGACATTAGGAGAGCAGCTCTTGCAGGAGTTGAGGGAATAGTTCTTCAGTGTGACAGGAAGCTGAGGGTCTCAGTTGGAGGACTCAGGTGCCTGTACACTAATGCCAGGAGCATGGGGAAGAAGCAGAAGGAGCTAGCCCTCCTACTCTTCAGTGGGCATTACAATCTAGTAGGGATTATGGAGACCTGGTGGGACTCCTCACGTGATTGGGATGTAGCCATAGAGGGTTACACCCTGCACAGAAGGGACAAAATAGGGAAGAAAGGTGGAGGTGTAGCTGTCTATATGAGAGAGCAGTACACCACCTTGGGGGCTGACATTGGCTCCAAAGAAGAATGGGTTGAAACTCTCTGGGTCAAACTGCAGGGTGGGGCATGGGGGGAGGTCATGGTGAGAGAGACCTAACTGTAGGTGTATATTACAGACCACAGAACCAGGGGGAGGAGCTCAATCTGGAGTTCTCTTAAGAACTGACAGAGGCCACCAGTGCATGAGACATGGTCATCATGGGCGACTTCAGTTATCCAGACATCTCTTAGGAGGAACACTTGGCCAAGTTACATTGGTCGTGTTCCTTCCTGACCTGTATTGAAGAGCTCTTCCTGACTCAGGAGGTGCACAGGCCAACCAAAGGTAATGCTCTCCTAGACTTAGTCTTGGCCAAAGGAGACTTTCTGGTGACCGACTTGAACAGAGGGCAACCCTGGGTGACAGCTACCATCATGTTCAGTGTCCCTCACAAAGCAGGCAAACTGGATAGCAGGACTGAAGTTTTGGACTTCAACAATGCAAATTTCAACAAGCTTGGGACAATAGTAGGGGAAGTGCTGAGGCACCAGGAACCAAAGGCAAAAGGAGTGCGCAAAGGGTGGTCATTCCTGAAGGACTCTGAAGCACGAATCCTTGAAGCACAAAGGAAGTCCATTCCCATGTGGAGGCAAGGTAGCAAAAGGGCTGGGAAGTCTTCTTGGCTAAACAGTGAAATCATGGTCCTCTTAAAAAAGAAGAAAGAGGGGTACAAACAATGAATGCTTGGGGCAGTCCCCAAGGATCAGATTAGAAAGGCTAAGGCAGCAACTAAACTTAAATTAGCAATGGAAATCAAGGACAACAAGAACTCTTTTTTTTAGGTACATAGGGAACAGGGAAAACAAACCAGAATCTGGGGCTTCGCTCAACAACTCAGGACAGCTGGTCACTGACACTTAGGAGAAAACTGAATTCCTGAATGACTACTTTGCTTCAGTATTTCACCAGGCCAAGGGGAAAATCATGCCAGATAGGGCACAGAATGGGCATGGTGGGAATAACTACCTTTCTACTATTGACGTTGAACTGGTGCATGTTCAATTAAAAAAATTAGACATATATAAGTCAGCAGGGCTGGATGAACTTCATCCGAGAGGGCTGAAAGCTGACCAAAGTCATCACAGAACTCCTGGTGAAGCTCTTCCAAAACTCGTGGTGCTCTGGAGAGGTCCCTGAGGAATGGAAGAGGGCCAGTGTTGTGCCCATCTTCATAAAGGGGAGGAGAGAGGACCCAGGTAACTATAGGCCAGTTAGCCTAATTTCTATCCCAGGGAAAATCCTGGAAAAAGTCATTAAGGAGTCTATGGGCAATAGGCTTAGAGACGGTAGGATTCTGAATGACAGCCAGCATGGCTTCATCGCAGGCAGGTCTTGTCTTACCAACCTCGTCTCCTTCTACAACCAGGTAACTCACCACCTGGATAAGAGAGAGGAGGTAAACACTGTATACCTTGACTTCCAAAAGGCCTTTGGTCTGTTATCCCACAATGTTCTCATGGGAAAATTGGAGGATTGTGGGCTTAACTGCACAACAGTTAGGTGGGTAGGAAGCTGGTTGCAGGGCAGGACCCAGAGATTCCTAATGAACAGATCTATGTCATTCTGGTATGAAGTGGCCAGTGGTGTCCCTCAGGGGTAAGTGCTTGGCCCAGTTCTTTTCAACATCTTTAACAGCTCAGTGGCCAAGTTCACGGATGACACCAGGTGATGGGGGAGTGTGATCACGCTTGAAGATAGGCTGCAGATACAGGTGAACCTAGACAGGCTAGCAAGTTGGGTGGATCAGAACCAAATGAAGTTCAACATTGAGAAGTATCAAGTGCTCCATCTGGGGATGAACAATCCTCAACATACCTACAGGCTCAGTGGTGCCAAACTGACTAGCACCATGACTAAAAGGGACCTAGGGGTACTAATAGACCATGGTATGAATATAAGCTGTGAGTGCGGCACTGTAGCCAGCGGGGCAAATAAAACTCTGGCATGCATCAATCAATGCATCTCCAGCAAAACCAAGGAAGTCATTCTTCCACTTTACTCAGCATTGGTAAGACTGCAGCTGGAGTACTGCATCGAGTTCTGGGCACTACACTTCAACAAGGACATGGTAAAGCTTGAGAGAGTCCAGAGAAGAGCCACCTGTATGATCAGAGACTTGCACAGCAAGCCATATGAGGAAAGTCTAAGAGACCTGGGACTCTTCAGCCTAAAAAAGAGAAGGCTGAGAGAGGACTTGGTAGCATCTTACTGCTACATCAGGTGAATACATCAGGGGCTCATTGAACAACTGTTCACTAGGCACCCTTGGGGAAAACCAAGAGTAATAGCCACAAACTCCTGGAAGACCGTTTCAGACTTAACAGTAGGAATAACTTCTTCACAGCTAGCGTGTCCAGACTGTGGAACAGGCTCCTTCCAGGGGTGGTGCAATCACCTACCCTAGAAATCTTCAAGAGGAGACTGGACGGTCACCTTGCTGGGGTCACCTGACCTCAGTTGTTTTTCCTGCCTTGTATAGGGGGACTGGACCCAATGATCTTGCAAGGTCCCTTCCAGCCCCTTAAAAGCTATGGATCTATGGATCAGCAGGATACTAGGCCTGCCACTCTCGTAGCTGTCTGTGGCCAGACATAGGCAGGGACGGGGATGGTACAGATAGAGAGAGATGCATGTGAGTTTTACAGTCCACTAAATCACCCAGGTGGATGATTAAGTTAGAGCATGTATGCAGCTCCCCTGAAATCAGCGGAAATACTCATATGTTCTGAAGTTAAGCGTGTGCTTATGTGTTTTGCTGAATCAGGACCTCGGGGCTTATTTTGTGAAGTGCTTAAAGACAGGTACATGTCACACATCATGCAAACTTGAGACTGAATCAGAACAAGTGACCCACCAGGTTCTCTCATCACTGTTAGAAAATGCCTGAGCTTCATGAACCAACTAATAAAAGACTTGAATTATGGTAGTATCTCCAAAGCCACAGAATGCATTATTGCCATCAAGTTGCTTGCCATGAAGTTAGGACTTATTTCCTAACATGAAGTCTCAAATACCATTAGAAAAGGCTCTGAACATTTTCTTATTCTTTCTGAAATGTAATGTTCTAGTTTCAAGGAGAAGAGAGCAGTAAACTATTACACTAAGGATTTTTTTTTTCTTTTTCTCTCTCTGTACTCTGACTCTCATCCAAATCCTTGAATCTGTTTACTGCTTACTCCTTTGATTGAAGTACTCCATTGCTGAGGCGGCTGCTTCTCCCTGGGCTCCGGCTGCAGCTGAATGCTTCAGTTTTAAAATGTGAACAAAGGGAATGTGCCACTGGGGAGTGAGGCACTGATGTGAGGGCTTGCAGGGCTGAGGTTATCTCCTCCCACCAAGAGACAATGTGCTAAAGACTTATCTTCATTCTTGTGTATGATAAACACTATTTAAACATCTGCTAAATTCTAAAGCTGCTTTCACAGGCCACATTCAAATACTTTGAAGAAATATATGACAATTCAGAAATCCATATTATACAATATATTTCCAGACAGAGTCATTACAGTATAGAGCTTATTTTTCTTTTTTTCTTAAATAGAAACTGCATCTCTTAACCTCTTCCCATTTTGTATGCTACTGCTGCTATGCAACAACCTTCAGTCAGTCAACATCTTACATATGCTGAAGGGCTGAAATGTTTTGAGGTGAATATCAGGGTTGACAAGGTACTATCTGCCAACCATGACCTTAACAGGAGTTCAGTGATAGTCACTGCACTCAGTCCTTTTTCTCTAATACTGAACTGTTGATATAAAAATAAATGGAAGCTGCATTTATAAGGGGTCACATCGACACATCCTTTACTACTCACTGAGTACATCTACTTGTGAAATTAGCCCACCCAAATAAACTCCAGCATAGTTTGCCCCTGAGTTTATTGCTCCTGGGTGCAGCATTTACATGTGCGCCCCAGACCGCAGCATGTAGAGCTGGGGTGGTTCAGCCCCAGCTGGTAGGGGACCCAGGGAATCAGCCTGCCAGCCCAGAACAGCTCCCTGAGGCTCAACATGCTGTGGAGGGCTGGCTGGGGCACAAAGGTGCTACAGTGTGGGACTAGCCAACAGGCAGCCCCTCACTGTAGCACCCTCTGCCCCAGCCAGTCCAGGTCACCATCTACATGTGCGTTGCAATGGAGTAAATAACTCCTTTGTAGGATGGTACTTGTCTTCTTCAATACGAATCTGCAGCAGAGTTAATTAGTTTACTCCAGCCTAATAGCTCCACACATGTAGTCAGAGATGCTTTACTGGCAGCTAATTAGGCAACTCCACAGTGAGAGCATTTATACATATAACTTTTTATTCCATGGTGTGCTGGAGAGCTGGTGGGTTGGAACAGAGTTGATTGAGTCTGCTCTGCACACGAGCTGACACACACAGCACTGCGATGCATACACCCCTCCACAGCATGTTGACCCACAGGGAGCAGCTCCAGGCTTGCAGGTTGACCCCTGCGTTCCCTGCCAGCTGGGGCTGCACCACCCCAGCTCAAGATGCTTTGAGGTGTTTTAGTTCAAGTAGACTGCTGCCATGTTCTCAGAACTGATGTGCATTTTGCCACTTATACAATTGTATTTGCCGCAGCACTGGGTGTTTTTAAAAATGCCCAGCTCTGCAGCGCAAGCTTGTGTACAAATGCCCTAAGCATCTCATGTAGATGCAGTCTCTGTGTCACAATGGAGTCACAGAATCACAGAATCATAGAAAATGATGGTTGGAAGGGACCTCAGGAGGTCATCTAGTTCAACCCCCTGCTCAGAGCAGGACCTTCTCCAACTAGATCGTTCCAGCCAAGACTTTGTCTAGCCTGGTCTTAAAAACCTCCAAGGATGGAAACTCTACAACATGTCTGGGTAACCTGTTCCATTGCTGTACTACCCTCCTTGTGAGAATGTTTTCCCTAATATCTAACCTATACTTCCCTTGCTGCAACTTGAGATGATTGCTCCTTGTTCTATCATCTGCTACCACTGAAAACAGTCTAGCTCCACCGTCTCTGGAAACACCTTCACGTAGTTGAAGGGTGCTGTTCAATCCCTTCTCAGTCTTCTCTTCTCTAGACTAAATAAGACGAGTTCCCTCAGCCTCTTCTCACAAGTTATGTGGCCCAGCCCAACCATTTTTGTTGCCTTTCACTGGCCTCTCTCCAATTTGTTCACATCTTTTCTGGAGTGAGAGCCCCAAAACTGGACACAGAACTCCAGCTGTGTCCTTACCAGTGTGGCAGGCTGGCCAGTGGCAGCCCAGCTTGACAGTTTGAGCTGGATGGCTCAGGACAGTTGATGGAGCATTTCCCTTTCCTGCCAATCAGGAGAAGGCAGGAGGAAGGGTTGTCCCACCCTGACCTAGGGGTGAGGTGAAAAAGAGGACCCGAGGAGGAAACTAACCCCTCAGGCTTTCCCAATGGTTCATTTCCAATCTGGGGGTGGAGACTCTAGAAGGGATAAAACCCCATGTGCCCAGCACATGGGCAGCTTCAACAAGGGACAACAACGAAGGCTGTAGAAGAGCTGGTAGAGCTGACCAGGGACAGAGCAGTTGCCCCAGAAGTGCCCAGAAGATGCCTCTGCCAAGCAAGAAGCAGCAAGCAGCTGTGTCCCAGCCCCACCATGGAGGGAGCCGTGGCATCAGTGCACAGATTGGTGCGTGAAGGGTTTGGACAGGACCTCAGCGGCTGCATGAGGCAGCTCAGGTCCCCAGCCCTATAGCAGGCAGGAGACCTCAATGCACAGGTTGATGCACAGGGTTGGAGAGCTGAGAAGGAACTCCCGTGGCTGCACAAGGCAGCACAGGTCCCCAACCCTGTGAGCGGCAGAGGTCCCATGGTGCACGGATTGGTGCATGGGGCCATGAAAGAGCTGAAGGACTCCAGGACTGCATGAGGCAGCACAGGTCCCCAGTGCTGCATGAGGCAGGAGCCCTTGGTGCACAGATCGGTGGATAGGGCTGTAGAGCTGAAGGGACCACTGCAGCTGCAGGAAGCAGTGTGGGTCCCCATTCCTGCACAAGGCAGGTGCCACTTCAGTGCACAGGGTGGGGCAGAGAGCCAATCAGAGCTGACAGGACACCACAACCGCACAAGACAACCCGGGTCTCCAACTCCGCATGAGGCAGACACCTCCTTTGGTGCAGAGGACAGTGCACAGGGCTGTGAGCTAAGCAGAGCTGACAGGATGCCAAGGCTGCATAAGGCAGCTGCCCCTTTGGTGCACAGGGTGGTGCACGGGGCTGAGAGAGGGCTGACAGGCCCAGAGGCTGCACGAGGCAGCTCAGGCCTTCCTGCACTGAGCATCAACCACTCTAGTGAGGGAGGAGGTCTTGCATCCAATCCAGAGACAGACTAGCCTAGCCCACCAAAGCTGCTGGGAGTCATGAGTTACCCAGGAAGGGGATTTCCACAGGGGAGGATGGACCCTCCCCATTTTGGATAATCAGAAGGAAGCCCCTGACAGGGAGGGGGATGACTTGCCCTTGGGTATAGAAGAGAATCTAGGGCCCCAGTTTGTTAAAGGTGGTTTCATGGTTATAGGTCCTTCCTAGTCAGGTGACCTAGGAGAGGGTGATGGTGTTCCTTTAAGTAACAGGATCCTTTCCCAGGTACCATTTCTTCTTTGGCACAGCCGCTGTGCCATTGTTATGGTCTGGTTTCTTGTGTTGTTGGGATTATTTGTGTAACCTCGCACACTTATTGTTGTACTGAGAGGATTGTAAGCTGTTCTGTATGTGAAACCATTGTATTGGTTTATGCATATGTATCTCATTTAACGTAACCTTATCACGTATATTCACTTATTGTCCCATCACTGCCAAATTTTCCTGTTGTTGATTTGTTGTCTAACCTGTGTTTTATCATTGACTGTTTTTTTGCCTGCTGCCTGGAGGGCCCCGTTGAAGGGCAGGGGCTGCATACTAATCAGAGGGCCACAGAGGGTTAAGGCCTGTGCCTAAGTTCTGGGTTAATAAGAGTTAATGTCTATGTAAACCTATATTTGTATATAACGTATTATATATATACAAATATACATTTGTATATATACGTATGTATGTGTGTGTGTATACACACACGCATACATACACACAAACATATGTGTGTGTATATATACACACATAATCATATATATACACATAATCATATATATATATGAGATTATGTGTATAAGTTTTATATTATGTTGTACTATTAAGCCTGTAAATAGTTAAGTATCACTGGATGTCCCTGGTCTCATCTCTGCTCTACTCTGTAGGGAAAGGAGGTGAGCTGCCCTGCAGGTAGGCAGTCATGCTCCCACAGCATACATGCATCCACATAAATCCCTTCAATTGCAGAGGGGGTACCAGTCACGTACCACCTAGGTTACACCGGTGCTGAATAGAGGGAAATAATCATGCCCCTTGATCTGCTAGCAATGCTCCTACTAATGCAGCCCAGCATGCCGCTAGCCTTCTTTGCAACTTACCATTGGCTCATATTGAGCTCACTGTCCACTGTAACCCCCATTAGGGCTATTTGAAATTTCAGCAGCCGTTTTGTTTCAGAGGTGTTTCAGCCTGTTTTGGTGCCCAAAATGCCAAATCCAAAAAGAAATGGAAGTCTCTGAAACATCTCCAAAATAAAACAAAATCATCTGAAACATTTTGGATGTTTCAGATGTTTTGGAATGTTTCAGAGGTGGGCTTGCGGGGAAACAGATACTGAGAAGAGGGAGGGGGAATGGGGTGGGGAAGGACTGCTCTGATATTGACATCTGTATCTGGCCAGTGTCTGTGATCTGTCCCTGTGGTCCTTTCCAATCCCAGTGCTCAGGGGGAGGGACAGAGAAAAAGCATATAAGCCTGTGTGGAGCCTTTCTCTGCCTTTTGTAAGCTGTCTGTCTGGAAGCAACAGCATGTGAAAGGTACTGGCTGGCTGTAGTGACTGGCTTCTTAGTCAGTCTCTTGCTAGTCTGTCTTTTTGGAAAGGATGGGATATACACCTTTCCAATATATTACATATAGAAGATACAGTAAGCACATAGACAAAGACATAGAAGATATAGTAAAATGAGCAGGAGGAGGACAGGGCTGCTCGTGAGGGTGCCGTCACAACCAGCCAGCTCATTTAAAAATGCAGGAACGTGGTGGGCTACTTCCACCAGAGCATCAAGCAGGGTAAGATGCTGTTGGACAAACAGGCAGAGCTGAGCACCCTGCAGCACAAAATCATGCAGGATCATAGAATCAATGAGTCAGAAGGGACCTAGACAGATCATCTAGTCCATCCCCCTGCCATGGGCAGGAAGGAGCACTGGGGGTGGCAGGGGACATAAGACCCCAGCCAGGTGCCTATCCAGTCTCCTCTTGAAGAT
>NW_017728918.1:69443854-69444892 GCF_001723895.1 Crocodylus porosus | reverse complement strand
GCGGAGAGTGAAGAGATTGAGGTCCCTCGGCCTCTCATAGGGCTGGCCACGGAGGCCCTCAACCATACGAGTGGCCTCCTCTGGACCCTCTCCAGGCTCTCCACATCCTTCTTGAAGTGCGGCACCCAGAACTGGACACAGTACTCCAGCTGCGGCCTGACCAGCGCTGCATGGAGGGGGAGCAAGACCTCTCTGGATCTGTTAGTGACGCCCCTGTTGATGCAGGACAGGGTGCGGTTGGCTCTGCCTATTGCTTCCTCGCATTGGCGACTCATATTCATCCTGGAGTCAATCCTGACACCAAGATCCCTCTCTGCCTCTGTGCTGCCGAGAGAGTCAGCCCCTAACCTATAATCATAATGCTGGTTCCCTCTCCCCAGGTGCAGCACCCTGCACTTGTCCTTGTTGAACCTGTTCAGATCTGCCCATTTCTCTAACTATCCAGGTCTGCCTGGATGCGGTCCCTGCCTGCCGGTGTATTCACGTTACCCCACAGCTTGGTGTCATCAGCGAACTTGAACAGGGTGCACTTCACACCCTCGTCCAAGTCGCTAATGAAAATGTTGAACAGCACCAGCCCAAGGACCGAACCCTGGGGGACTCCGCTGCCCACAGCCTCCCAGGTCGACATCCACGTATCCACCACCACCCTCTGGGTGCGCCTCTGGAGCCAGTTTGCCACCCATGTGACCGTTTATTCATCAATGCCACAGTCCCTCAGCTTGCCCACCAGAACTAGGTGGGACACTGTGTCGAAGGCCTTCTGGAAGTCCAAGAAGACGACATTGATTTCCTCCTTCCCATCTAAGCTCTTTGTTACCTGGTCATAGAAAGAGACCAGGTTAGTCAGGCAGAATCGGCCTTGCACAAACCCATGCTGGTTACCCCCCAATGTCACTTCCCCTGCAGGGCTCTCACAAATGTGGCCCTTGATAATTTTTTCAAAGACCTTCCCCAGAATAGAAGTGAGGCTGACTGGCCTGTAGTTGCCAGTCTCTTTCTTCCTCCCCTTCTTGAAAATAGGGACCACATTGGCCC
>NW_017728918.1:69396698-69443369 GCF_001723895.1 Crocodylus porosus | reverse complement strand
TCCTGCTGTGCCCCAAGGATAGCCTCCTTGAGGAAGGACCACCTTTCCTGGACCCCCATACTAGCTACCCCCTCGGCTCCGAGTGCCTCCCTGACTACTGCCCCAAGCACATCCAAGTTGGCTTTCCTAAAGTCAAGCATTTGCGCTGCGCTAGTTACCCTCCCCACCTTTCTCTGAATAACAAACTGGATCATTTCATGATCACTGTCCCCTAGCTTCCCTTGTACTAGCACCAACCCCACCAGGTTGTCCCCAGAGGCTAACACCAGATCCAATATGGCGTTTTCCCAAGTAGGGACGAATACCTCCTGCACAAGATGTAGGTCCTGTATGCACGTCAGGAACCTTTGTGAGTGGCTAGACCTGGCCGACTGCTCCTCCCAGTTGATGTCAGGGTAATTCATATTACCCAAGACCACAACATCCTTTGCATGCACAGCCTCCCCCAGCTGCCTGGAGAATTCCAGATCCAGCTCTTCCTCCCGATGTGGTGGCCTGTAGTAAAACCCCTACCACCAGATCCCTCTCCCCCCACCCTCTTTGGAGCTTGACCCACAGGGTCTCAGTTAAGCCTTCCTCTGGTCCCATTTGGAAGGAAGAACTGGTATACTGTTCACTAACATAGAGCACAACCCCCACACCTTTTTTCCCCAGATGTGGAGACCTGGTGGAACTGGGAACACCTGTCCTGTCTGCCGACCAATGTTCTGAGCAAGAAGGTGTTCAGCATTGTTGGCGATGTTGTGAGACCCCATCACACCTGCTTGGATCCTGGTTTGGTGGAGCAGCTGGTGTTTCTCAAGGTGAACCTTCTGCTGCTGGGGTTCCCCAAGCTCCATGTGCAGATGGATTGAGTGCCACCCTCCTCATTCTGTCTGTACCTATTTCCTTTTTTTATTTTTTTAAACTATTTAATGCCCTGCTTTCAGAGCTGGACGCGTTACTCACTGTATCAGCAGCCTGCAGGGGAAGAACATTTCCTTGCTGAGCTCCAGTGTCAAGACGAACTTGGAGATATGAGCTGGGACTATGGGGAACGAGGAGGCTGCAGGTCCTGGGCGTGACCTAAAACTGCACCCTGCCAGGGTTAGGAGGCCTGGTGGGACTGCTGGTGGCACAGCAGCCCCCAAGAAGTGCCAGGACCGCAAACCACCCTGGTGAAAAGCAGGCAGGAAGCACCTTATAACCTCCAGCCATGACACATATGCACAGTCCTGGCTAGGGAAATCCCAGACCTGTAAGATCTTTAAAAGGCCTGAGGCTTGCTGGTTACAGTGGAGTTGTGAGGCTCCAGGTGAGCTTAACTGCCTGGGATGTCATCTGCGAGGCATGGGTCACAGTGTTAGAAGAGGTATGGAACTGCAAATGGATGTCACCCCTAGACATCAGGGGCTGAAATGGGCAGCCTCACTCCCAGGAAACATCTGAATCAGTTTTCCATCAAGGTGTGGCAGGAGAAAGAGGGGCAGGCAGTTAGCCCAGAAACAGGTGGGCAGGCTGAGATCTCACCTCTTCCTGGATAGAATGAGTAGTGAAGAAGCCAGAGGCTGGCATGCAATGCAGGCAAGTAAGCCAGTCAGTGAAAATGTAAATTGAGGTGTCAAGGGGTGAGGGACAGGTGGGGGGGGCGGGGAAGAGAGATGTAGCACGTAAAAGTGGAGAGGTCCCTGGGGGGTCAGATGTTGGGCAGGTTATACTGTGTCATAAATCCAATGTCTATATTGAATCCACGAGTTTCTGTATCTAGGAGGTGATAAGGTGAAGTTCATAGGCTTGCTTGTGAAAAGTGGTTTGTAAATTCCCTTTAAGGATCAGGCCTAAGAGATTGGAGACAGAGTGGCTTTCTTGTGAGAAATGTGCCTCCACATGTAGTTGGCTATTCGTGTCTGTAAAAGATTTCCAGTATGCGTTCATTCTGGCATGCAGTTGTTGCTTGATGTCTCCTACGTATTTTCCATCTGGGCTTTTTGTGCAGTGAAATAGATATATAAAGTTTCTGGAGGTGCAGCTGTAAGATCCAGGAGTGGTGATGGTTCTGTTGTGGGGTGTAGTAATTGTGGGGCGCCTGGAAATATGTTGGCAGGTTTTTCATTTCTTGTCATGGCATGGTCTGGAACCATTCAGTGTGTTTTGGGCTGTAGGAAGTTTGCTTCTGGTGATGAGGTTAGTGAGGTTCAATGCTTGCTTGCATTTACAAACCACTTTTCACAGACGAGCCTATGAACTTCAGTTCGTCAACCTCCTGGATACAAAAACTCATGGACTCAAAATAGACATTGGATTTATGATGCACTATAACCTGCCTAACATCTGACTCCCCGAGTACCTCTCCACTTTTACCTGCTACATCCCTCTTCCCCCACTACCTCCCAGCCTGTCCCTCACCCCTGACACCTCAACTTACCTTTTCACTGGCTGGCTTTCTTGCCTGCATTGCCTGCATTGGGAGTCATACACAGAACCATCCTGCCAGGAGCAAAGTGCAAATGTGGAATTTGCGCTTTGCTCCTGGCAGGATGATTCTGTGTATGACTCCCAAGTGCCGTGAAGATCTTAAGCAGTGTTATGCAACCTGTTTTAGCAATTGTTCTGTTGCAAAGAATTAAGAAAAACTGAACTGGTCAGTATGTTTTTGATACTCTGGATTCCTGTTTGAAATCTCTGGGTTCATCTTTTGAATCATGTACAAGTGTTTGCATACCTAACAGGGATAATATTCCACTCCCATGGCACCCTTAAAAGGATCTCATGGTACCCACAGCACCCTGGTTGAGAATCACTGGGCTAGAGGGACAACTGGATGAGCAGGCCCTTCCTCCCAGAACCTCTTTGGTTCTTATCTGCCTTCCAGATTGAGTAAGACTGCTTCCAAGCCTTTAGCAGGTCAGCTCTATTGCAGCCACATTAGAAAGGCTACACTTGCCTACTGCTGCCACTAAGCTGTCACTGGAAGGAGCTTCAGTTTGGAGGAAGGAGGCCAGAAAGTTAATGTGGCCTCAGGCTTCTATAAACCTGCTTATGAATTCCAGGAGAAATACCATGAAGGAGCCTCAGGAAGCCTGAGGATGGTAACACCAACCCTTAACTAGTCCAGAACTCCTTTATGCATGAAGTGGATAGGCAAGGAGAACATGTATCATCTTCTAGGACAAGGGTGAGCAAAATACAGCCCACAGAGGGGGTTTGTCCAGCCTGCAGCGGGTTCCTGGGTCTTGCCTGGTCCAGGTGCCATGTGGCTGTAGCACATCCTGCCCCTCCACCCCCCTGGGCACACAGCGAGGCTGGCTTTCTAAGCAGAGCAGGCAGCAGCAGCTCCTTCCAGCTGCCACCGCTGCTGGCCCCAGCCCTGTGGTATGGGTGGGGACCCGTGCATGTAGTCCCAACCTGGTGTGTCCCATGCACCCATTCAGGTTCAGCAGCGGCAGCAGTGGTGGCTACTGGACAGAAACTGTTGCTCCGTGCAGGGGAAAAGTGGCCCCTCCCCCTCGCTGCTGGCAGGCAGCTCTTGGTGTAGCTGCCTGGAGCCTGTGCTGAGCCAGGCCGCCCTTCAGCTCTTCCACCATCACCGCCACCTCTGGGTTGCCCAGTGGGGCAGCAGTGACAGCGCAGAGCAGCTGCAGGGCAGCCCAGGGGGCAGTGATGCAGGGCAGCCCAGTGCGGCACAGACTCTGGGTAGCTGCACCAAGAACTGCCTGGCAGCAGCAAAGGAGAAGGGCCACTTTTCCCCCATGCCAAGCAACAGGTTCTGCCTGGCAGTCACCGCTGCTGCCACTGCTGAGCCTGGACAGGCGAGTCCAGAGCAGGCGCTGGGTGCACCGGGTTGGGGCTGCGTGCGCAGGTCCCCACAAGTACTGTGGGGCTGGGGTCAGCAGCAGCTGTAACTGGAAGGAGCTGCCCCAGCCCTGCTGTGTGCCCAGGGGGCTGCAAGACCAGATCCTCTGTGGGTAAGAAACTGAGAAGCTCACTGAATAGAGCTGTGACATTAATTCACACTGATGGAAGAACTGGCCCTGTATATGCATTCTTCACTTCTATAGAGTATATTATTTCAAACTGCTCTGCTGTGTTTTAGAACTTCTGAGATTGGAAGATGAATAAGCATTGTGTTTCTAAGATTGCACATGTAGCTTCTTGGGATTTAATTCTTTCTTGTCCAAAAGGAAGACAATTATTCCGGCTAGCCCCAATTGTGCTGAGGATCTTCTTAGGGATTCTCACAGGATTACAGGAGGAACTTTCTCTTGTTAAGATGCAGGACATCATTTCCATATCCTAAGAAAAAATATGCTAAGTGGCCATGCAGCAGTTTATCATCTGAATTATCCTGTAATGATAAGGGGCAGAAAAGTGATCTCTCAAAAAGAAAGGGAGAATTTCTAACAAGTCTGCTTTAATGAGGTAAGAAGGTGTTCTTGCAGAATGTTTAATCTCCAAGGAAGCAAGTTTAAGTGAATCACTGGAGGGGAGCTTTGGCATAGCAGATGGATTTGATATGGAACTTGGTACTATGCAGAAAACGGGTTTGGTGGCTGGGAGAAGGACAAGGAAAGTGTGTGCGTGTCCCCCTCCATCACCACCTGCCCCTCCGTTTCCCTTTCCTCAGGTAAACAAACTTCCCTCTCTCCTTCTCCTTCCTTTTTTTTTAGGATTCAAGCTTGGACTACTTAGAGGAGATAACAGTGCAGAAGGAAAAGGAATATGCTCGTCTGCATCGCTTTGACTGTTTTCTCTCACACCAATTCTTTTGCCCTCTCTTGCAGGGCCAATTTCCTGCCAAGTGCCCAGGGGTATAAATTCAAATATAAATTCATATTTGTCAAACATTTCAATACTGTGTGACAGATATCACATGAGCACAGATAGATATAGCGCTTCTTTGGGCTTGCCAAACAAGCACATGGTATCGTGAAAATCCATTTCAGGCATCAGAAACATTCAGTGAGGTTGAAGATTAGATAGGGCTTGCAAAATTGGAACACAATAAATATTTACCTCAGCTTTGGCTATATCATCGTGAAGCCCATGATAGAATATATCTTCATGCAAGGCATCAAAAGTTTGTTAGTTGTCCAGGGGGTGGAAATTTGCCATGGAAATGTGGTCTTAAGCTTGCTGATAAAGCAGGGACTGACTGCTAGGGAGGTGATATCTCTCTCTTGTCAGGCTAGGGACAGATTTGCAAGTTTAGAGAGCTCTTCAACAGCAAAAGTTCTCTTGCTTCAGAGCAGAACTTGCTATAGCCATTAGGTGGAAGAAGCTACTCTCATCCCTGACTGTCTCTCATGACCTGTCACTGGGCATTTAACCTCATTTAAAAATAGTATTTGACAACAGAAACCAGGTCATTGATGGTTTGTATATTTTAGTTAGGACTATGTTTTCTGATCACAACTGCCACACATTGATTTTCCTAGAGAAAGTATAGCCTCAGTTCCCTACTCCTGTCTACAGATTTTTATGAAACTCATTTAAATGAATTTCTTGGAAGAAAATAACATCTGCTCCCATTTCATGCAATTCTATCAATTTCTCTCTCTAAAAAGGGAGATTTCATGGCCTTTATATTTACAGATAATAGAGGTAATATGGCAATTGGATTTAGTCAAGGATAGGGCATAAATCAGTCTTAGAAGGTAAAAGGGCCATTCAATGTATTTTGAGGTTACCTGGGTTACAAGCCCCCTATTCAGCACTAATAAGGAGATACACATACCATTGTCTACCTTTTTATTTTTAAATAGCAACTTTGCTTCACAGAGTGGAAAGAGAAAAGCATAAACAGAACACCCAGGGAAAACTGTTTTTTTCTAATTTGCCTGAGGAAAAAAGAGCCACTGGTTGAACTACAGAAAATGTCAGCCTCAAACTAAAATAAACACTGCAATTTGTTAACATCAAAAAAACCCCATAATGGCTTTAATATCCCACTATTAAAGCATCAAAACAAGTTCATTCAAACCTCCAGGTATATAATTTCCTACAAATTAAAGGAAAAGAAAAGATGTTCCCACACACTGATTTGCTTGCCTGCATTGCAAACACAAATAGAGACCTCCATCAGTGGGAAACACTGTTTCTCAGGGGGACTTTCATTGCACCCACACAAAGCCTGGGCTATCAGACCCTCTTCAGGTGAGGTGTGGATGGGCTGGAGAAATGAAAGAGCTCCACCTTCCTCCCAAAGCTCACAGCTTTACCCCATGGTCACACACACAGTAGCAGTTCAGTGCAGTCTCCCCAGCACAGTGCCCCACGGCTATCCAACTAAGAAAATGTTGCTTTTTTCCAAAGAGCAGCAATTTTACCTGCTAACCAGCCTTTTCATTTTGACACAAAGGACGTTCCCATTTGCTGCTAACTTTGATCAGATAGATACCCCCTGAAAACTGTGTCTTGCCTTACCAGTAAAGTGCAACTGGAGAGAATTGTATTAAACCTTTTTTCTCCTGGTGTTCTACTGACCCACCCATCTGAATGGCTCATGCAGCTAGCAAAATCAAGGTCCTTTACCTACATTATGAACTACAGAGAAATGTTTCTAATTCTGTCCAGTCTTTCAGACCATACTTATCACCAGCATATCTTTTCTGATGTGACAGCTAATATTCCATCCTACTCTGGGTTAGGCAAAGGTGGGTGTCTGAGCAAACTACAGGGATGTCCTTCAAGTCTTCTTATAAAATCTGCTACTGAGATTCACTAAATCCCTGACTACAGTTAAAAGTCCTATCAGCAGCTTTAGCACACTTCTCTTTTACGCTTCAGCAGAGGACTTTGTCTTGTATATCATTTCAAAACTATTCTGCCTTAGAGTCTTACCAAGAATAAAAAGTACAATTCACATTTACAAGTTAGCATTTTCCAGAAGTGGGGAGACATCCCACAGGGCATCCTCCTTCTGCTACAGCTTGGAAGGAGGAAACATCTAATTGCCTATTCATGAGCCAGCATCAGTTTTCCAGGGAATGTAAAATTTTGAAAGAGGATATACAGAGAATAGTGGTGATTATGAAAACACTAGCTTCATTAATTCAGAGTCTTGGAAGGAACACATATATAAAAAGTTAAATCTCATTTTTTATAATCTACCAGTGAAATGTCTTTAATTTTGTCCTTTTGAATTCCATCCTACCATAATTATATATGGCTTATATATGAAATGCATCCAATCAGTTGAAATACATATCCTGAAAAGAATAGCTCTGTAGCCTTCATACAGTGAAGACATTATCCTTTGCTTACCACCTGAAGCATTGACTATTGCACCCTAAGGCTAGGATCAGAAGTTACACATACATTGGTTTAAGTGATCAGAATCTGATTTAAACCTGTAACAGAACACAAGTTCAGTGCACACAAACTGGTTTCATAATGTCTGAAACTGGTTTAAGATAAACCTGGTTGAATGTAGTATCAGACTTAACTGATTTAGGTCAGACTAGTTTATGGAACTTCTGTCCCAGGCCCTTTCCTGGTTCAGGTTAAATCAGAGTCCCCCAGCATCCCAACATGCTTTCCAGCTGGGGGACTCTGATCTGATCCAGCGAAGTAGAAAGCCAGGCAGATCCCAGCTGGGGTCTACATGCTGCTGGGAGAGAGGGGAGATGAGGGTTTAATCCCCCTCCCTCCCCCCCTTCACCTGAGGCACTGCCCTGGATGATGTCTGGCTATCCCCCCTTCCACCTCAGGGACAAACCTGGCAAGGGCTGCTTCCCCCTTCCCCCTCCAGACACACCCTGGGTGGGGTCCCTGCAGGCCAGGGTGGGGATTTAAGCCCCTCCCCAGTCATACTCAGCCACCTGCCAGGGTCAGGCCATGCCCCCCCAGCTAAGCTTCCCTCTAGCCTGGTGGCTGCTGCAGAAGAGAGGGAGGTTTTGCTCTATCATGTCATGACTTCTAGCCTGAGCCACTGCAGGCATGTGCCTGCATTTCCAGAATCAAAAGTGAATGTCTGTTCACTTGCAATTCAGTTCAGTCTACACAGGTTAGACTAACCTGCAAAGACTGAATCAATTCAGGCTCAGGTTTTTTGAATGTACTTAGCCCAAATCACGCTCAGGTGTCCAGTCCCCTGATGTCAAAAAATCTTGCTGCCAATATTAGTCTTGATACTCCATCAACTGCCTAGATAAGGACTGAATGAGATGTTTGATTTGTAGACCCAGTATATTTCATTTTTAAAAGTACAACTATGCCACCACAGGCAGCAATGCCAGTTCTCCTAGGACATCAGAGGCAGAAAGCAATGTTTGTAGAAAGCAATGCTGAAAGTTAATGTGACAAAGGGAGTACAGAACCAATGATCCAGCTTAGTTCTTGGATGCGTTATGTGGTAGGAGCTCTTTGTGAGCCAGGTATGTGAATTCCAGCTGCCAAACCATCAACACTCAAGGGATAGTTCTTCATACTGGTGGTATTTGTCTGAATACAACTTATACTTTGTTTCCCTTTAAAACGCATTATTTTTTTTTCTTTATTTATATTGTATTTACCAGGAATGATGGGCCAAATCCAGAAAGGACTTAAGTGCCTAACATGAAATTTAGGAGGCATTTGGAGTCAATATCCAATACTGTGATACTGAAAACCTCCACTGACCTGGGGGTACCTGACCTGCATAAGTGCCTGCCAGTTTGACACTATTTCCCAGCAGCCTAGAATTACAAGTCTGAATGCTCCCAGAGAAGTGACCCAGGGCTGAGCATCTCATAGCTAATCTCTATCAGGATCCAGGAACTAAGCACCCCCCAGTGCAGCTGTCTATGGAAGGTATTCCCAAAGCACACCTAAGATACAGGCTGGGCACCCCAGAAGTGATCCAACCCGCAAAATCATGTCACCAAGCCTATGGGGGTTCCCATGGATCTGGAAATTTTGTTGTGAGGGAGCAGTGGCAGCACTATTTGCTACGTTCTCGCTGCCAGATTTCCAGACCTGTGGGGACCCCCGCAGGCTAGATACTGCAGCCACATCTGGGCATGCAGCATTGGGCCAGCCCATGACTGGATCTAGGTGCCCAGAGTCATGGGATCACACGGTGGATCAATCCCATGCACCAGCCCCATACAGGATCTGGCCACTACACCACTCATCCTGCCTGTGGGGCCAGAAGTTTGGGCACCATTGGCTAAGTGCAGGGGTGATCAACCCCTGGCCTGAGGGCCATATGCAGCCTACGGAGCTGTGGAACTGAACACACAGCTCCCCACAGGTCAGGAAATCTGACAGCAGAGAAGCAATGGCCATTAATATGGGCGTCCTCCCCCTGCCAAATTCCCAAAACCTAAGCCCAGCACATCCAATCAGAACCAGGCCTCACCCCTTTCCTCACACAGGGCAGGATTGGGACCGGGCCATGCCCCCTTCCCCCACTGTGGGGCCAAGCTGGGACTGGGTTGCCTCCACCCCACTCCGCATGGCTGGATGGCACTTTGCTGAATGAGCCCCAGGCACTGGATTGGAACTGCCAGTGGGACCCAGACTGTGGCCAGAGTGGACGCTGTCCACCCAACCTACCAGGGAAAAACGCTGAGCACCACTGGCCTTGTGGTCAAAATATTCACCCAAAAAATGGGCAGCTCACTCAGTGAAAGGTGGAAAATTCCTTTTTGCATCTGAAGGAAGTCAAATCCACATCTCCCACCTCCCAGGAGAGTGTCCTATAGATACAATAGGTGGGGGCATTCTGCCTCCCCTGGGAAAGCTATACTAATCTGCAGCTAAGAAATCAGTCCTCTTTCTGCCACTACATTAACAGTTATTGTATATAATAAAGCTATAGCCCTAAAAGCATGAAGCAAAACCCACATCCCCTGCATCCCAGGGCTGTGCCCTTGTCCCTAGGCTCCAGAGTCAAGTTCCTTCTTGCACACCCACCCTTTGGCCCAGTTAATCTTAAATCCCCTTCTGCATGGTGGTCCAGCTTCAGCAGGAGAGGTGAATCCAGGATAGGGTGATGCTTAGGGTGTTTTTGTGGGAGATGTAGATATGAAATCACTCAAGGGGCAAGAACTGAAACTGGGTTTCCCACTTCCAGGGGGAGTGCTCTAACTATTGGATTGAAAAAGTCAGGTGAAATCAGCACCATCCTTCCTGTTGTGTCTGAAAAGTGTGAGCCCTTTGCTTAATACTTTGAAAGCAAGGGCATAGGCACAGGCACACACCAATGGGAGAGAGCTATCAGTTATGGATCCCAAACAAATGACATTGCTGCCTTTGGAGAGGAATGAATTTAAAATATAACTCTGTGCTCAGTATTTCCTATTCATTGCTCTAGGAAGCTGAATCCTGGCTGTGCAGACTCAGGTGGCTCCCAGCTCAGCATGATAGCTGCTTTGGATCCCATTCTCTTTCTAGGCACATAACTCCCTCCAAACATTACATAAGGGGCCTATATGCCTCATTCAGGATTCTGGCTTACACTCAGGAAGTGCCTAAATTTTAGCCCACATCTTTATTGGCTTCAGACCTCAATTTAGGTAGTTCTTCACTCCCAGGATTGTCATGTCCCAGTATCTCTCCAGAAGGCTCAAAGGCAAGTCCAGGTCTGCATATAATTTTTAGTAGTTGCTTTTGCAATTTTTACTTCCAATGCATTTATGGTAGGGCAGAAACATGTGAGCTATTCCAGGCATCCTTCCCAGTTCCACTTTCTCGAGTAATATGCATAGATTTAAATGTGTCCCTGCCAGTTTACAATGCCTTGAAATGAACTGTTAGGGGATGGCCTTAAATTCTAGCTGTGCCTTGCCATTTATATGTGCTTATCCATTAAGAGCCTAAACTGCCTTTATGGCATATATTAGCCCACAGGGATATTTTAAAAGCCAGGCAACAACATCTATTGCACAGGTAATAAAAAGGTTTATTTGTTTCTAATTCCTTTCCCGGTCTTTGTTTGATCTGGGATTTCAGCTTAATAGAAAGGGATGGAATGAAAAGGTGTGCCTAACAATATTATGCCAATAGCTGCACTTAAAAGTAAGAGGAAAGAAAGAAAATGGAGTGTGTGAACCCTCACTCTGTCATTATGTACAATGAAGACAAAACAATTTAACTCCCTAAATTCTTCTGATTCTTTCTTATTATTTTCTGCTCACTTTCACCTTATAAGCACAGGAATGCCAAATGTCATTTTCCTTCTTTTGCTGGTTGCCTCCATTTATGGGCAGAAGTATGGAATAACAGCTATCTCAGCCCTGGGGAAAATGGGCAAGTGCTCCTGTTTCTTCAGGCACATACACAAACACATGCACAAACCAAAGGATTTAAACATCCTAAATAAAACCCACTTCCCACTGAATTAATTTCATTTTACTCCTTTGATATCAATAGTGCAATGAACTTACTAATTCTCCAGTAACACAGTATAACCTGCTACACCATCATCTCAGTTAGGAGTTTGTTCTTATCTGTTTGCCTATAGGAATATTTTCTCTAATATCCTAATCCTTACTTGTGCTAGCTTTGCAATAAGAAATCTGAAAAGGCTCTTTCTAACTAATAAAACATACCAACATGTCCTTATATCTCAAACACTATTTGATGAAACTATAATACCAAAAATTGGATTTGAAAACAAGATGTACTATGTGGTTGTGATTTTGTTTCTGTCTAGGATCCATGCACTAATCATCTGATAGGCTGTGACCACTCATTTAAGTTTACAGGTCTCTAATCCTTTCAGTCCTTTCCACTATTATGTTCTGATACCTAAAAGAAACATTTTTATATGCCATGTCCTCCGCCCATCCTCATCCCCTCCCCACCATCCCCCCACAACAAAATCGTGAATTAATAATTTATTAAAGTAAAACTACGTACTCAAGGGGAACAGACTGGAAAGACCTGAACAGCTGTTCTGCAATGCAACTATCTTGTATTAGTGATTTCTATATTATTTTCAGTTATTTTCAGGAGTTCAAAAGAATACCCTATGTCTGGCCCCTTGAAACACAGCCTCACCCTCACTTTGCCTCTTCTGTTTCAAAGGTAAAATAAGTTTTCATGTGTCTGGTGCACTGTGTTTAAAAAAAGTTTACAGTTTCCAAATGTCGGCATGATTCAGCACAAAAACAGCATAGCTTTCTTAAGAACCTGACACTGGGGTATCTGAAGATTTATTAACAGTGGGAAATTTATCACAATAGCTAAATCAGAATAATTATGCTGGTATCAACCCCTGTGGGCACTTTTATTCCAGAATAAGACTGTCCACATGAGGAGTTATTTCAGAATAATTATTTTGGTACATTTCCAAGGGTAGACAAGTCCTAAGCTTTCCAGTCACGACTGGCATGACTCATTCATTGCCTTAGTAGAGAGCTGCAGCACTGTGTACAGTGGCCAAATCATTCTACAGCATTAAGCTACCCCATTTTAGTTGAAATATGAGCAATTAGTGCAAATTAAGGGTCTGCTCCTTTTTCTTCATTTAACTAGCCCTTACACAAGTAGTCTCATTGCAGTCAGTGGAACCACTCGATGGCGTAAGTGCCACCAGGAATGACTACAATTTGCAAAATTGGGCCCACTGGACTACTTACACTAAGAAGGGTTTTTCAGGACAGCTGCTGATGACTGACAACACAGCATCAAAACAATTTTTATTTCTCTGCTTCTGGGCCAATTCTACCTCACATACCTGACTCCCATCACAGGGTGCCCTGAGGACTTCACAATGCCGAATATGTTTATCAACTCTGCACCCCCATATGGTAGGAAATTGCTGCCATATATAGTAAAGAACTATTAGTATTATCCTCCTCATCCTCATCCTCATCCCAGTTTACCAGATGGGGAGCTAAGAAACAGAGGCAGAAGGCTCGGTGTTTAAATATCTATAGGTACTGAGTAATGCCCAGGCACTACTAAAAATCCCTCTAGGTACTTATCTGTACTGTCAGGCACCTAAAAATCTGTCTCTTAGTGACAGGCCCAAGGTCACACAGGAAATTTGTGACAGAGCAAAGCTTTAAATCTTTCTTCCCTTGAGCCCTATATTTGTACCCAAACCACAGAAACATCCCTCCTCTTTAATATGCTTTTTAATTCGTTAGGCTCTAGGTTCACCACTGTGGACACAGGGAGAAGCAGTTTTCATATTCATGGGTCTCTTGGGGCAGTTGCTTTGAGGTGGTAAAGCTCAAGGCTACCATCAGGGTGAGAGGCTAAGAGGTACAGAATCAGCGCACCCCCTGCCAGTATTGCTCAGCTCAGGAGCTGCACACCCTGTCTCTAAGACTACTGGGGCAGGTACTTCACCTCCCAGCATGCCCACCCTCGGCAGTCTTTTTCCTCCCACAGAAGCCAGCCTTGCGACTGCATCAGTTAGCAAATCCAGCCCTGAGGTTCTATAGGTAATCAGAACTATTACTTGAGTGATCACGCAGGCAATTTCTAAAGAGGTAATAATTTTGCAGCATTCATTCAAAGAGAAGATTTATTGGCTGTCACACAATGTAGCATTAGCAGCCTTCTGCTATAAATATTGGTGCAGCTCCATCCCTGCACCTGAGCCATCACACGGGCTTCATGAGGCACAAAGCATGGCTTTGAGGATTTCTCTTGAAAATCCATATTGATCTGATATTGGCAGAGGTGGGGCTATGTGCCGTCAGCGTTGGATTTCAATCCTGTTCCATTAAGGCTATAAAAGTTTTGCAGAACCTCATCCAAATGTTTTCTGACACTTCTCAATCAGCGATGTATTCATCCAGGCCAAACTCATATGTTCTCCTCTGCAGGTGCTGAGGCTCCTCAAGCAGCAGACCTGATGTGGTTCCCCTGTGAAGGAGGAGAGCTTGGGCAGATGGCACAAATCTACTTAGCAGGAGACTGGGGGAAGGGTATGAGCAGTACTTAGGGATTCACTACTGCTTGGTCCAAGCAGCGGTCAGAAGAATGTAGCACAGTGCAGAAAATGTTACAAAAAAGGAAAAGCTATACCAAATAGAGGTCCATCTAACCCCCTAGCCTGTTTCTGGCAGAGGCCAGGTACCTCAGTTGTCCAGAGTTGACAACTATGCAGTGACATGCCTAGGGAGGAAAGGTTTTTATCTAACCCCAGGTAGTTAGTGGTTGGTTCATAGTATAAAGCAGTGCTCACCAAGCAGTGGATCTCGATCCACTGATAGATCTCGGAGTCCCCTGCGGTAGATCTCAGAGCCTCTTGGAGTGAATCCAAGGCTGGGGTGGGGAGTTGAGTGCCTGTGTGCATGCACATGCCCCAGCCCAGCAGATCAGTCTGTGGGGGAGGGAAGGGGCGGGGGTTGATCAAGGCCCCCCGCAGTGAGGGACAGCACTGCAGAGGCAGGAGCAGGGGTAACTTGAATGGGGCCCCAGCTGGGTAGGACTTACCTGCTGGGCAGGTGCGCCCCCAAATAATTTTTTCTCCCTCTGCCTCAATCGCCCCCTCCCCCGCTTCCTGCCCCACAGACTTACTTGCTGCAGTGGAGGGGGGGCGGCAGTGCGTGGTAGATCTCGGGTTGCTTTTAAATCCCAAAGGTGATCTCCTCCTTACAAAGGTCGGCGATCACTGTTCTGAAGCATAAGAATGTTCCATGATATAACTGCACATTTTAATGTCCATGTAAATGTCTGGTTTTTGTTTGAATCCTATCACACTATTGCAGTCAGTGATATTCTGTGACAATGCATTCAGCAGTTCAGTGCAGGCTGTGTAAAAGCATTTTTCAGTTTTAAGCTTGCTGCCTTTTAGCTTCTTTGAAAGCCCCTCATTTTTATATCAGAGCTTAAGAAAGCACTTCCTTTCCTTTCTTTCTATCTATCACGTCATCTCCTTCCTAAACTAAGTGGTCCTAATCTCCTCAGACTTTTGCTATGGAACACTTTCCATGCCTTCTCCATTCTTAAGGTCCATCTTTGAATCCTTTCCACTTTGACAACATTTTTTCTAGGAAAGGCAATAGGAAATGGATGGAGGTCCAAGGGCAGAGTTGTCTGTTTATATAACAGTATTGATGTCCAAGATCATTTTATAAACACAGCTTAACATCTCACATGCCTTTTAGCCAAACACTAACCAGGTGTTTTTATTTTTTCTGTCCACAACAGCGCCAGTATATTTTTCCCTCTATGGTGATTATACTTAATTTCTTTCTTCTATTGTGCATTACCTTATATTTTTGGTACAATAAATGTTATTTCTCATCATGTTGCCCAGTTACCTATAGCTTTGTATACCAAAGTTCTCAGCAACTCTCTCCTAAATAATTGTATTCTAAAAACTAAAGCTATTATAGTTATCTCATTTGCAATATACCAGAAAATTACCAGATCTAGATTCCAGGGAGAGCCTAAAATTCAAAGATGAAGCCCCTGTAGTTCAGAACTGAGTCACTCTGAGTGGTTTTCCAGATTCCCTCATTTTGAATCTAGTGGGATATGCTATTTCAGTTTCCCAGTGATGGTGATTCATATTCTTAGTGCTGGTGTTTCCCTGCAATCTTTCCTTCTTTCACCTGACTGAAAAATCTAATCTGCTGATCTTTTTATTTAGGAGTCCTTTCTGCTTGTATCTCTTTATTACAATTATATTGTTACTTTCTTTTTCATGGTCTGCTAGTCTAGCTCTTCCTGGTTTAGGACGAGCCTATGCTGGACTAAAGAAATCGGAAATGATCGTTTACTAGGAATCCTGTCTTCTCAAATAGATGGCCCGAGTTTTCATGAAGGCTGGTCCTGTAGCTCACCTGGGAATGCAGTGCCACACAATAAAACTAGGGTTGTAGTCTGGTATGGGTGTCTAACACACCCCTTAACCTCTGTCTAGAAAGAAGAAACATTGCCTTGGAGGATTAGAACGACAACTGGAGACACTCAGTATCAGGGGAAGACACTGGGGGAGGAGAAGGGGAAGACAGAAAAAGAAAGAGATAAAAATTGTAGATGAAGTGTGGTGGGGTGTTTAAAGTGGGTAGATGAAGGGGTAGATGAAGTGTCTGAAATGAATCGGTGTAAGACGTACAACCTCAGCCATGTATTTTGGTGTGAGAACTTGTCTGGCACATGTCTTTTGCTGAAAGATGGAAGGTGAGGGGAGAAAATGCTGAGACAGCCACCAAAATAAATAAAATCTTTCAGTCCTTCCTTAATCTCAAATTGTCTTATTAAGAGCTCAGCTTCAGAAAGAAGAAAATCCTGTTAAGCTACATATACACCCTAGCAGTAACATTTGCTTTTAAAAACCTCCCTCTCCTACGCACTCCCAAATCACTTAAGAGGTTTTTATTAAATTTCAGAGTGTTAGATAGCTTTCCTTTGTCACACAACCCAGGAGGAGGAGGTGCCAGCCAGTAACAAGGAGAGGGAAGGTGGTGAGTACTGACTTAGGAAATGAGATGGAAAAAACAAGAGAAAATTAATTGTAAAGGTCAGGTGTTATTTTTTCCCTCCCCTTTCAAATCAATTAAAGGTATGTTTCTAAAAGGTACAAGATCCCTCACCCAGTGATCTTAGTTGCAAGCCTGCTGTACGGGAAAGGGCCGAAAACAAAAAAGTATAGTAAATCTATAATAAATTATTAAGACTTAATCACCCCAACAATTTACCTTAACATATCTAAGAGGGCCAGACCTATGAGAGCTATCGTGTCACCGTGACATGTATTTACAGAACTAAGACAGGCAATTACTACTGCTGCTGTATTAAGGCCATTAGGACACCCTACTTGATAATCCATCTCATTTACTGTTCTTTTTCTCGAAGACTCCATCTTTCAAATCTATAGGAGAAGGTTCTGCGCTGTTCCGCTCATGTAAATTAACAGCAATTCCATTGATTTCAGTGGAGTTACTACACATTTCTACCACGATAACTGAGAGCAGAACTAGTCTTGTTTTCTGTGTAAGGTATTGAGTCAGCTTCAGCTTTGCTCACTGAACTCCCATAAACACAGTGTATTATATCCCCTGCAATCCTATACAAGGTATCAGAAGCAAGCCCTTTTTTAAGTTATGCATGGTCTCAATTAATCTTTTATATTTTCCCCTCATTAATTGTTTATTAATCTTGGCTGCAAGCACAAATGACAGCATATGGATTTCTTACAGCCATCAGCTCAAGGAGAGGTTAAGGCACTGTGATAATGTTGTCTGGGCTGCACTCCAATCATACCTAGGCATTTTGCATAGCATTCTCATTTCCTTACTGATTCAGACGTAGGGGAGTTGGAAAACAAGTCCCGAAGGAACATGCTCAAATGTATCTCATCATGTATGAGGAATTGCAGAGAACAAGATGATGTAATATTGATTGTCTGTTAGTAAGGAGGATGGGAATGTCAGCCAAAGGAATTAAGTCCATGAATAGCAGATGAAGAGGAAATAATGAGAGAATTGGTATAGTAAATGAAGACATAAAAGCATGTAACACAAAGAAAGCAGCATTTGCTGTGACCCCTAAGACCTGCTGTGGTATTAGTGCACAGTTTTACTACTATAATGATCATTAAGGTTATAATCTTCATCATAAGAAGCATAGACATTTTTCTGACTTGCACAAGTCTGCGCATTCCAGTCCAATATTAATAAAAACTGATTCCACATATCATTATGATTCTCTGGTTTAATCATCTTTGAGTATATTATGCTTTCAAATGATGCCGTTTCAGTCAGAGCAGTGAGCCAGTCATCCTCATTTAACAGGTTGTTTTTTCCAGCATCTCAGTACAATCTCTTTTAGTGTGTATAAGTGCTATCATCATGGCCCATTTAAGCAGATGAGGAGTGAGGTTCAGTGCTTCAACACAGATGCATGATTGTTTGCTTTGGTTTTTTTTCCCCTCCCCTAGATAAATAACTAAAAGTGAACTTCTTCATCTGAGATCTGGTGACTATACTACTAGATAAATAACACTGTTTCTTTATAGAAGCAGACTTAGGAGCAATTCTATAACATGCACATCTGCCAAGAATCCAGACGGTTAGGAATCTTCCAACAAAACGGGTTCTTGTCAGAATATAACAATTAATCAAAACTGATGTTTTTTAACTATGACATTTTGGTTTTTAAGCTTCTCCAGTGATGCAGAGGTTGGTTTGGGTTTCCTGCCAGCTTACTGGGCAGACTTCTGGGAGTCCAAGCTTCCAGGATCCATGGTTCTGGAAGAAGTCCTGCCGTGCAGCTTGCAGCATTCAGGGACCCTTGGCTAATTCGGCTCTCAGTCCTACAGCAAGGGCTCCTGGGAACTATGTTTCCAGCTAGGAGCCTGGCACAAACAGGAGCTCTCTGGGATTCCAAGATCACTGCCAAGGATCCAGAAGCTCTGGTTGGAGCTTGGACCTCAGAGTTTCTAGGCTCTCTGTTTCATGGCTGACAACCCCTCCAGGAGCCACCTGTTTTATGCTGTTTTATATTAACAAAAAACCCAACTGGGAATGTTTCGATTTTTCCAGAAGAATATGGTGAGTGGGGTTTTTTTTTCCTGTGGAAAATTACAAAATTACTCATTTTAGTACCAATGTGAAATGAAAACTTGTTTGTCAAAATGCCAGTCTTGCCTAGGGAATAGAAATCCCTTGTTTCAATCAACTATAATCAAAAGTCATTCCAGCACAACGCATCTGTAGCTGACTTTGTTTCCTTAGTTACATAGCTCATGCATTCAGGTAGAAAAGGGCAAGGGTCTGCCACAGCTAATGCTGCATTTTAAAATATCTGAATACTTACTTGGCTTTTAGAGAAGCGAGGAGTGTGTGTCTACACTCAGGAAGACAGCTACAGGAGAACTCCTGACCTTGTCTCTCCCCCCCACCCATTATCAAATCAGTAGGTTTCCAGTTTCTGTGTCTCACTGTTCTGAGAAAATGGTGTTGTAAGGAATGGGATGATTTACAGCCAATTTACTTCTCAAATTCAAAATTCACGCAGGAGTCCACAAACTCATCTTTATTTTCCTGGCTATACCATTATACTTTATCCCTTGCATGGATGCATCCAGGTCTCCATTTTTCCAGTCTAAGCACTTTGTTTAGCCTTCCAGCCAATCTAAAAATCCTTCCCCACTGGGGTAACAAAGTCCCAAAGAAAAGTTCAGTTAGAATAAGAAGCCTGTTTCCTGAGTCACAGCCCTCCCTCAAGAGCTTGCCTCTCTGCCCTGTGTGTTGGGGACTGTGCCTTTTAGAGCTGAGCTTCACTTTCTGGAGAGTAATAGTACTTTCCCCCAGTCTCTACAGCTGGTTGTCTTTCCCTTTGATTGCATAAATGTAAGTACATCATCACCAGCTGGGCTCAAATTGGGCCAGGCAATATCTGGCTGGAGATGTTTTCAATACTTCTGCCTCGCTTTTCAGAATTTTAACTCTAATTTAAAAAGAAAATGCATAAAAACTCCTACCCCTTCATGGTAGCAGAAAAAAATCTTGAAGTGTGAGAAGATATGGGGGTGCCTGTTAGATCTACAGAGAGAGAGAGAGTCTGAAACTATAGCTGACCGGTATGAACAATCCCAACTCTCTCAGCACCACTGTTATCTCCAAATGAGGGTACATTCAATATCAACATTGCTAAATGTTTCACTGATATAAGCCACAAAAGAAAGGGAAGAAAGTATCACAGATGAGCACCAATGGTGTCATATTTTGGCGTCTTGAGTCAGTGGAGTTTGGCAGATACCAACACCTTTTCCTTCTCTATTTCAACCTCTGGAACCTAAAAGTCAGAGAAAGGTGGAGCCCCGGGTGCGTATCTGAGCAGCATCAAAGGCAGGGAGGAGGGATCAATCGCACAGCCTAGCAAGGCAACTCAGCCTAGTCTGCAAACACTCCTGGACAGTGTGGGCCACACTTTCTCCAGAAGCAGCCACAGTGTCCCATGGTTTCTCGTCAGCTCTAATGGCAGCTGCTCCTCATATTTATAGAGCCTCCAGCACCACTGCACCAGTGAGCCTTGCAGATACAGTCTAGGGGTTTCTTTACCACCAGGAGGGTTAAAAGCAATTGCTTTTAATCTTCTGACATCACAGCAAGGTTCTGGGAGCTGGGGCACTTGGCTCATGCCAACTGCAGTTATTTAGTCCTTAACCTGGCCCTCCCCAGGGTGCACTGGAACTCAACCAGCATGGAGTCTGGCTTGAAGAGTTCAACAGAGCCTATGTTTGTGTTCGCCACAACTGCAAAATGCTGCAAGTGGCCTCTGCACTGGGCAGAGACTGCTAATACATCACTACTTTTCTTCTTCCTCTTCTCGTTCAAGCCCTGATGTCTAGCCAGCACCACAGGGGAGCTCATTTCCTTCCATTACCACAAATACTGTCCTGGAGGCCTTACAGAATGAAGCAGCAATTCACCAGCCCTGTTTCACGTTTCTCCCAGACCCACGTCTTTGCTCCCAACTTGTATATCCCCCCTCCAGTCCTTTCCCCAGGCTCTTTCATCAGTGCTTCTCCTGAGCTACTTCCTTAGTAGCCTTTCTGCTGGGAGCCCCACTGGTGGTCATTACGCACTGCTAGGCACCGAGAAACCCCACCAGTAACCAGCCTCCTGATACTCACCTCAGATTTTTCTGTGTTGAATGGAATGGAGTTTTCTACATTGCCGCCCCATTCCCCAGTGTGCATTGCTTCTAGATCTTCCCATCTTCCCACCAAAAACTACAGTCACCCTGAAGTCATAGGACAGTAACAGAAATGATAGGCCTGGCTCTGCCATTTAAACACCAGAATAGCTTGTTAGACACATGCATGTTTTATCTTTGCATTTACAGATACTTTATGAGGAGGAGGCAGACACTTGATGCAATTAAGTGGTAAGTGAATTTATAACAAATAAGAGGAAATAATTACGCACACAGTTCTCTAGACTGCAAGTGATCATTGGGATCCACATTGAAGCTAGATTAGAAAAAGGACTGAATAATTTTATAACTACTATAATCTTTATGTAGTGTACAAATATATCTCTGACTTCTGAATGGAAGATAATCACCTCAACTAACAAAAATAAACTCCCGTGTGTATGGTATGATTATATAATCTGCTAAATTCATTATGGCGCTTTGTGCTTTTTTTCAGTCCCCTGGAGGAGCAGGTTTTGTCCAGCGTTGGCAGCTGGATTAAACAATTCATGGAGCAGCAGTCCATTCACCAGTGGAAAAGATCACATTTCAAAATGCAACAAAATGTCTTTTGTTGTTGGATATTTATCATTTTAATAGGTAGAATTTGTATCAGCGTTTTTTTGGAACTGGAGCATTGTGACAGAGCAATATTAATGCATCACAAAATAGCCTGTTCATGAAAGGCCCAAAACAACGACCAAAAAAAATCCCTCAAGCTAACCATTCAGCTAGGAAATTGTCCATTTATAAGTTTGTTTCTTTCTGAGTGGTTGCAGTGATTTCCAAAGGTATGCAAACTGTCATACCACAAGTACCATCTTTTCTCCCCTCTGTGAGAAGTGGCCATTTAAAAAGTGTCAATTTGGACTTCAGAAAAACCATTAGTATTTTAGGAATTGTATATAATGCTGAGAGAAGCTTTCTGAAACCCAAACAAAGCTGTTATGGCTTTTAAAGTGGCAGCTACTAAGTCAGATGCCCAGCTGTTTGGGTTTTTTTATTCCTCCTGTGAGAAGAGAGATTCCAAGACATTCACAACTTTCAAAAGATCTATTTTACTTTTGCAAAGCCTTTCTGACCACAAAACAATCATTACAGAGCAGCAATGCACACAACGGTCACTGTCATCTTGAAACTCCCTGATCTAGGCATTTGAGAAGATCCCATGCTCTTATCTTCTTTCATAGGGAACAGATGGAAAACTAGAAACAAGAGTGGGAGTGAGAAGGAAAAGCACATCTTCCCCTTCCAGGCCCAGGGATCTGTTTTACAAAGCCCATTCCCTGAGGTTTCTGAGAGCAGTCACAGCCCAAAGAATGGCTGTCAGGGATGGGGCTTGATGCTGGATTTGATGTAGTGACTTAAGCACTGTATCTTATAAATAGCAAATTCTGAACCAATATTCAGCTACACTGTGAACAAACTCCTCTCCAGTACTCCACATGAGCGAGGCAGCTGGCAGAAAGGTGCTGGAGGACTGCAGATACCACTCGTGTTAGAGACTGCATGCACTGCACTGCAGGGCACTGGCACATTCTCACTTTTAGAACCACAGGGATTGCCTTTACCTAAGGGCTTTAAAAAAGAAAAGATAGCAAGTATTTATCAGTTGACACACTTTGAGGTATTCCCCAGGTAACACAGAACTAGTATGATCACTCTGCGTAATTCCCTTAAACTCCTCTACTCAAGGGAAGGGAATATGACACAAATACTCTTCATCTTTTCCTGCCTACTTCACGAGACCTTTGGGGATCCAAAGGGGTAGCCCCAAGGCTCCTCTAATAACTGAGCTTGAAATAACCCTTAACCATCCCTTTAACAGGGAAAGTATTATGGTAACACAAAGCCCCTCTTCCCCTTTCCCATACAAACCACTAACAGGTTCCACATCAGACAAAGCTCAGGCGCATGCTGAATCAGGCTCATAGACTGGACACAGTGTGTGTACACTGTCCTTTGCCAGAGCCTGTACTAAACCTTCTGGTTGTGATGGAAAGACTTCTCTTGCATTTTCAGAGGAACTGATTTTATAAGAATACAAGGTGTTTAACAGGGTTATTTATTAAAGGTTGTATTAATGTTGGAGCACTGGCAACTGACAGGTTTGTTAACAATCTTAACTTTGTCCTCAGTTCTGTCATTTTTAATGTCTGTGGTGGGTCTATGTTAAAAGACTGATGGCACTCTACTTTCTAAAAAAGTAAGGTTGAAGTAAATTTACAGGGCTGTTATAGAACAAGAAAAGGCCAGTGAAAGGTGTTAGAGAGAGATGGATTGGTTTTCACATATTAAATATGAATAATCACCCAGTGCTGCACTTTTTGCACATCTGAACCAACCATTTGGTTGGCTCTGAAACGATGAACTCATTTGCCATTGGTGAAGTTTTCCTATGTAATAGTTATCAGTAAATCAGTCCTATTAACCCATCAGGGTTGTGCCTAGGCACCCATTAATTCTTATTTCATAGCAACAACCAGAGGTTATGGCTCTCTTAGGTTCTGGATAAACACACACAAAGAAACAGTTTCTGCCACAAAGAGTTTTCATTTAGAAGGACAAAAACCATGTGGATCACAAGGAGAGGAAGGCAGTCCAGTTCTCTTCTGTTTTACGTACCTGCCAAAGGTTTGATCCAAAGCCCATTGAAGACTGTGGGAGTCCTTATATTGACGCTAGTGGGCTTTGGCTAAGGTCCCAAATGCCTTTTATCTACCTTTAAAATAAATAATGAACGAAACCACCTTGGCTATAATGGATCACCTCCCAAACTGTCCTTCTTTACACCCACATTCAGGAATTAGCAGGCGAATCATCAGGCCATGTTGTTTAGCTTCTCTGCAGAACACAAGTAGCTGTCCTTGGATATCAATCACTGGGGTAAAAACTAAGAAATGTTGCCAAGGAAACGCTGTCAGGCCCATTGGCAGCCTCCTTTGTTTCATATGTTTACATGTGAGGAACAATTTATGATTTTAAAATATAGAAATGTTAAGATAGGCATGGTATCTTTGATGGCTTCACCTACTCAGAGAACACCGGGCTGCAAACAGCACCTGTAATATATCGGTCTATTTTGATAAATCTGATAGTTTCAGTAAACTCATTAATCATCTTTGGATTCAGATGCTCAGCTTTCCTAGTAAAAAACACCCTGCTAAACAAATTTATCATTAATCCAGATGTCTTAGTTATCCATGCAGGTAAATATTATCAATATTTACTGTCCAAAACAGCCAAAAGAAAGTATCATAATGTTTCATATTTTTATCCAGCTTTGAAGCATGAATTACAGCTAGATGGAGGCAAGAGAGATAGATCTGACTTTGATCAGTGAGGTGTATGCTTTAAATTGTGAGAGCGAATTTAGTGCTCGTGAAAGTGAGGGACTAATAGCATTGATTTCAGCCAGACCACATGAGACAGGTGCTGTCCCAGCTTCCATCACCAAGCACTTGTAATGCTCTTCTGTATAGATTAGACATGCCTCTGCTAATCCAGTCTTAGTTTTCTTCTGTGACTCCATTCTGCCTGCTGTTGAGCACCCCCTGTGAGGTACAAAGTGCACTTAGCTACTGGTGAGCACAGGGAGAGTTGATGACGTGTTCCTCTCCTGGCAAAATGTGTCTTTTTACACAGGAGACTGAACCACATGGTACTGGGACATGCACAAGCAGGGACTCGGAACAACAAACCTCATTTTCTAATGACTGGAGCTAAGAAGTAGACATCCATCTTTGAAGGTATAAGGCTAATGATACAAATAGGCATAGAGACGTAGATAAATTCATCCATTGGTTTGGATCATCTCCCTAAGATCCACACATCAAGGGGATAGTCAAGGTGCAGAAGGGGGAGGAGGGCTCACTCACCTCATGCTACTGCCTCCCACATCCCTCCAGAAAAGGCCTCTCCACAGGTTCCACACAGGAGAGAGTCTGGAGACTTTCTGAGCCGGATGGGACATAGAGCTCAGGACTGTATTTTCTTTTCCAAAGAGCTTTCCCTTCTAGAGCATCACTGGGGTAATTGGAGCCCAGACGATTCCCCAGCACTGCAAATCGCATGATACCAAAAGGTGCCATTTTATGGCCAGGAAGTAGCACTTTCCAGGTCAGAACAGTCAGGAACCATAAGACTCCACCATGATCCTACAGAAGAGCCATGGGAAAGCCTGCAAGGTTAGACCTTCATAAAGCCAAGGTTCATAAGCCTTGTCTATTTCTCATACTTCTGATGTGTGAAGAGGAAAACTATTAAACACATACAGTGGCAAAACCCAACACTCCCTTCCCAAACTAAAGGAATCTACACATGGCCCCAGGGAGCCTTCCTCCCCTCCTGCCCCTGCTCTACTTCTCATGTGTTCTATTGTGTGGGTTTTACTACAGAAAGGAATGACCTGGCCTATTTTTATCATTGTCATTTTGATGGCTGTGGCAATGTGTCCATCTCTGTGTATGGCACACATACCAAAACACAGATTCTGCCCTGGAGGATCTTACAATTTAAGGACCTGTTATTCATCCAATGGTATCCCTAAGCATGGAAATAAGTCCAATAAAACTGAAAAGCCACCAAAGACATCTACTGACCCAGCAGGATGCTTGGAGACCAACCCCATGGAGCACCAAATGTCCTCAGCTCCTAGTGACTTAACAGCACTAAGTCTCTGAGAGGATTAGAGGCCAACACCTCATTTTTTTTAAATATAGATGTGTATATATGTATATATATGAGATTCAGTTGCTCCTTTCGGCACTTTACTCAAACAGGTGCTTCCAAGCATTATAAATGTCTTCTCAGTCAGAAAAGGACACAGCAGAAGCCATAATTATTGCATAAATAAAACAATTAAAATTGATTAATGCATTCAGACACCAGTACCAATGTGCATATATATCTGCATTTATTGGCACCTTCTTGGGTAGTACAAGGAGAGAAAAAGCAAGCAGCTCTACTCATTAAGTATAATATTCTCTGATTTGTGTCATTATTTCTGCTAATTTTTTCATTGCATATTTGAGGACAGAATGTCCTGCGCTACAGGAACTCATATGGGCAATAAAAAAGGGGAAAATAGACTATCACTCTAGAAGGAATAAAGAAAAAAGCAAGGAGTAATGATCTACTCTTCTCCCAGCATCTAAAAATGATGCTGCAAGATCATCCTTGCAGCCAAAGGCTAGTTTGGAGAAAGAAATCAATCAGAGCTGATATTCAGCCAGAAAAAACAACTCCACAGATTGAGGTATCCCTTCAAAATCCACTTCCCATAGGATCCCTAGTGAGAACTTTGCAATCCATCATCATACTTGACACTGTACCGTATGTAGCTACATGAATATTATGACTGTGTTTTCATTATGCTGCTCTTTACCATATGCAGGAGTCTGCTGGAAACAGCTGCCATTTTGTGTTCAGTTCAGATACCGGGCCTTACAGAGGAGACACACATTTTCCTCTCACCTGGGCCTTACAGTCCTTCTCATGTTTGCATATCCATGTGCTTAATGTTTTATGTGTGTGGCTTGTCCCATCCCTTATGTGTGTGTATTTGTAGTTTTGATGCCTTAGAGGCATTACTTTTGCCCTGCTTTATTTTGCTGCTGCTTCTTTGTGGGCTTCACAGTCGCCTTCCCAAGAGCACACAGAAATCAGAAAGGAATTGGATAGGGCATGAAGCTAAGGCACAGGTCCAAGTCTCTTTTCCACACCACAGAATTTCTGTGTGCTTTTGGGCAAGTCATTTAGGCTCTCTCAGTCTCAGTTCCCCAAGTAAAATCATTTGAGGGGAAAAAATGCCAACCATGTTGAGATAAGGCATTTCATTTCCTCTCCATATTCAGTTTTCCATTTTTTGTGAAACCCATCCTGAGGCCTCATGAAATCTGGTGGGCAGGCCATTTCCAGCAAATTGTCATGGTTCATATTCAAAGGTCGCAGACTGTTATAGATTCCCTTGGTGAGAAGTGAGTCATTTGAATATGGCTTCTGGTAAAGGCTCAGCAAAAAGATATGCATCCCTAAAAAAAACCCACCCCAGATAGGTCACTAACAATGAAGGGCCTGTTAGGGTTAGATCAGAAAAGAACCTGAGGCTGCATCAGGAAGAGCTGGAGGGCAAGTGGAAATCGGCTGTCAGACACTCCCCATCTCATCTACAGTACTTTCTGTCTTGTTCTGAGGACATGAGTGCTCCGAAGACAAGACTTGCTCTGCATCTGCAGTGCCATCATGCTCTGAACTGTGCTAGGAGCCTGGCAAATTGTAATACCCCCAGCCATGAGATGACCAATGTCCAATTCAATAAAACAGAGAAAGGGAGAAAAACCTCAACATTTTAGCAAGCCAACATTTAAGCAAAAGGAACAATTTTCTTCAGCTGCTTACCCTGAAGCTATGCAGCCTGCATATTCCCCATGTTAAATTGCTCATGTCCTGTTTGGCTGAAACTAGCCGATATTGTGATTTTTATTAGCTGATTGTTTTTACAGCCTCTGAACTTTACTCCTAAATACTTGATCACTTGGACTTTTATTTGTTAAAGGAGGCATGACATATAGCCACTCCGATAATGTTTGTTTGGTCAGTTCCACCTGCTGTTGCCCCAATACAAAAGCGGCCACATAATTACCTAAATATATTTCTATCTTGGTTTTTTCCATAGAGCTTGGTCTTTCATGTCTTTAAGTATTCATGCGCCACCTACTGGCCTCATGAAACTTTGGATCTATTTGTATCTTCAGCAACTCAGAGTCAGGCCTCATCTACCCTCCAAAGTTTTGCCAACAAACTCCAGTGTTGTCAGCAAAACTAGTAGTACACCCACAACAAAGCTCATCTGTGATTGCAGACCCCTCCTTTCTGCTGACAGGGTCACATCTCTGCTAATTAAAGTTTCTGCAGCCACCCACCAGTTGGCTGAAGGTGCATGTAGATACTCCCCCATCTACAGCCAGCTGCTGAGGCTTTCAGTGGCTGGTGCCTCCCCAAGATACACTTTGCATTCTGTTGGCCCAGCTGGTGCAGTGAAGCCAGACAGAGCCACCAGAAGCGTGCAGATGTGTAAGCACTCTGGAAGTTTGGCAGTGGAGGCTAGGCAGGTGTAGAAGGTCTTGTGGTAGAGCAAAGCAAATATAAATAAAGCCTCAGAAAATCCCATTTTCCCCCCAATCTTCTCACTGAACACTTTCCTAGGAGGAAAAGCAAAATGCCAGTCTACCTATAGTAGGGAATGCTCAAAAAGTGCCATCCTTTGAACTAAGACGTTCTTTAGCAATCTTAGTGACTATTCATTCCATCCAGAAAGAGCACATACCAGCAGATCCTGATGAAGAGTTTTTAAACCCAAAGGCTTGCTAAAAATTGTTTTTCCAACTATGTAGCTGGTCTAATAAAATATATCACATTTAACCTAAGAACTTTGTTTGCCTATGTCCTTAAACCAACATGGCTACAATCTACACCCCTGTTAGCAATCTTTAGAATTCAAAGAGTTGTTCATTGCCTAGGATTTTAATATCTGAGTCCTGTTTATAAGGAGGCAAAGTCATGCATGTTCATAGGTAAGTCAATATGCAGAAACTGCAGTTAGATGAACAAGCTGGGAAAGTGCATATGCAAACAGTTACTCATTGCTAGACTATTTGTGCACAGAGGAGGTCTAAGTTCATTGCATCTGATGTAATTTCATTTATGTCCTTTTTCCCACCTGTTTTTGAGGATCACTTAGTTTTCCATCATTGACTTTAACATGGTCACTCCTACTCCCCTCTCTAATTTGGGTCCTTTAGTATTTTACTATAAAAGCACTCACACCAATTAAATACACCTAAAAGAACCCACAATTATCTCATAATAGGAGAGGCTGTGCCACCTTAAGCTGCCCCTAGCTCTATTCAGCTCTGCACTGCCCCAAATGCAGATCTATGCCTTCACCACACAGCATAGAACCTCATCTTAACAAGTATTATGGGGCCAGAATCTGGGAGCCCCGGTATTTTCTGGTTAATACATTTGAGGTGGGCTATTTTAAGGAGCTTGAATGAGTTAGGTAGCTAATGCCTATGGAAATCCAATGGGAATCAGGTGCCTGCATCCTACTGGCTCCTTTGAAAATCCCAGCCACAATGGGCTGGCTTTGGAGTGCTACAGGAACAATTAGATTACAAATTATTTTTTGGCCTCTTCAAAGATGGAGAGAATGCAGATACTTTTCTGCTTGAGAACCCATTTGTTAGAAATGTCAGAGAGACTGGGCCAGCCAAGCATTTGATTTAGCCTTTATTATCCAAAACAGGGTGACAACACTACTCTATAACACTTGACCAGCTGTGACCCTGAGCAGATTAAATTCAGATCCATGCCCTGTGCTTCAAAGGAAATCCCATAGTTTTCACCTTCTGTCTAGGGATTCTTCTGATGCTTAGCACTGAAGTTCGCAGCTATTGATAGATTTTTACCTTTGTAACAGAAAGGAGCCTTCCCCTGTTCTACTGAACTGAGGCAGATTAAGTGTCTGTTCAAGGTCACACTAGAAGTCTGTGGCAGAGCCAGAAGCTGAAACCAACCCTCTGAAGCCCAGATTCAAATACTGTGACTTGCCCACTAGACCACCCATCCTCCATCTCAAGTAAAGGGCAATGCAGGGCCAATCTGGAATGCTTATGACATGAATCAAAGGCCTTTTTAGAGCTCCATCTGTCCCTGGCTGCAATAAAGTATAAGAAAGGTAAATCAAGGTATACTGCTCTTCTCTCTATCCAATTACCTTGAATGAGTAAAGAGCAGTGATCCCTCAGGTCCCTACTGGCCCAATTTTTAATGATTCTCTGATTCTCCACCTGATCTTGGTGGAGGAACACTAAAATTTGGTTCATGTACACCATCATTTTTTCAGACCCTTGATTTGCATCATAGCGTTTTAATGAGCTAATAGTTAAAATAGTCCCCTATAATTATGCTAGAATAATCCAGCATTATTCCAGCATAATTATAGTGGGATATCTTAACTATACAGCATTTGCAGTTCTCAGTCACTCTAATGCACAGATGTCTGAAAAAATGATTTAAAATACCAGCAAGTTATAAAATATCTAGCCTTGTGCTCTTTACATCTATGGGAAATGATAGTGTCTATTTTTTCCTACCTCTGCCAGTCATTCTTCCTCATTGATTATTTCTTGACAACTAAGCAATAATATGGAAAATAATGGGAATAAAAGAGATCATTATCCCAAATGTGCCCTGGTTTTGTTGACTCCTTCGTGTTCATATCTCCCCATTCCTCTCATGGAGCTTGCTTCCAATATACAACAGTTCATTTCTCAAAATCTCTTACAAATTAAAAAATAAATCTATGGTGTTCTCACTGCTGATTGAGCAAGGGCCAGTTTTCCAAAATGTTGTGGGCAGAAGTATAACAAACTGGGGCAGAGGCGTACCTGACATAACAGGGCACATGGGGGCAGCGGTGATTTCAAGCTGCTGCTGGTATGATTATGTGGCTGATAGTGTGATGGCAGATAATATTTTCATATCCCTCCCCCACCCCACTTACGTTGGTGCCCAGGGCAACTGCCCCAGTTGCCCTAGACTGGTTATGCTACTATTTGTGGGCTTTGTTGATCAGAATAAAGTGACTCTGCCTCAGGCAGGGAGTTGGTCTCCATCACCTATAGAGGTCCCTTCCAGCCCTAATTTTCACTGATTCTCTGTGATTGTGTCCCAGAACAACTACAGTACCAGCAGGGCATCCATGCCACATTGTTATTCACAGTTAATCTACTTTCCTTTGGAAGAACTGGATCGGTACAGCACTGCACTGCTTCAAAGTGGGCTCAGTGTTCTCAGAAGACGTCCCATGATGCAGTTCTGTGCATTTTGGTGGTTTTTTGCTGCACATGTGCCATACCAGAAGACATCGGAGTTTGGTTACTTGGAGTAAAGTAGACAACATCCCCATGATTCCACTTGTTTCATCCCATCATTTCTCTTGCAGTTACAAGCAAGAACTATTTTGAAAGAGCTGCCAGGGAAAATGGAAGAAACACTGCTGAGCATTACAATCTGGGCTGTCATTAATACAAACTGGCAGATGTGTGTGTCCATGTGTGTATTTCAAATCATGCAGAGCATGTCTACCTTGACTCTGCTGTACCCTGAGGCTGCTGCCAATTAATAAGCTCAACATACTCCACCCCTGGAAATATATCTGAGAGTGTACTTGGGGGGCTCCTCCCCCACAGCTCTTGAGATCCCCGTCTCTGGCACACATAACAGCAGCTGGAGGGGGCAACCTCACCCCCAAATTGCAAGGTCTGGAATGAGCAGAGAGGGTGTGCAGGGCTTGCCATATTTTCCCACATACAGCACATACCTTTTTCCAAAAAACCGCAGTGTTATATGCAGGAAATACAGCAGGACCAGGTTCTGCTGCTTAGTAGGCAAAAGCAAAAGTAAAGTCTGCATGCAATCCACAGGGAGCAAAACAATGAGCAGCCTCATCTCCCTAGCTGCTGCTACTTAGTTAGTACAAGAAAAGATCTGTTTTCTTGATCCTGCCTTTCAAAAATAAGGTCTCTCTCTTACTTTTTGGGGCACATTGTATGTAGGGTAGCAGGGCCAGGGCAATATGAGCACTGGCAAAGGAGGCTGATACTGAGCAGCAATTCCTGTTGACATGTTAGTTCATTTGTTGGACTCAGTGAACAGCTGTTTTTGTACTTGGCCAAATAGTCCTGGTTGGTGGAACAAGATAGCTTTGCAGTCCTTGGACGACAACAGAGGTGGCAGGATGTCAGCAACCACTTGCCTAAAGATTTGTACAAATCAAGCCCCAGAGCTGCAGCAGCAAAACATTTCCATGCAAACTCCCCATAGCCTGTCTTGCAGTTCATCAACAACCAGGCATTTCTCCATGGTACTGAAAGGCCTTGTTAATCAGCCCAAATGGTTCATCAATATTCATATGAACTAGAGAATAGAATATGTGCTCTAACTTTTGATGGTATTGCCATTCTTCCAGTCATTCTAAGAAACCTGATTTATCCTCTGCTTCCCTGGCTTATGAAGCCTTTTACTGGATGCTTAGCAAGAAGGAAAGAGACCTGTTTTACTCTACCCTGAAGAGTAAAATGGCAGTGGAATGTGCATTTGGAAAACTGAAAGGAAGGTGGAGTGCCCAATGTTGAAACTAAAGACTGGCAAGCAGCATCTGTTTCATAAGACAGTAGATTGCTGTGTTTTTCATTGCCCATATAAGAACTGTGGTGCTGACTCAGGTACCAAGAATGCCCTCACTCCATTCATTCTGACAGCCGTTTGTAGACCTGTGTACTACAGTGACTGCTCTTCAGCTGGCACTGAACACTACTCCACAGGGTAATGAAAACAGGAAATTAGCACAGGGCCAGGCAGACTGAAGTACTAGACAAGGCTGTTTTATAGCTGGTTTTAAGTCAAAGTGTATGAGCTGCCTATGAGTTGGCACTGCAAAAGATGACTGCAAGCCAGTTTTTATACAGGGAGATGACCCACGTCCAAGATGACCTCTGGAGTAATGGAGGGCACAATAGTAAAGAGACAAGACAGTCAAAGTAGCCTGCAAAGCATCATGAAATACAAGAAGGACTACATACCAAATGTAGACCATCTTCTTTCAGGGCACAAAATAGTTAGCCACAACTATTTTGCTATAGCTAAACTGATGCTGTCCTATCTAAACCTAGTTCCAAAGTGAGTTCATTAAGTCTAAAATGTCAGATAGTTTAGCACAAGAATCTGAGAGTGTGCAGGGCCATGTGTGCATATTGTGGGAAAAAAACACCCTTCCAGTTACCCAATAACTTTTGAGAATGGAAAAGCCTGAAGACCCTCTGCATATTAAGCCTCCGACAGATTTCCATAGTCTTACCAACTGCTAAAGAAATGAACCCTGGAAAACTTCTATGCTTCCTGTGCTTCTCTGTTGATATTTGTAAAGCTCTATTGTTGTTACAGTGCTACATATGCTACACCTGTTTTATAAGGGGGATAGGGTGGCAGTTCATCCCTCTCTTCTGTAAGTCTCCACCTGTTTTCACAAGTCAAATTGCTGTGAGCTGTATTGGCATGTTTCTGGTTCCCCTCAGGGCTGCCCAGATAGAGGGGTACTTCCACCACTGTTCTCCTGGCTTTTAATTTCACGCTTTGCCTGGGACTGTGAAAATAATAGTACTATGTATGATGGCCAGGGTTCAATCATTATTCATAATTTATTAAAAATATTCTCACCCAGTGAAAACAAGTATAGATCCATAGGAATCAACTTATCGATGTCAATTTACACCTGCTAAGAATCCAGTGCCCAGGCTCTGAAACCCTTCTTGCCCCACATACATGATAAACAGGGATGACAAAAACTCCAGAGAAACTATGTGACTTCACACTCCAAACACCTATCTGAAGTCCTATTTGCTGTACTCACTTATTTCTATATGGATGATGTTCCCTTTGTTTAATATCAGATGACTTGTTAGCCTTCATCTAATGTATAAATCAGAAATGCCTCTTTCATCCCACTTACTGATGCTAAAAAGCTGTTCATGTAGCTTGGACTAGAAATCTGTCTCACACACTAAAAGCCTTTAACTTTAGGAGATGTGTTTCAAAAAAGAGGTTGTATCTTTGGGTCAGAAGAGTCAGGTCCGACTCCATGAGGGACTCTCTGTCCCTAAGCTCAGTCATTCTCCACACAACTGCTTCCTCAGGCTCTTGTGGGACACTTCACTACCCCATCTGTAAAAGCTACCAGTCCTGCACAGTGTGTAACCCACACACATTGATCATATACATACTTAACCAGGATTCTTATTTATACCAAGGTAACTGTTATCATTCTTTAGTGGGCCATGACTCCAGTTCCAGTCTGAACTTGCCTGTAGTAACTAAATCCTGTGGGACTCATGACCCTGCTCATAAATGGGATGATCCTAAAAGGGGTCAGGCCCCCTAGTTTGGAAACTATTAGACTAAGGCTTTTTTTTAATACCACCCTGGCAGTGCAAATCACATTAGAGAGGGTATAGATATAATAATGATAACAATATAATAATTTATGCTCACTTTAAGGCTCCATTGTACTGCCAGAGTTTCTCTGCCTTTGGTAAATGGTGTTTATCACCATTTTAAATCTCATGGCAGTGCTGGAAAGCTTAGCAAGCTATAAAGCTAAGCAAATGCTGCCAAAATGTTCCTATCAACAGTCCCTCACATTTCAAATGTTTGCTTTGGCCACCCTCCTCCCATGTTTGCATTCTTGAATATGATTGTGTCTTGTTGATACAAATGTTTGCAAAATGAGCCCTTCCAAGCTGCATGCATGAGCATTCTTGGAAACAGTCTGAAGTTTGCTCTTTGCACGTATTCATGCTGGAAGTCCTTGTACACTTACCCATGTAGCAAAGAAAAGCAAGGCCATACAATGTGGTCAAATATGGTTAGCTGATGCAGCTGAAAGATGAGTAGCAAATATTCCTCAAGATCAAGCCAGAGAGCTAAAAGAAAAAATAAATCCTGTAAAAAAATATTTTTGGATAACCTTTAAATGCACGATGATTGAATGAATTTCCTCATAAAAGCTGTGCAGGAAGGGCAAAAAAGAGGCTACAGCCATCATCAGCTTATTTGTTGTGAATTCTTTGCTCATTTTTATTAGTTAGGATCAAATTGTTCTTCCAGAGCTACACAGAGAGGAAAACCTTCTGCTCCGTACCTCAGATCCTTAGGTATTGCTCTGGGTCACTTCTAGCTTAGGGGTGTTGAGTACAGACTGTAACAATGTAAATTATGTAATGCTCTGGGGATGTCTCTAAGGAAAAAATAAACAGGAGTAAGGGCCAAGTAATGATTTTTGGCATATATCATGAAATGACCAATCTACTTTGCATCAGAAAAAAATGAGCAAAGAATAAATAAGAGTCTGACTAATTCTCCAGGTCACTTCTGTATCTTCTAGGTTTCATAAAGAAACAAGTCTCCACTGAAAGCTTTTGGACCAGATCTTCCTGTTCATTAAAACCAGTTTATTACCACATAACTGTCCAAAGAGAGCCAAGGAAGGAAATCACTTGGGCCAAAGAGACTTGTCTAATAACATATTACATTACAGTGCTGATTAGATCTTTCTCCAACTTCCAGTAAATCCTTAAATAAATTCAATTTTAGAATGCCTCCTTGAAGCTTCCCTGAGCAAAAAAACCCAAAACTAAGACTTATTTTAGATGAGGTTAAGACCTCTAACTTTTAACCAGTAGACCTTATAAACTTGTAAGATACAAATTCCATTATTTAGCTGATGGGCTCTTTTATGGTTTACAAAATACAATACATGTTCTTTAAAGCAAGACAGTCTAGAATCACCCACTGTGACCTCAGTAGCTGGATGAAATGCACACTAAGTACTTTATGAAACAAGGACGTGCCAGTTTCAAATGTGAAGGAATATTTGGTCTATTAATTTTCTCAGTCCAGACTGAGAAATGAGAAATTGTTAAAATATGCATTCAGTTTAAAACCCCCTGCAAGACCAGATGCTCACTAAGTGGTTATACTTCAGCAAATGCCTGCACATTAAAAAAAAAAAATCTAGCACAACTGGAGCATTAAACAAATGCTGACAGGACATGCATGAGCACACACAAGTCGTTTTGTCTACAGTGCATAATTCAGAGAATCCCCATTTGCATATGGAAATACCTAATTGTTCTGATGCTGCAAGTATAACATTGCTTAAATCAATCTAATGGAGGCCTAATACTGCATTCTTCATTCAGACAAATAATTCATTAAATACTCAACATCACCAGCAAAACATGCCCACACCTGCCTTGGGGTGGAGTGCAACAGATATATGGCTAATTATAGCCCCAAGTCGACAATAACAGCCAGAGATCAGCCTCCAAGGGTGGATTGCAACCGTTTATGTGAACAGTGCATTTGTGCTTACTCCAGGTTTAAGCCTCCTGCATATGATAATGAACAATGTTATCTCCCCACAGGCTGTTGCATCTAAAGACACAGTGACATTCATCAGGTACATCTGAATTCTTTCCTCAGGCTGGTATCTCTTTGCACCCTCCTGAAAATGAATAGGACAAACCCCAAGCAGAATGGCATCAGATCTTTTAAATCCGATAATCTAGCATTTATGCTTCAGCTGTCAAACAACAAAACTGCAACAGATGTTACAGCAGGATTCGAAATCTGCTGGCCCAGAAAGAAATGCCGTATCTTCACTGCTCAGTTCTCTATCTGTATTGAGAAACAGAAGCTAATAGATAAGCCACCAATTAGCTTTTTAGGAAAAAAAATCTAAGGTGATTCTTAGCAAGTCAGCAAAACATTCCATGCAGTCATACAACTTCACTTCAGTCAACAGAAGATTAGATAAGGTTGTTTCAGGAGACTTGGCTCATACAGTGTCTTATTATCTTCTCATTTTTGACCATCAAGCTGAAGACCAAATTCCCTCTGAGATTAACAAAGAAATTCTGTCAGTGAAACTAATGGAAAGGCCACTTCAGTTGATTTTTTTATATTGTTCCGTATTTTGTATGTTCACAGAACATAAGGACAATAAAAATTAATTTTGCGATGTAATAAAATGTATGCCTCAGAGCTTTATAGTAGCAGAAGCTCTGTTTTTTTTATTTGCATGCAAAAATTCATTATGGAGATAAAAATATGAAGATATGGTATGATTGTTAAGCCTTTGTATTTCAGCATATGGCTGATTTACAACAATATAATCAACAAAATGAAACACATGCCAAGCACAATTATGAACATTAGCATTAAAAATAATAAATACCCTATTTTCAATATATTTTTTCAATCCTCTTGCAGTAGGTATATTAAAATATGGTTACTACAGGTGCACCAATATATCAGATTGCCACCGATAAAAGGAAAACTAACATTATGGGCTATCGGATTTTTTGGCTGGTATAGCCAATAATGTTCATTGATCATTATAATATACCTTCTGGCTGGGATCCCCTGATGCCACATGCATGCGTGGTGCTGCACACATGGACATGGCCAGGAATGCAGCTGGCCAGTATGGAGAGCAGTGCCTTGCAAGTAAGTCTGTGGAGGGGAAGGGACATGGGGAAGGGAAGGGACATGGGCGGCAGATCAAGGCCCCCAAGGCGAGTGGGGCTGGGGCTGGGGCATGCTACCCAGTCAGAGCAGTGAATGGGACCTGGGGCCAGGGATGAGATGGGGATGGAGCCACAGGCAGCTTATTCAGGAGGTGGGGAGGGAGGGGGACAGCTCCCCATCACTGTGCACCTCACCCTTGGGGGGAGGCATGAGGGGGCATGTGCCCCCACACATTTGTGCACAGGGCAGATGAGGACTGCTGGCTGTGGGCTCAGCACTCTGCTGCTTTTGCCTTGGGAGCCCCACACTGGCCATGCACCCCCTGTCCAGTGGGCAGCAGTGGGAGAGGCGAGTTGAGCATCCTGTCCTGCTGCCAGGCGGGCAGGGGGTGCACAGTCAGAGTGGGGCTCCCAGGGCAAAGGCAGCAGGGCAGAGAACCCCAGGCTGGCTGTGGGCAGTCCACATCCACACTTTCCCCACTCTGCTCGGCTCTGACTAAAAGTATCCCCACGCTTTAAAATGATGTCAACAGCGCTTGAACTAAAGTCAATTTGATGAGCTTTAGTTCAGGTGCCCCTGCTGCCATTCTTAAGTGCCAGGATGCTGATCTCCTGCACAAGCCAACCACAACTCTGTTCCACCCCAGGTCCCATTCATTACCCTGATTTTACAGCATCCCCAGTCTCTGCCCCTGCCCCACTCCCTCCCTCACTGTGGGGGCCTCAATCTGCACTCCATGCCCCTTCCCTCCGCCACACACTTTCCCCTCCATAGATTTACTTGCAGGGAGCTGCTCTCCATGCTGCCTGGCTGCATTCCTGTAAATCAGTTATTGGATTAGTATTGGCTGATATGACTCATAAATAATTGGCTATCAATATTGTCCAAGAAAATCTTTATTGATGCACCCTTAATGGTTACAATTACTCACTCTGAAATTTTTGTTCTTTTATTCTGGATTTTCAAGGTCTAGTTTTCCTAGAAGTTACCAGATCTTGAATAATACATATTATTCCACTGTAGACCATTTTTTTGCTCAATAAAGCCCATTGGTTTTGTTTCCAATTACCCAGAATTTCTTTTTGTTGGGCTTAAAAAATAAACTTGTTTTGTAGTTTTCCCTAACCTTGTGCCTGGTTGTTACTATATGATGCAGCAATTTAAGGAGTAAGGAAAGTAGGGCAGCATGGTGACCCTGCTCTGAGTGGGATCAGAGAGACAACCCTTAGCTTGAGAACTAATAAAAAACAGATTATTTAGTGGTACTGCAGTTCATTTGTGATTTTCCCAAACACCAAACTCCCTTGTTTTCATCAGCTTTTGGATCTGCAGGAGGTGGCCATGACACAAGTCACATTCAATTTTTTAATAAGCTGGAAAATCTCTTAACAAAGTGATGCTTCAAAAAAAATGTTTTCACTTGTGATGTGGGTTGCTAATGTATAAAGCATTAAATTGCTAGTTGTCTCTGCAGTGTTTGATAAAGAAACTGAAAGAGATAAACAACTCATTGTAAGAACAGTTAAGTATGGATAGGATCTCTTTGTAGTGTCACATGGACTTCAATAAAACATGAGCAATTAATGTTTACATTTATTATTGGAAAGGTAGCAGAAATTAACTACAAAGCCAAATACTGTTTTGCTTGGAGTTGGGTGAAAGCTAGCTTCAGCTGCTGAGCCTGACAGCCATTCTTAATCCAGGATAAATATAAGATTTAAGCTCCTTTGTGGAATAAGATAGCTGAAACAATATGAGCTACTGCGCAAAGCACAGGCCATACACAGTGCTGAACAGGAACTAAGCTATGTATATCAAGAACAGCCAACATGGATTATCAGTAGTGTTCCGCAGTCTTTTTTTTTTTTAAATAAAAACTGAATCTGGAAATTCCTTGAAACATAAAAACTAGGATGGAATCAGGATAAAAGAAAGAAAAGGAAAAAAATCAGTTTGAATCAGGGAAAAATTGGCAGTGAGAGAGGGAAGGAGTAAGGCTGGGATTAGGAAAGGGGTGGAGGGAGAGACTCAGTGCACCCCTCTGGCTGCTCCCAGGACTGCAGCAGGGAGCAAAGCAGGGGGAGCTGTCAGTGGGCATGGGGTAAGGGGGCGCGGCTCTTGCTGTTATGCACTCCCCCTCCTCCCCCGAGAGTCCTGCGGGCTGGGGAGCCTGTGCCGGGCTCTTCCCAGGGTGTGCATGCCCCAGTCAGTGGCAGGAAGCACATGGCACCCTGCCCTGCTCTTCTTCCCTGGCTGCGTTCTCGCCCCTCCCCACTTCTGCAGCCATCTGCTGCCAGGCTGCCCTGATGTTTGTGCAGAGGAGAGAGTGGCATGCAACCCTGGCACTGGCACCTCCTGCCCTGCCTAAGGTCAGAGCCCCACACCCTCAGGCAGTGGCTCCAGCCCCATGGGCCTATGCAGAACAGCTGGGTGCAGCGCCCACTGCAGGGAGTGGGGCCAGGCTGTCCTGCCTGCCCCCCCAGGTGGGGTTCACAGCTCCCCATTCCTCTGGGGAGGGCAAAGCTGGAGCTGCCAGGGTGCAGCTCAGACCTGCTTGTCCTAGGAGAGATTTCCGCAACCCATCCTGCGTGGGGTCAGAGCCAGGAGCCCTGCACTCCCAGGCAGCAGCTCCAGCCACCCTCCCCCGGCCCCCGTGCAGCCACCCCAACTCACCCCAGCTCTGTATGTGGCCACCACCACCACCACCCCTACATCCAGCCGGAAACCTGTATCTCAGGTAACTGGCACAGCAGCACTTTTAGCTTACCAGCACCACCCATTTTTCAATGTCCCATTCCCCACTCATGCCAGTTAACAGAGATTTGAACTGAAAAATGGGTGTAAATCAGTAAAAACTGAAAAAATCATGAAATTTATCAGGTGAAAATTGATAAAAACTGAGAATGTGGAACACTAATTATCAGGAAAGGCCATCATGGATTCACCGAGAGCAAGGCATGCCTGACTAACCTGATTTCCTTCTATGATAAGGTAATAGGTTCTGTGGATGTGAGGAGAACAGTGGGTGTGATATACCTTCTCTTTAGCAAGGTTTCTGTCACTGTCTCACACAGCATTCTTATTAACAAACTAAGGAAGTACAGACTGGGTAAAAGTACTGTAAGGTGGATACATAACTGGTTAGATCATTGTGCTCAATGAGTAGTCATCAATGGCTTAATGTCTAGTTGGGAGGAGGTATCAAGTTGGGTTTCCCAGGAGTCTGTCCTGGGTCCAGTATTGTTCAACATCTTCATGAGTAATTCAGGTAATAGAATTGATTGCATGTTTAGAAAATTTGCAGATGACATCAAGTTGTGTGGAGTAGCAGACACTCTGGAGGGCAGGGATAGGATCCAAAATGACCTGAATAGACTGGGAAAATGGTCCTCAATCAAATTTATGAGATTCAACAAAGACAATTCCAGCACTTGGAATGGAATAATTGCATGCGCAAGTAGATACTAGGAAATGATTGACTAGGTTGCAGTACTGCAAAGAAGGAGCTAAAGGTTATGATGGACTATAAAGCTGAATATGAGCCAACAGTGTGCTCTTGCAGCAAAAAAAAAAAGACAATATGGGTTGTATTCATAGGAATGTCGCTTGCAAATCAAGGGAAGTGATTCTTCCACCCTGTTCAGCACTGGTGAGGCCTCACCTGGAGTCCAGTTTTGAGCCCCACACTTCAAGAAGGATGGGGATAGACTGAAACAAGTTCAGTGAAAAACAACAAAGTCATTTGGGACCTGGGAAGCAAGATTCATGAGAAAAAGGCTGAAAGAAATAGGATTTTTAAAATCTGAAGAAAAAAGACAGAAGGCAGGTTTGCTAACAGTTTTCAGATACTTGAAGGACAGTTATACAGAGGCTGGAGATGGTCTCTTCTCTGTGGCTGTAAGCAACGAGGCCAGGAGCAATGGACCCAAGCTGCAGTTTGTAGATTAGGAGGAAATTCCTGACTATGAGGGTGCTCAAGCATTTGAACTAGAGAAATTGTGAAATCTCCATCTTTAGACATTTTCATGGGGAGATTGCCATTTTCATCATTGCCCCTGTGTTCAAATTGCTACCAGCTGAGTAGCTAGTGGGACTGCTAGCTGGGTTCTCACACCAAGCATGTTGCACTTTTTAGGGTGAGTGATTACAGCCTCTGGGCCCACACCACTAGTAGGCAATGAATCCATCTACCTTCCTACACTCAACATCGAAGGAAGCAGCACAGCTAAGCTCCCTGTACTCAGATTGCTGCTGAATACATATGCAGCTGTCATCCTCCTGCAGGAAGCCCACGGTGAATCTCCTAACAGACCAGAACTGCAAGGCTTTAGTCTGGCTGCCTTCAGCCTCAGCAAGACCTATGGCCTTGAACTTTTGTCAGAAGAGACACTGAGTAGTGCCAAATTGCTTCCTCACCAGATGACAACAATGAGTGGATCACTTTCAAAATCAGTGACACTTCCATCGTCAATGCCTCCAGGAATTCTTCTGTCTTCTGCCCAGCTGCCACCAATCCAACACCCATGCATTGTACTGGTTATCTCAACTCACAGCACACAGATTGGGGCTATAAGAACACGATCTTGATGGGGAGTTCTTGGCTAACTAAGCATCAACAAACAACTTGTACCTGCTTTTTGACTCCAAAGAACCTGACAGCTCTGAGTCAAGAAGATGGCAAATAACTCCCAGCCTTGACCTGTCTGTCTCAAGTGAAAATATCAGCCTACAAGATGAGTGCTGGAGATGTTCCCATGGTCACAACATTGGCCATAGATAATCATACACCTGAGCTTTGTAGCACCAACAAACAGCAGCCCATCACTTAGGTGGAACTTTCACAAAGCCAGGTGGGAAAAATTCAAAACGGATACAAACTCTGTTGCTGAATCACTGCTGAACCCATGTAATACAGCTGTGAACGCCTCTGTGACGGCATTCCTAAATGTACCAAGAATAGTATCCCCAGAGGGTATAGGTATATAAAAGTTTCATCTCAGTTGAGCCAAAGCAAGCCAACAATGATGTCATAGAACTCATCAACCATCTAGACAAAGTCAGAAAAGCCAATGGGAAGAAACAATGGAGTCAATTAATTTCTCACTCTCCAGCCAGAAGGCTTGGCAGAGGATAAACCAGTTCACAGGAAAGAAACAAAAAGTGTAAGTGAGTGCAGAATGAAAGCTGATGACATTGCAACTCAACTTGTATGTAATGGCTGCTACATGAAACATGACAAGGAATTCTCTAGACAGACAAAGAAATAAGTTAAACAGCTCTGGAAGACATATGATCCCAATGCTCATCTGTCTGGAGAATTCAGTACTGAGGAAATGAAGTTTCCTTATGCTTTTAAAGACCAAAAAATAACCGGGGCCTGATGCCATACATGCTGAATTTCTTTGTTATATATAGGGAGATAAACTCATGAAGCCAAATGATCATCATCTCCATCTGTGTCAAATGCAACAAGATCCCTCGCATTTGGAGAAAGGCCACAATTGTTGCAGTCTAACAAGACCAAGGATGATGCAAAGAGCTGTAGACCTAGCTCCCTCCTGTGAATTCCATTCAAGCTACTGGAACACCTCATTTATGCCCAAGCCTATCCCATAATTGATCTGCAGCTGCCTAAGGAGCAGGCTAGTTTTAGACACAGAAGGTCAACAGTAGAGTGAGTAACTCTCGTTATTCAAGACATTGAACTGAGTTTTGAGTCTGGGGAAAAGGTCAGTGCTATCCCGGTGGACCTCACTGCTGCATACAACACTATCTGGCTCCATGGCCACTACTACAAGATCTTCTGAATGATACCTGACAAAACGATTGTCAGTTTTATTATGCTCATGCTTCAGAACCACAGTTTCAGTATCAAGATCATCAATGGACAGGAAAACCACCCTAGAAGTCTTAAAAATGGCATCCCTCAAGGCTTGCTACTTTCTTCACTGCTTTTCAGTGTATACATTGTTGACCTGCCTGACACCCAGTCCAAGATGTATGGCCATGCTGATGACCTGGCTTTCACCAAATCAAGCAAGCGATGGGAAGCCATTGAATCTAGTTTGACATCAGATATGAACACCCTTGCCAACTACTTCCATAAATGGCATCTCCAGGTCAGCCTCACTGAAAGAGTAGCAACAGCCTTCCACCTAAATAACCACCAAGCAAAGAAAGAAATAAAATTCAAGATTGGTGACTGGACACTTGAACATTTTTACACCATTACTTATTTAGGAGTCAAACTGGATCAGACCCTTACCTACCAACAGCATCTAGAAGGGTTCCAGGGTAAGGTTAACAGCAGAGGAGCTCTTATTCATTGACTTGTTGGCACTACATGGGGTACAAGTTTCCAAACATTTGGCACCTCCACTTTGGCATTTGCATATGCTCCTTCTGAGTACTGTGCATCAATATGTGGCCAAGCACACACACACTAAGTTAGTGGATTCCAGCCTTAACAGCATCATGAGGACCATTACCAGATATCTTATACCAAGATATCGAAGAGGATTGGTAAGCAGTCAAGATATAAGATATTTCCTGCCCCCACCTCTTCCCCCCTGAAGCATCCAGACACAAGATACTACCCTGCCCTTAGGCCTCAAAGCTCAAGATCCAGACCATTTTTTGCACTCCAGCTTAGTAGCCACAAGCCAGAAAACCAACTACCACCTGAAGTCTCAGAACCCATTCTCCACTGAGGCCAATATGCTCATTGAATCTGCAGATGGCGTGTCACCTACAGCCTGGACCTCCCATCGGGGGGCAGGAAATATGCCGCACAAGAACTGTGGCTAAGAAGTTCATTTCCAACACCAGCTTCCACTCCTCAGGGTGGCAGCATCCCCTCAGGCCTGGACTTCTCTTAGCTGCCTCAGAACATGTGTTGGATATTTTAAGGCAAGCATGCACTCTTGGGGCCTCTCCAATGACGCTGGCTGCAGTTGTTGTGCTCAAGCTCAGATGGCCGACCACATCATCTATGAATGCCCTTATGGCCCTCCTTTGGGCACCCAAGGTCTTATTGACATTGTCCATTCTACCTGTTGCTGGCTTTCTGGCCCTCGTGCTTCCAGCTTGAGTATGGTGATACTCACCTCATCATCACCACAGGCAGATTGGACAGACACTTGGCTGGGATGGTTTAGTCAGGAATGATCTTGCCTTAAACAGGGGGCTAGATTAAATAACCTTGTGAAGTCCCTTCTAACCCTGCCTTCCCACAATCCTATGTAGCTGAAGTGCTTTCATTAGGGGCTACATGTGAACTCAGAAGGCTGTCTGTCACTTTGTTAAAACTGTTTGCATGTAGAAGGGTAACAGTCAGGCAAAGACACAACAGAAGCTGCCAGAAAAGACGAGAGAAAATTAAACACATCTAGAGGACCTGTAGCATGACCCTGGAAATTCTTGTCAAAACACAAGATATTCTATTCACCTGGATGTGGTGCAGCTCTACATTTCTTCCTTCTTATAGGGGACCATATAACACAATCACTAATGAGAAATAATGCAAACGAATCTAGGGAAAATAGAAACATGAGCAGAAAAATGACACAAGGAGCTTGAGCTTGCAATCACACATAACAAAAATATCCCATGAGGAGGAAAAACTAAGAAGCAAAAACACTACAGGAGACAAAGCAGTGACTAAGGGAATGGGATATTAACGTGCAATGAGAGTTGATAGTAAAATAAGACTAATGCATTTTGGAGCTACCTAGGTAGAGATATTTTTGTCAGGCAAAAAAAAAAAAAAAATTGCCCTACTCTCTCTTATGAGCCCAATCTTGCCAGTCCACTGTGCACAGAATACAAACAGAGATATACCTGTTATAAAAGCACAGACAGAGGGGTGGAGCTGAGGTAACCACTCTTTAATTCTGTTTATTGTTTCTAGCCAGTTAATTATCCACAAAAGTTATAAACAAATGGAAATAAGAGTCACAAAAATTATGAGGACACTAGAAACACTGTGCTAGATCCACATATGGTACTTCATTGATTTAAGCAGAGCTACACCAGCATGTAGCACCTGAGAAACTACCCCATATTATTCCAGAGAAATAGGAGTGAAGCTAAATAGGTTTAGTTCAGCCGACAATGCCTACAGAAGGGACATAGAATCGACACATATTTGAAAAGTACCATGTGGCAGGAAGAACAAAGCGTGGTAGCGAAGTAGTGAATACGCCTCCCTACACATTTAGAGGTGTGAGTGTGAGGCTTGTGCCAGACCTGAGCCAAAGACTGCTTCCAGCTGACACAGCCTAAATGGTACTTGATCTTTCAGACTGTGGAGTCAAAGGCCACTGAAACAATTTGTCCCCTTGTGTGCTGCTGGCTACAGAAACTGGTGTGCCTTAAACATGCTAGTGTGATAGGCTGGGATAGACCTTCGATCTAGGAAGGAGACTATTTAGCATAATAAGAACTGACTTTTGCAAAGCTTTTGATACAGTCTCTCTCTTTCACAGCATTCTTGCCAGCAAGCTAAGCACGTCTGGGTTGGATGAATGGTTTGGGAGGTGGCTAGAAAACCTGGCTGGATCATAAGGTTCAGAGGGTAGTAGTCAATAGCTCAATGTCTAATTGGCAGCCAATATCAAGTGGATCAGTCCTGGGATCAGTTTTGTTCAGCATCTTTATTAACAATCTGGAAAATGGGATGAAGTGCACTCTCAGCAAGTTTATGGATGACACCAAACTGCAGGGAGTAGTAGATATGCTGGAGGGTAGAGCTAGGATGCAAAGAGACCTTGACAAATTGAAGGGTTGGACCAAATAAATCTCACAAGGTTCAATAAGGAGAAGTGCAAAGTCCTGCACTTAGAATAGAACAATCCCATGCACTGGTATAGGCTGGGGACCAATTAGCTAAGGAGCAGCGCTGCAGAAAAGGACCTGGAGTTTACAGGAGACAATAAGCTGAATATGAGTCAACAGTGTGCCCTTGTTGCTAAGAAGGTTAACAGCATACTGGGCTGCATTAGTAGGAGTGTTGCCAGCAGGGCAAGGGAAGTGATTATTCCCCTCTGTTTGACATTGGTGAGGACACATCTGGAGTAGTGTGTCCAATGTTGGGGCCCCCACCATAGAAAGGATGAGGACAAATTGGACAGAGTCTAGGGAAGGCAATGAAAATGGTGAAGGGGGCACAGGACTTCTTAAGTCTGAGGGAACTGGACTTAGTCTGGAGAAGAAAAGATTAGGGGCAGAGGAAGAGGGAGCATTTAATAGCAGTCTTCAACTGCCTGAAAAGTGATGTTCCAGGAAAGAATGGGGGGAAAGACCTTGAATTAAAAAGGAAAGTCCTAGGAAACAGAATAAACAGGAAGGACAGGGAACAAACATAAAAGTTAAAATAAGAAAAAACTTACCCACCGAAGGAGCTGCAGCACAGCCAGAACAGGGAGAGAGGCCTGTGTGGCTTATTAGCTGTATCTTTATCCAGCTGCAGCTGGCCAATGACATCATCAGCAATTGCCGGCCAGCGGAAATAAAAATGACCACTAGTAGAGCAATGGGGAGAGGCAGAGGAAGAATGACAGTGATAGTAGCACATATTCTGGGAATTGCTCAGGGGAGAAGGAGCACCAAATGAGGAGTCAGAGGAGGCTCCAGACACTGACTCTGGTAGCGGCAGCAGGGAACAGCTCAACAGTGCGGAAGATGAACCAGAAGCAGCCCCTGCAGTCAGCAATGGTGGCAGCAACAAAGGAAGCAGAGAGGGAGACATTGTGGCAGGGCACTGTGTGTGCCTGCCACTTCAAGGCCCTGGAGCTGGCAGCCACCAGGTGTCTAATGAGGGCCACCTTTTTAGGTTCAGGGCTGCCCATATAAACATAGATTTCATAGATTTCATAGACATTAGGGCTGGAAGGGACCTCGGGAGATCATCGAGTCCAGCCCCCTGCCCAAAGGGCAGGAAGTCAG
>NW_017728918.1:69386584-69396687 GCF_001723895.1 Crocodylus porosus | reverse complement strand
ACGAGCTCTTCCTGCTTGTTGCCCAGGCTCCTGGCATTAGTGTACAGGCAGGCAAGTGTGCCCTTGGGGAATCTTGCCTTGCCCACAGATTGTACCAGGGCTGGGGCAGGGGTGGGCTCCCTTAAGTGCCCCTTTAAGTGCCTTGGTCAAACAGGGCAGTTCAGCTGCAAGAGGCCAGGCAACAACACTATCTGACCAGAGGGCTGCTGAGTTTCATCGGGAGGTAAGGGAGGAGCTGTAGGGGATGGTAAGGAGGCTCCTGGTCTTGGGTATGACCTAAAACTGTACCCTGCCGGGAGTGGGTGGCCTGATGGGAAGATGCCAGGCCAGTGATCACTCCAGTGAAAGGTGGGTCAAGGCACCTCAACCCCCAGCCTTCACCTTTGGGTGACTCGCGTTCAATCGGAGGCAGTCGTGGGGGTGCAATTCCATTTCAGGTGGTGTCAGGGTGCAACCCCCGAGGAGGAGAGTAGTGAGCCAGGTCCAGGTACAGCCAAGGCTGCCTGAACCCTGTGGGGTTTTGAGATCCTGAGGGGGAGAGTTGGAAGCTAGGTGGGGCCGAGGCCACCTGAGCCTACCTGAGGAGGGAAGCCCCAAGACCATGAGTAGAGGGGGCAGTGCGGAGAAGCCCTAGTGTGAGGGGGCTCAGGCAGAGAGTGAGAGAGCTGAGTCCTGACCCCAGTAAGTCCTCCACTGCAGGGAGGCTGAGTGTGGGTCAAATGTAATGCCCAAGCCCCAGTGGGAGGTGGCAGCGAGGAGAAGCCCCAGTGTGAGGGAGCAGTGTGAGGTGGAACCCAGTGAGAGAAGAATGGGGGCTTACCCAGAGAGTGAAAGAGCTAAGTCCTGACCCCAGTGAGTCCTCCACTGTGGGGGGGAGGGGGGCAGAGTGTAGGTCAGAAATAACATCCATAGTAGCACCACAACCTGCTGTCCAGGGAGGGAGGGAGAGTCCCCTGTGAGACTGAGGCACCAGTCATGGGGTGAGGTACCCCAGCTCCCCACGTCCATGAAGGAGGACCCAGAGAGGGGAACCCTGGGAAAAGAGTACGGGTCATACATTGAGGCCTGTCAGAGTTTCCCCTGAATGGCCCAGGTGGAGGCCAGGACCAGGATGGTCAGAAGGGCTAAGGGGCCCACTGAGAGGGATGCCCAAGAGCCAGGGACCTGGGGTCTGGACTGGCCTGGGGGTGGGCTGGGGCTAGAGGAGCGAAAGGTCCCAGTGAGGGGACCACACATGAAGGGGAACTGGTGGCAGGGAGATGTGGCCTGGTATGACAGTGCAGAGTCTGCCTTAAGGGAGGGACTTCCCAGGTGGGGTCCTACAGTAAGGCTCAGGCTAGACTGTTCTCGGTGATGGCAGATTGCAGAACAAGGAGCAATGGTCTCAAGTTTCAGCAAGGGAAGTTTAGGTTAGGTATTAGAACAAGCGTTCTCACTAGGACAGCAATGAAGCACTGAAACAGGCTACCCAGAGAGGTGTGGAATATCCATCTTTGGAGGTTTTGAAGGCCCAGCTAGACAAATCCTTGGCTGGGATGATCTAGTTGGGGATGGTCCTGCTTTGAGCAGGGGGTGGACTAGATGACTTCCAACCCCCATTTTCTTTAATTCTATGATTCAACCAAGTTAATGAAATTAAAATAAGCATTTGTGCTGGATATCAAGAAAATCCATTTGGCCCTTAGTGGATTTTTTTCTTCTAGGAGGTATAGTAAAAACACTGTTGTTTTAAATATTTAAGTTTAGAATGGACAAAATACTAGCAAGTAGACAATCCCACAGTGACAAAAAATAGACTGGGTTGAATAATCTTTTGCAACTTCTGCTTTGATTTGAAAAACTTGTGTAAGTGCAATATTGTCAAAGTAAATATTTCATAGCATGTATCTGATACTGCACAGAAAAAATACATTTTTCTTTTATAGTAGCAAGACACATTAAAGATTCACTGAAAAAACAGAGCTATGACAATCATGATACAGATCAAATTCCAATACTTAAGAGTTCACATAAGAAATTGTCTGCTTTTCTGCACCACTAGTAAGTTCTGGGTACAAATGTCAGCAGTTAAACAACTAACTTATGGGCAAAAATGGAAAAAAGAAAGACTAACTGATGGTGAAAAAAATTGTGCCCAGAAAAAGCAGCCATGCCCAGATCTCAGATGTTGGATATATACCTCTTGTTGACTTTTTAAACATTACACTCTTCATTCTAAGTGATTTGCTAACTAATTATTAAACTGGCATGAAGTTCTGGAAGATCCTTCCTATGTGACTGGTGAGGACAGGGCAATTAGTTTTACAATGGAGTTTGATAAATTAATGAAAGGGATCAGAGATCAGATCATGAGGTTGCTTGCATTAGTGTTCTGGGACTCCAAGTTGGCCAAGGCTGTGAGGATACAAACTCCCCACAAGGTGAGATACTCAAGTACAGGACAACTAAATTTAGGAATAATAAAACCCAACTTTAATAATTAGGAGAAAGTACAACAATAGGATTAGGAAAGAGGGAACATAAAAATAAAGGCTTAAACCAAACTAAGCCCTGATGCTTTTCATTCTCATACCTGTACAGTGCTTTCTTCTCAGTCTCTGCCTGGTTTCAGCAGCAGGCAGGAAACATCACTGTCTCTGCAGGAAACGCGTCCTTGTCCCCAGAGGTCTCTGATTCTCTGTTAGCCCTCAACAGGTTGCCTCTGCCTGACCACCCCAGGCTTTCCAGTTGCTGTCCCCACATGGCAGATGCTCTCCATCTCCTCTATCTGGGGCTTCAAACCAGCAGACTTCTGTGGACTCCAGCAGGCTGGCAGGTACCTACACAGGTACCTGTACTCTCTAGCTCCTCTGCTTATATCTCCTTCCCCAGCTTGTAGCAAAAGCCAGAGTTCTCTGGGCAGGAGGCTTTTCAGAGCCATCCGAAGGGTGGAGCACAATAAACCAGGCCACATCCAGCCCATATGCAGTCCAACCATTAACACTTTCCCTGACAAAACAAAACCCATCCAAAGAAACGCTTTGAACATATAATATAATCGTCACCGTTGGCAACTGGACCTCATAACCCAAGAAGGTCTTTTCCAGTCCTATGTTCTCAGCCCATTCCAACTGAAGTCAGTGCTAAAAGTCACATGGAAGACTCTCAAGTCGTTGAGGCAGATGTTCCATCTGCCTCCACACAAAGCACAGGGACAACACTCAGCAGATAGTAAGATGAGAGTAATAAGCAGGTGGCAAAGGAGGATGTGAAATTGTTTGATGTCTCCCATGATGAGTCCTTACTTTATTGGAACTGTGCACACAGACATGGGAGGCAAGAACAAGGTCCTAAGCTCAGATCAGGTAAATCAGTTTCCCTAGGTCTCTTCCTCAACACTTCAGCACCAGTAAGACTAGGGCACAAGAATTAGCTCCATCTCAGTGCATCTACACAAGACATTTTACTATGCAGTGGACTAAGTGACTGCACAGTAAAGCATTACCGTCTATATGTGCAGGCACTTACTGCACAGTAAATTAGTCTACTATGCAGTTAATTTGCTACCTACTGTTGCTGTTGCTGCCGTCGCAGCTGGTACTCCTGGTGCTAGGTGTCCTCTGTCCGCTGCATCTCCTCTGCCTAGGCCTCACGGAAGAGCTCCCCCTGGGTCTTGCAAATGCAAGTAGCAAATTAACTAACTGTATTTACTGCACAGTAGCACATGTGCCAACAAGGAGCAACAAGGACCAAGCTTGTTCCCAATCAGCCCCACCACTAGAAGGGCCACACAGGGCCCAGCGCTAGGGCCACAGGGTTTGCAGCTTCTCCAGCCCCAGGGCTGGGGAGGCCCTTTGCCTGCCTCAGCCTACCTCTTACAATGGTATGGTGACCCTGGGGCCCTGGGCCACCTGCAGCCAGCCTCTGGCCTCTGGATTCCACACCAGTAGCCCTGGGCCAGCTACAGGAGCCTGCTCAGACTCCAGCACTGTCCTGCAGCACAGCCCCACTGCCTGCCTGCCTGTCTCACACTATGCCCCTGTGCTGGGTGCTACAGCCCAGGCCTGCCAGCACCTGGACTGTCATGCACAGCCCTAAGGGCCATTGAGGGGGCCATGCTGACGTCATCCCTGATGGCAGAACTGGTCCCAGGAGGAGGCCGCAGATGACATGGTGCTGTGGGAAGAGGCTGAGGTCCTGAGCCAGTTCACTCAGAGCGGGAGCTTCAATACCCGCATCTATGAAGATCTGTCAGGCCACATGCAGGAGTGCTGGCATGGCCCAGTCAGCATGCCAGTGCCACATAAAGGTCAAGACCATGTAGGCACAGTGGGTCAGCATCACTGACCACAACCACTGGTTGGGGACTGCCTGCAAGTCCATGACCTTTATGCAGCAGCTGGATCACATCCTCACACCCCAAGACATTGGCCGGAGCCATGACATGTATTCCAGCATGGGTGGCCAGCCCAAGCCTCCACTGTGGCCTAGCAGCTGAAACAAGGTGTCATCAGGGAAGGGCCTCTTGGGGTGCCAGAATCCTGTCCTGCCTTTGTTGTTGAGGAGGGAGACAGGGTGGGGATCTATGTTTGTGGAGGGGAATAAAGTGCTTTTCTGAAAACTGTCCACAGTAAGCATGGTGCTGGAGGTGCATGGTGGGGCTGGAGTCTGTGGCCAGCTGTCCAGGTGGCCTACAGCAGGGCTTATAGGAGGAAGAGTCCACCAGCACCTCTCACACCTGGTGCCCCTGTCCCCTGCTGCCAGGTGTGTGACTTCCCTGGGGCCTTGCAGGGGAGGGAGGGCATCGCTGTTGCTGCCACCACAGCTGGTGCTCCTGGTGCCAGACCACCTCTGCTCACTGCACCGTCTCCACCCAGGCCTCGTGAAAAAGCTCCCCCCAGCCTCACAAATGTTATGCAGCACATAGGCTGTGTGGGTGACCTGAGGGATGTTTAGCACTCTCACTGGACCTTAAGGTGAGTGGTGAGGGTATGCCAGCACCCCTTCAGGTGGCTGAAGGTACACTCCACCAGTGCATGGGTCCAGCCCAGGTTGAAATGTTCCTGGCAGGGGTCCAACTGGCTGGTGTAGGGCCACATGAGCCAGGGGATGAGCAGGTAGGAGGGGCAGAACTGTCACCTTGCCCAGCTGAAGGTCCAGCACCCCTGGCATGAAGTGCCTGCTCTCCACAAGGGCTAGCAGAGCAGAGTTGCAGAAGATGTGGGTATCATGGGCACTGCCCACACAGCCAGTGCTCACCATGGTGAAGACACCATGGTGGTCAACAACGGCCTGCAGCATGACAGAGTGAAAGCCCTTCCAGCTATAGTAGAGGCAGTCACCACAGGGTGAGGAAGAGATAAGGATATGAGTCCTGATTTACTGGGGAAATCCAGGGTGCAGAACCCCACCACCACCTCCAGGGGGTTGTGCATCCAAAGCACAGTGTGTCCGAGCATGTCTTGGAGGGTGCTACACACTTCCAGGATGTCCTCCCCAGGGGTCAGCTGGCCCTTACTAAAGAGGTGGCCAACATAGTGTAGGCTAGCAGGTGTTGCCAGCTTGAGCAAAGTGATGGGCAGCCAGGTGTCTGCGGGGAGGTGCCACCATATGGTGGTGGGCTGCTGCTCCAGGTGCAGGTAGAGCTACTCAAGGAGCTCCTGGAAGGTGGACTAGATCATCTGGCATGACTCCAGCCACTGCTTGTTGTCCCAGGTGTGCTGGACAATGTGCAACCACCCATTCTGGCTGGCTGGGCAGGCTCACAGGTGGTGGGGTTAGAGTCCCGGGAGCTCATGGGTGGAGCCCAGAGGGTTGGACTTGATGCTCTGCCCAGGTCCCTTCCAACCCTACCAACTATGAAACTATTGTAACCTGGGCAGTACTCCAAGAGGTAGAGGTACCCCCTCTCCAACTGAAGGGATCAAAGTAGGTGCACAAGCACTGTGGGAGGTGTAGGGACTCTCCTCCCCCTATAGAGCAGAGCCAGACCACCAATGGGGACTTAACCATATACCTTTTAATGAGAGAGACAGTGGTGGGAACATAACATATATAAACCAGGGGGTATAGGGAACACTACAACCCCCCGAGGGGGCAGGATTCAATAAAGGTTAGACACTTACAATCATAGGTGGCTGTCCAAGGTGGGTTTACTCCACAGTAAATTACTGCAGAGTAAACCCATATAGCACTAATTGCACGTGTAGATACACTCAGGTGTAAAGCAATGGGAATCTTTGTCTGTCTCAAAGTAGACAGAAGTCCAGTGGATTGCCTAGATTCACCAGCTTGGAGACTTGAGTAATTTTAGCCTTAGAGCTTAGAAAGAAAGGTCTGGTTATTTGGACTATCTTCAGGTTTGCATACAACCCTATCCTGCCTGCCTAGTGTCTTAGTTATGTCACATTTTTAGCATAATTGCCGTCCCTGGAATTGAAGCCAAAAATGCTGACCAAAGTAGAAAAGAAAGACCTTTTCCTCCACTGCTTTGAACGTTAATTAGTCACCTCTACCTGCTCAAAGTGACTGCACCATGGGAGAAAGATTGGTTGTTTCACACCAAATGGACTCAACTGTAAATGGCTACCCAAGATGCCAAGCAATGGGGAAAGAAGCCTTTTATTTTTATTTGTCACATTTCACAGTTGATTTGCTGTGAAAAGGGCTTTCTTCACCTTTTGAACGCTCAAACTGGTGGGCTGAGCAAAAATGTGCAGCTTCCCATTAACTGGAAGAATAGAATTGGTTATCCCCAGATACAACATATGAAGATGATTAATTATCACACGCTTTTCACTTTATCAGGATAATAAGTGACAGGATTGTCAGGCAGTTGGTCTTACTGTTCAACCTCAGCTTAAACAGTGTGATTCAATCTCACACACCACCTTCAGAAGAGGAGAGACAGAGCCGTGAGTCAGTGGGACACAGATCCAAGATTCCTTGATGCAATATTGTCAGTCTTATCAAGCATCAGTTAAAATATTTATTAAATATAAAGACAGAAGTGATTGTATCGTCCTAATTTGGCAAGGCTGTCAGAGTCGTTAGAAGGCATAGTCCAGATCAGCTTCATTAAAATGTTTCATTTCAGGAAATTAATGATACTCATCAGGCAACTAGAAATTCAATGAAGAAAACAACAAAACTGAATGAACTAATATATGACATAATAAGTGTCAGTTTCCTTTTGTAGTGCCCAACTCCTCTTTATATGTGCATCATTCAGGAATCAGATCTCAGATAAAACAGAAGATAAATATGCTAAGAAAACTTGGACTCCTAACTTGAACTGGTGCCCCAGCAAGCCTCAAAGGCCCATTAAGAAGTGCAATAATGCCTGAATAACAACAGTAATAATAAATGCTTTGCCCTTCAAATAGATGCCTACTATTTGGAGATCTCAAAGGGTTTTACAAACCAATGTAAGAGTATAATCCCCATTTTATGTCCTGGTAATTAAGAAGATTCATAAGCATTACATTCACTAATGCAGCTTGGAGGAAGAAATTTCTTGGAAGTCTCTGGGCCAAACTGAGCGGTAATGTAAGTAATACTTTAAATTATGCCTTCGGTGAAATTTGCAGATTGGTGTCCAGTGGCTAAGGAAAAAGGCTGCCAATGTGCCTGTGAGAACTTTATTCACCCTCCCACCCCTGATTGTCAAGCTGCTGGCGTCAGTCCAGTCCACCTCTCCTGAGGAGAAACACAATGCAGTATCAGGGCCGTAGGCAAGGAAGTTGGACACAGTAGTCCACATGGGTAGAGAGTGCCAGGAACTAAGGGACAGGGAACAGCTGAGTCTTGCCAGCTGAGAGGCTGGAGCACTGCAGTATCAGTGAGGGATCAAGTGACTGTACGTACAAGGGGCTCACGGCCTGGGGACAAGAACAGTACAGAGACAGACAGGTCATAACAGGAACATGGAGCTATGGGGCAGGAGCACTGGGGCTCCGCCGAGCGTCCCTGAGCAGTGATATACTAGGAAGGGGGGGCAGGAGGGAATGGGCAGGAGAGAGCTGCAGGGACTTGTGGCTAATTCAGGATTTGGGGAAAGTGGGAAAGACCCTCACCAGGCTCCAAGTAGCTGCTGGCTCCCACCCAAGCAGAGGAAGCAAGCATACAGTAAGCATATGCAATACAGGGAGATGCAGCCATTCCTCTTTCCCTTTCTCCACACAGTGAGGGAATTGCAAGTACCGTTCCCTTTCCCCACGTGTGTGTGCACGGGCAGCTGGAATGTAGGAGAATGACACACTGAAGAGGAACATGGGAATGCTGTCTGAGATGTCAGGTGCTAAGTCAGCTTGCAGGGGACATACAGACATTATACTCCCATACTGGTACTCGCAGACTTTTGTAGGAAATCTGGGCCTGTGCTTACATTCCAAATTTTCCCATAACAGGGAAAGAAGCAGTCATCCAATGGCACTGATGACCTGCAATTTCAGATCACAGCAGAGCATGCTGTCCTTAGGAACACAGATTATACAGCCAGAGGACAGGAAGGACAATTGCCCTTAAGATGCCATTTGCTTGGGGCCACTGAACACCTTTGTGACAGGGCATCCCTCTCTCTCAGAGAGACCCAATGTGGTACTCAAGACCTTGCCCACCCCTATAAAAACACCCTGGTTGTTCTTCCAAGCCTATGATCAGACAGTGGAATTGCTTCTACAGGACGCATTGTCCTAGTGGCAGCTAAATCAGGAGTGTTCAACCCTGAGCCCACTAGCTAGATCCACCTCCCAGTGCCTTGTCATCCTGCCCAGAGCGCTCCCCACAGGTCCATACGGAGCCCCACAGGCTATGGCCCTGTGAAGTAGATCTGGGGCTCAGGGCAGTGCACACCCTGATCCTGGCATGCAGGGCCCCAGAACCCAGTCCCACACACAGAGGGCCAGGCAGAGGTGGTGCAGGGCCTTGGATCTTGATCCCCACTGGCAGGGCCAGGAAGAGGCAGCTTGAGCCCTGGGGCCCCAATTCTGGTGCATGAAGCCTGGAAGAGATGGCACAAGATCCGGGGCCCCAATCCCAGTACATGGGACTGGGCAGAGGCAGTACAGTGCCCCAGGGTGCCAATCCCAGCAAGCAGGACTGGGTAAAAGTGACATGGGGTCCCAGGGCCCCGATCTTAGCATTCAGGGCTAGGTAGGGGCAGCACAGTTTGGATCCAGGTGTGCGGGCCTGATCCTGGGGTGTGGGGTCTGATCTGGCTGCATACCCACCTTGTACCAGTCACTTGGCCCAAGGGGGTAAAATGTTGAGAACCACTGTTCTAGATCTTTAAAAGTGTCTGGTCATTATAGTTGGCTAAGCCAAAGACAACTAAAGAGATTTTCTTCTACCTTTCCACAAAAAATCACTTTTGGTCTAAGAACAAGCAAAAGAAACCATTTAGCATGTTTAAACTTAGAAGCAGCAGAAAATAAAGTTGCAGATAGAAAAATTCTGTGTCAGCTAGCTATAGCAATACTTCTAGGTCTGTAATAAGGGAGCATATTAAGATGACAGAGTTTTCAGCCTATATTGTGACCTTTATAATCTCTCCCACATTAATGTTTCAAGAGCAATAATCAGGAGTGTTCTCTGTGGGATCTCAGGCAGGCCCAGTGCACTGCCTGCCCCGATTGAGGCTCTGTTGGCTCTGGGACACTGCTCCACTTCCCCACATGGCCTTGGGGAGCGAGGAGGCACGTGGCGTCAGGGCCAAGGAATGGAGCAGTGTCCCGGAGCTGGCAGAGCCTCACTGGGACAGGCAGCGGCTCCTCCCCAAGGTGAAGCAAGGTAGGGATGGAGACTGGCGCGGGGGGCTGGCGCAGGGGGCTGGCGTGGGCTCTGCCAGCTCTGGGGAAGTGCTCCACTTCCCGACCTTGATGCAGGGGAGCAGAGCACTTCCCCAGAGCCAGTGGAGTCTGCACCAGCTCCTGACTCAAGCCCCTGGCCCTTGGCCCCTGGCTCCAGCTCCTGGTCCCTGGACGCTGGCCCCTAGCTCCAGCCCCTAGACCCTGGCCCCAGGCTCCAGCCTCCAGCCCCAACCTCTGGCCCCCAGCCTCTTGGCACCAGCCTCTGGCCCCCATCCTCCAGCCCCCAGCCTCTCTGCTCCAGCCCCCAGCCTCCAG
>NW_017728918.1:69379038-69385858 GCF_001723895.1 Crocodylus porosus | reverse complement strand
CCCAGCTGACTTCCTGCCCTTTGGGCAGGGGGCTGGACTCGATGATCTCCCGAGGTCCCTTCCAGCCCTGATGTCTATGAAATCTATGAAATCTATGTGGCCCAGAGGCCCAAATAATTGCCCAGCTCTACTATATTGACTAGTAGAGACTTCCAGGGACTGGGGGACAGGGAAGAGCTGAGTCTTGGCAGCTGAGGAGCTGAAGCACTGGGGCATCAGTAGTGGTCAACTGAGCATAAGTACAAGGGTTTAGTGGGTAAACATCATGGGTTTTTGGAGAGTAGAATCTGGGGATACCAGCTACTGTATATTGTGGCCCTCACTACATGATTTACTCAATATTTTTTAGCTATCTAAGTAATCACTGCAATTTTCCACAAGTGAACTGTTTTACTGCACTGACAGTATACAAACCCAAAGTCTTTGGGCAATTGCTTCTGCAGTTTCTGCAAGAATTACACATATGTGAAGACCTTCTTTAAAAAAAAGCAAGGAGACACACTGCTCACATGAGTGGCAGTAGCTGCATCTGTTTCCAACAAAGCCTGGAAACAGGTTGCTTCTTCTCAAACCACAGCTGTTTCTATTGACAAAACCTGTTATAAACATGTTAACCTATAGTGACCACAGTGTGAACATGGTCCTATTAAAAACTGTAAGCAGAAAAACTCACCAGGGACTGCAAGTATAATTACCGCGAGAAGAAGTGAAATGCTTTCCTGAAAGCCAATTTCTTTTATTTGTAGTCCCTGTTCTCCTTGGAATTATAAGGTACTGAAAATATATGACCTGAAGATAAGGCACAGAAGGTGGATGAATTATAAGACAAGTTAGCCAAAACATGAACATAAACAGCAGCAATGTTTTTAAATGCCTATAAGGGATGGTAGGAAGGAGAATATATTTCTTATGGGCAATTTATAAGGACAAATTATGCAGCTGAGAGATTATATCAGAAATTCTGAACATGACACTGCCTCAAGGAAACAACAGCATGACATTTTTTGAGATTCCAAAAAGTCATTTAGAAGGTTAAATTGAATTTCTTCCATTAGACATTATTCTAAGTGGAATCTCTACAAGTAAAATCCGATCATTGGATGGCTGACCTTTTATCCTCATAAAAAACTTTTTAAAAAATCAGTCAGAAGTTGCCATCTCTATACAATGAAAAAAAAAGCTTTAAAAATGTACTTATATGAACAAACTGCTTTCTGACAGACTGAAGTCTTTTCTCAGATGCTCTAATTCAGCAAAATACTTGCAGCACTATTGAAATGCCTCTAAAATTAGACACATGTAAGCCATTTTACGAAAGGCGGCCTAAGTTTATCAGAATGCTAAAGTAAAAAAGTACCTAGATCAATTACTTGGTATATCAAAATTAATGTCACTGTAATGATTTATTTTAAAACAAAGTATTTCAATTCAGCTCTACATTTACTTTCTCTAATAAACGCAAAGAATGGAGAATTTAAAAATGCAACCTCAGTTTCTAATTTTATGTTATTAATTTGTTGGATTCTTTTTTAACAGGTAAAACAGATGCCTCAAAAATATAACTAATCATCAAAAATAGATTTCTAGAAGAAAAAGTGTTTTTCTTTACGTTACACAAGGACCAACAAAATTCTGAACCTGTCAAACTATATATTCTTGTATGTTTTTCTAAAACAATAATGGCAACCGTGAATTTTGTAAAATCCATTCTCAGTGAGAAACCTGCATTAGTGTGGAAGGATTTCTTTCCTGAGAAGTAAGCAAGAGCGCTACTAAAAATAAAAATATTGCAACAGTCCAGTGTCCTAACCTTTAAATATAATGGCACTAGTAGACACCACTGCAATACAATTTATCAAGGGATTCTGGGAACACCATGGTAACAAAGAGAATAATGGAGCTCAAGCGCTTGGTATACAACCTTGAGGTATGAGCACATCCTAGGCCTGAAATATGCATTAGCCATGCAACGCCTAATGAACCAATCTTTTCTTTCAGCTTTTTCATGAAAAGTTCACAGGGAGTCTGGCTTTTGGACAGGCAGGGCTGGCACACACAAGCTGTTCCAGTTGGCATTTCTTCTATGAGGAGACAAGATGTTTGATCCAATACTCCCTCACTAGCCTGCCTAGCACAAAGGGGAGCAGTACAGAAAAGTGTCTATCCTGGCACTTCACATTCAGCCCATGGGAAACATCACATAGCAGCGGTATAGCTGTGCAGCCCTCTCCTTGCTTGCCATCAGGAAACATAATCAACAATTGCATTTCTCAATGGGATACTTTATATAGAGCTTTTGACTTTTATTTTCTGTTGCTTAAGGCACTTTCAATGACCCATTTTAATAACAAAAATAAGTATACACAGAATGACTGGGATCCATCACCATGGTGATATTCATTGTCCTGGAATAATTAAATATAGTCTCTTCACTTGTCTGATTTGAAACAATCCTGATTAAAATTAAAATGTATCTGTCCTTGCTTCCTGTCAAAAATGACAGGAACCAGGGGAAGTAGGACCCAGGGGAAGCCCAGAGGGCTCCCAAAACAGCAGGGCCTGCCCGGCCCCACTCCACCCAGCTGGAAGCCCCAGCAGGGGCTTCTGGCCTGGGACCATGTGCCTGTACCATGCTGGAATCTCAGGTGGGGGGGAAGGGCAGGGAAAGAGGTGGTATGGAGCATGGGGAAAAGCAGCCCCTCACCCACCCCATGGCCAGCACTCCCTGCTGCAGCCACTCGCAACCCAACACAGGGCTCTAGTCTGCGAGTGGCTGCAGCACGGGGTGCTGGCCATATGTCAGGGGAGGGGCCGCTTTTTCCCACGCTCAGCACCAGCTTATAACCCGACCCCATGCAGCTCTGGGCTCGCTCATCAGGCGGGAGGCTGCAGTGCAGCTGCCACCTCCATCTCTGGGCTGCCCAACATGCGAGCTTCGGGTGGGTCCGCCTCTGGGCTGCCCAACATGCGAGCTTCGGGTGGGCAGCAGCAGCAAACACTGCCTAGCACAGCAAGTAGGAGGGCTGCAGCTGCTGCTGTTGCAGCGCAGCCCCACCAGGCAAGCCCGGAGCTGGTGCGAGGCCCAGGCTGGCAGTGGGGGTGGGTTACAAGCTGGTGCTGAACACAGAAAAAGTGGCCCTTCTCCTACCCTGTGGCCAGTGCCCTGCACTGCAGCCACTCGCAGCCCACCTGGGGCTGCCTGTACCTGCTCAGGACAGCCCCACACGGGCTGTGAACAGCTGCAGCAGGGAGCGCCAGCCATGGGGCGGGCAAAGGGCTGCTTTTCCTTTGGCTCAGGCTCCCTGCACAGCAGCTAGGTCCCTCACTGAAGTAAACTGCTTCCTTTCCTACACACTGCTTGCTTACAGTTCACCCATTTCTGCTCTCTCCTCTGAGTTTAAGCTCCTAGTGGGACACTTCCTCATTAGCAGAATATCCCAGCTGCAGATTCTTAACAGGGCTGGTTGTCCACCTAGTTACAGTGAGTCAAAAAAGCAGGGTTTTTATTTTAAAATAGTTTCAATTGAATATTCTACTGGGCAAGTATCAGATTTCCAGATTATTTTTTGGTTTTTATTGATAAACTGCATCACTGGGCATAAAAAGGTTTTTTTGTGGTTAATGTTGAAAAATAACTAACAAACATTGCTATACCAGACCTAGTTACAAGGGACACCATGGACACTGAACTCTTTCACAGTCAGATACGCAGATTTATTGCACAGTAAATACATAAGATTGTATGTTGCATATAAATATACACAAGCAAACACACATCTACAGTTAAATGTACCGCTGACAGCGAGGTGAAAGCCATGTGGTCAAATAAATCACTGCTTGTGTACTTAGTAAAGTACTGCCCTGTGTAGTTAGCAGTATGCATTTCACCTGTCCTGTGACCACTAATTCTTCTCCCCTGAATTTATTAAATAATTATAGAAAAGTAATGGAGTAGCTTTAATGAGCCGCCTTAATAAAGAAGCAAACTGGCACAAACATTTCCTTCTCCTTTTCCCAAACCTAGAATTTCCCTCCAAAATTTACTTTTGCCCAATGTCTAGGACGGGTGAATTGCAGTCCTGGGCCAGCAACACAAGGTGTCATACCTACACAAATGTCTGAATTAAGAGAATGTTACAGTTTCAAACTGAAACCACCAACAACTGGAAATACCAAAGCCATAGGTGCCTGCAACCAACATCAACGTCACTACCCACAGATGTAAAAAGGTAGCTCTGTGCCCTGGGCAATGGCTCCACACAGGGCAATGCCAGGTGCTGTCTTTTCCACAGCAGCAGTGCAGCCAGCCCCCAGCTGCAGAAACGTATGTTTTTACTTTCTTTTCCCCCCAAAACAGTTCCTAAGCTGTTGCTCCAATTGCCCCCATCAATTACACTGCTATCACCACTTGTGAATGCTTAATGGGGGGAAATTACTACTGGTTTTATTAGACTAAGCTTGGCTGAATGACAGATCAAGTAAGACTACTTACCCTGACTCCAGAGGCATGAATCCAGACCATGGTAAAAGCCATCCCCAGTCAACCTAGCTGTAATAAGGCATCTGAACATTTGAGTCAAATGTGCCCAGCTATGATGCTAGCTAATCCACTCCCTTTTGTGTAGTTGACTAGAGAAACTGGCATACCTTAATCATGCTAACCTCAATTGTTCAGGTGGATGTTTGACTTTACATTTCTATTGCATCTTTCATCCTTCTGTTACAAAAACAATGCATTCAGCACCAGTGAAATGCAGATACCTCTTGGGTAGAAAGGTGTGACCTACCACACTCAACAACAGTAAGAGAAATTACATTTAGGCTAAGAATTTTTGATCAAACATCTGCTTGATGAAAAGTACTAGATGACCTCCAGTGTCCTTTTAGAGCTGACAAGATATTGATTTTTAAAGGTGAGATTCAAGACACCTCTAGGCAATAAAAAGCAGAGAACTTAGAACCAACTTGGAAAGAAAGGACTAAATTGACTCTGCTGAAACTTGAATCTCTAGGGAACCTGGGTATTTCTGAGTTCCAAGAGAGACACGCTATCTTCTCTAGAGGCATGAGAAGGGAAAGAGTGAAGGCCTAATAGCAAATGTTATCACTTCCCAATTTCAGCAGTATAGCAAAATTTGCTCTAGGATTGGTCTAAAATAATCAATTTTCTGATGAAAAGCAGTCTCAGTAAAAATTTCTATTCAGAGAGAAGTTTTTATCCACTGCCTGTTTTCCATAGGAATGCAGGTTTTTTCACTAAAAAGCAATAAGCTTGAACACAAGTGGTTTGGTTTGTTTGTTTCTGTTCAAGGTAAAAACTGAAATGTTTCAGTCTGGAAGTGCAGCCACAGGGCTTCGTGGAGTTCAGCGTTTTATGCCCTTATTCCCCTTCAGATGCCAAACTCCCCAGGCAAACTACATCTCTGGAAAAACAGGGGCAGCCCTGCAATTCCTGATGCACTCAAGAGGGGAGATCATCCTGGGTGGTGAAATCTGACTGAGGACCTGGCTGTTAGAAGACAATGAAAGTGGGAAGCACCTGACTTTATGCACCCATTAGGCACTGTAGGAGCATTTCTGATTTGAACTACTTCAGTGTATAGCTGACAAAATGAATTTTTCTCTGGAAAGCCTTTGACAGAAAAAAATCATTTGTATTGATAATTTTCATAGAAAAATACCAATTTCCTATGGTCAATGAAAACGGAGCTAACTTTCACTGCATCTAGTCAGCAAGGAGTCAGTACCTATGACAGAAGCCAGGAATATAAAATAGTTACAGGATGAAGGTTGTACTGTACCAACAAAGGATTAGATTAATAAATGGGCTGACTAAGAAATAGATAGTTTTCAAGGGAATAATTTAAAAAAGGACCTTTAGTCATTCATTTGTGCTTCTAAGATGAGTTTGTATTAAGAAGGATCTCCTACAAAGATCTGAAGACCATGTTCCCTGTCAGGCACTTTATAGGAGCATCATTTCCCTTCTGGGTTTCATATATTTGTACGGTAGAGACCTTCTCAGGGATGATGGAAAGCCATACCCTTCCAGGCTTTATCTGTTCTACTAAAAATCTCATCCTCTGTCCTTCTTGTAAAAGGCCTAATATTTCAGAAAGCAGCAGTCTATAAATGATATTCCACTGGGAAATAATATATATTTGCTTTCTTTGGATCTACAGCTGGAAGAATTATATGACCTTGTTAGTTTTTCTCTCTTCTGGGAACTATAGATTTTTACCCATGTAGACTATTATGTTCCACTTTAAAATTAGAAATCATTTTTGAAAAAAAACACTTCATTGCCTGCATTTGATTCAAAAATCCTATTCTATTAAGCTAAAGGAACAGTCGATACTAGTTCAAAGACAAAAGCTGACAGTGTATTTCAGACACAGAAAAAAATCAGTATTCTCTTGAACACACCTATTATTTGTATTAAAGTAACACAATTTTCAAGGAAACTAAATGCAAATGAATTTCATTTAACAAAAAAAACAAAAAAAAACAAACCAAGAGTGCTTACACAGGGCAGAGAAATGTATGATCAGACAGTCTGAGTTGAAAACTAGGAAAAGCTCCTGAGTTTTGTTTTCTGACTGTGTGGTCTTTATTGCCATACTCAGGTGCCTAAAGGTAAGTCCTACAATCTTCCTGGGGAAGGTCTTTGAAAAAATTATCAAGGGCCACATTTGTGAGAGCCCTGCAGGGGAAGTGATGTTGAGGGGTAACCAGCATGGGTTCATGCCAGGCCGATCCTGCCCGACTAACCTGGTCTCTTTCTATGACCAGGTAACAAAGAGCTTAGATGGGAAGGAGG
>NW_017728918.1:69375194-69378853 GCF_001723895.1 Crocodylus porosus | reverse complement strand
GATCTGAACAGGATGCGGTTCAACAAGGACAAGTGCAGGGTGCTGCACCTGGGGAGAGGGAACCAGCATTATGGTTATAGGTTAGGGGCTGACTCTCTCAGCATCACAGAGGAAGAGAGGGATCTTGGAGTCAGGATTGACTCCAGGACGAATATGAGTCGCCAATGCGACGAAGCAATAGGCAGAGCCAACCTCACCCCATCCTGCATCAACAGGGGCATCACTAACAGGTCCAGAGAGGTCTTGCTCCCCCTCCATGCAGCGCTGGTCAGGCCGCAGCTGGAGTGCTGTGTCCAGTTCTGGGCACTGCACTTCAAGAAGGACGGGGAGAACCTGGAGAGGGTCCAGAGGAGGCCACTCGTATGGTTGAGGGCCTCCGTGGCCAGTGCTATGAGGAGAGGCAGCAGGACCTGAATCTCTTCGGTCTCTGCAAGAGGAGACTGAGGGGGGATCTTGTGGCTGCCTACAATCTTATCAGGGTCCACCAGCAGGGACTCGGGGAAAGTCTGTTCACCAGGGCCCCCCTTGGGGTCACCAGGAACAATGGCCACAAGCTGAGGGAGGTAGGTTTAGGTTAGATATTAAGAAGAACTACTTCACTGTAAGGGTTGGCCAGAGCCTGGAATAGGCTTCCCAGAGGGGTGGTGCTCTCACCTTCCCTGGAAATCTGCAAGAGGAGACTGGATAGGCACCTGGCTGGAGTCTTATGACCCCTGCCACCCCCAGTGCTCCTTCCTGCCCCTGGCAGGGGGTCAGACTAGATGATCTGTCTAGGTCCCTTCCGACTCATTGATTCTATGATTCTCTAATTTTTCTTAAAGGAGAGGAAAACCATCCAGTTACCTGCTCGATGACAAGGGAGAGCTCATGAAGAGGCCTAATTAACAAGTTTTGCACCCTAAGCAAAACTCTGCTGGAGAGTGGGGAAGAAAGTGGGACTACCAAGTGCCAGGACAGAGGGTGATTGGTCTTACTGGCCCCAGGGAACAAAAGACCCCAGCAGCTGCATCCCTCTCTGTCCATTACAGCAGCATGGTGTCTCTGCACCCAACTGCTACTGCGGCATGGGGCTGCTGCTGCTTCTGCTTAGGAGGCCTACCATTCTGGCCTCCCCCTGAGTCAGCATTTGGGGATGGTGCCCTGCTTGCCCAATCCTTAGTTACACTACTAGCATAGGTGGTAGAAGTGGGGGGTTAACTGGGCTTAGCCCCCGCAAATGCAGGGCAGCAGTAGGGCTGCAAGGCACCCTGGCTGCAGGCTTCTGGTGGCTGCAGCAGGGGTGGGGAGGGAGTGGGAATGGGGTAGGCGCTGCACAGCTGTGGTGGGGCAGGGCATAGGACAGAGCTGCAAATGGCTTGTTCAGGGGCAGGGGGGTGGCTCCTGCTGCTACGCATAGCCCGGGAGGGCACTGGGGGCATGTACCCCCGGATCTGCATGGGACAGTGTCTGCGGGCTGAGGCTGGGGTGGTCCTTGGCTCTTCCCGGGGGGGGGGGGAGCTGGGCCATGCTGTGCGGCAGTGGCACTGGGAGGGGGACTATGGGGGGGACTGCAGCCACCCTAAAATTCACTGTAGCCCCCCCAACCTCCCCTCCCAGTCCTGCTGCCACCCACCCCAAGCACAGCATGGCCCAACCCTCCCCCCAAACCAGGCTCCCCCCCACAGGCAAGCTGCTCATAGCTCTGCCCCACGCCCCCCCAATATTTTTATCTCCCTCTGCCTGTGACTACTAGGCTCACATCTCCTTCCCAGGGAGCCTCACAGAGAAGTCTGCTCCTAGCTTCCAACAGATTTTACCACAGGAGGTGTTGATCCAGGCCATCACAGCACTGAACTAGGCAACCCAATTTCCAGAGCTCCTAAACATCCACAATTCCCTGAACTTGTCAAAGATTCAGAGTGTCCACAACAGCCTAGCCACTTCAAGTACCTGAATAAGAACCCAGATGCCTAATTTTAAGACGAGAGTTATCTTCAAAGGCACAAATTACAATTACCTGCTATGGGAGTTAAGCTCTTAGCTGCTACTTGTGCCTTCAGAAATCTCCTTCTAAGTTTTGACCCAGACTACTCTAAGCCCAAGTTTCCCCATATAAAAAGGGAACAATTGCAGTAATGCCTATTCTCATGGAAAAATCGCAAGACTCCTAATTTCCAAGTCAAATTAACTCTGACTCATGATCTCTGGATAGAGAGATCAAATCTCAGGATTTTTTCTTCTGGCATATGTAGAGCAGTACTGTGCCAGTAAGTCTGCAGAGGGGAAGGGGTGGCGAGGAGAGGGAAAGGGCATGGAGGACAGATCGAGGCTCCCATAGTGAGGGAGGGAGTGGACAGGAGCTGGGGTGAATGGGGCCCCAGGACTGGGAAAGGTTATGCGACAGAGCCACAGGTGGCTTATCCAGGAGAATGGGAGAGGGAGAGGGGGGACAGCTCCCTGCCACTACACACACCCCTGGGGGAGGCATGGGGGTCATGTGCATCCCAGATTTGTGCGTGGGGCAAAGGCAAGCTGCAGGCTGAGGCTCTGTGCCCTACTGCTTTTGCCCCAGGAGCTGCATGCTGACTGCGCCGCACATCCCCTGTCTGCCCAGTAGTGTACAGGTCAAAGGCAGTAGGGTGCAGAGCCTCAGCCCAGAATCTGCCTCTGCCCCACACATAAATCCAGGGGGGCACATGCTCCCCATGCCTCCACCAGAGGTGCATGCAGCAGCAGAGAGTTACACCTCTCCTCCCCCACACTCCTGGACAAGCTACCCGTGGTTCTGTTGCACAACCTGCCCCCGCCAGTCTGTGTGTGTGTGTAGGTGTGTGTGCACGTGCACATGTGTGTCTCTGTGTCTGTGTCTGTCCCTCACTCCCAAGCCACAACCACCCCACCCCTGCTGCTGCCCCTCTCTCCTGACCCACAGTACCCTGCATCCTGCCAGGGTGTGTGAGGACCCCCTTCCCCAGGCTCCAAACCTCCCACACATAGACCCACAGGCCCCTACACCATCACAAATAACCCCACTACGCACACACATTTCAAAAAAGCATCTCATGACTTACATTCCAAATCTCTTACTTTTTCGTCTCATGATTTTTGACATGGTGGGGTTGGCAATAATGCAATTGTATGTACATCACAGGGATGTCACAAGGATCTAGTGGCACTAATTAAGGATTCTGTACAACTACTGTAGTGGTGACATCAATTTAAAGTGGTATTTGGCTAACTTCGCAAAGAGTACTCAATCCAAATATGGGCTCACACTCTTGAGCATCACAATATACAGTAGATCCATAAACAGATAGTTCATAGTTTCTAGGGTCGGAAGGGACCTGAACAGATCATCTAGTCCAACCCCCTGCCATGGCAGGAAAGAGTACTGGGGTCAAATGACCCCAGCAAGGTGTTCATCTAACCTCCTCCTGATGTCTAACCTAAACCTACCCTCTGCCAGCTTGTGACCGTTATTCCTGGTCACTCCTGGCGGTGCTCGGGGGAACAGTGGCTCCCCCAATACCTGCTGATCCCCCCTGACTAGTTTATAACAGGCCACTAGATCCCCCCTCAGCCTTCTCTTTTGGAGGCTGAACAGGTTCAGTACTCCAACTGTTAAAAGCTCTCCTCCGAAACTCCACATAAAGTAAGTCCACACCGGGCATGGTTGCCTG
>NW_017728918.1:69344479-69375183 GCF_001723895.1 Crocodylus porosus | reverse complement strand
CCCTCGACTGCCTTGCACCCAAACCCAAAGCACTTCAGAGTGCCCCTCCCCTGACTCCTTACTAATTGATGAGGATGTGAGATGGATGAGTGCATGCATGAATGTGCATGTATTTCCTGTGTGCACAGACACCCTGCTAGCGTCACTCATCCCACTGCATGACTAGCGCAGCCTTTAAAAAGAAACCACCCTTTTTACCACACGCACAAATATTTTATGTGCGTGCCTTATACATAAGGCATGGGCCAAATGACTTGCCCACACAGTTCTGAAATGTACTCTTGTAAGTCCTTCACTGCCAAGGAAATGTTATTGACTACAAATGGAGATGAAGAAAATTGTACAACCCAGTCCATACCTACAAAAACCAGCAGCCCAAATGCAAATGCCTATTTGAAGGGATACAGATGAATCAGTAATGATATTAGAGTGATTAGCCAACTGCTTTACTTGATATGTACAAAACCATATGTGCTTATAAGCTTACAAATGCTAACTCACGCTTATCACCATCTGCACAAAAAAGCCACAGTAAATTTCCTTTTCCTAAATGTAGGTTTGTCATTTTAAACGAGATGTAGGGGGGAAGTGCTGTTAGGCAGTGATGTACTACATTCTTCACCACAGGAGCATGGGTCTCTTTTAGAAAGAATTTGTTTTGGGAAAAGCAACTTCGAGGGCTAGTCATTGTCCAGATCAATGCAAATACATTGGGAGGACTTTAACAACTCTATCTCCAGAAAGGAAAATAAAACCAGGTGCTTGTAGCAAATACAAAAGAAACCAACACCACTAGCTCTCTTTGTCTCCTTCTTTCACACTCTTGTCCAGGCTCTTGCCCTCACTGAGGACGGATGTCAACATCTTTTTTCCAGAAGCACACAAATGACTTAGAACCTGAAGACCTAGTCAACCCTGAAAAGTCTTGCTGGTGTAACAATAGTTGCATGGCTGCAAGGGTTTTATTCCAACATTCTTCTGTTCACAAAAGCCTTACACATGAAGTCCATTTGTTAGTGTAATTTTTTCTGGTTACTGAACCAGGACAAGTGATACCGGCAAAAGCACTTTTTCTTGCCAGCAACCTTTTAGCTATAGACAAGACCTAAGTCCCATTTTCCAAAGTGATGGGAGACTAAGAGCTGAACATTTCTTTGGAAATCAGTGGGTGGTAGGGAACTAATACTTTTATGGATACAGGGTCAAGTCCCTTTTTAAAACAAGCCCTGGAACTTTAAAGAGACTCCTGGTGCTGGATTCTGGTGGAAGAACTATGATGCCTTGTTGTAGTGTGCACTGATGACTGCCCCACAATCACCTTAACTATGAACAGGAACTGAGGAAGTCAAAACTAACTATGCACAACCCCTGGCTGCATCACCCCCTTGAGTGTCTTAACCACTCTAGATGTGTGAGCCCCTGGGCTATGGGCCACCTGGGCTAAGGCTAGACCTTTTAACTTTTTAAAATCCTAACTGGGCACATCTTCACATGCAATTAATATGGCTGAATTAACTCCAAAATAATTTGAGCCAGAGTAAACTAATCCGGGCATCACCATCTACATGTGAGTTAAACGTAATAATTTACTGTGCTGTCAGGTAGTACCTGTAGACACATCTATATGTGCACTTTACTGAAAAGTAAACTAATTTATTGCACAGTAAATGAGATCCAGTGTGGCCATTCCTGTCACTATCTCCACATGCACCATAATTAGGGTGCAGGAGACTAATCTACTCCAATGTAGGATAGTCCTGTCAGACACAAGGTGTGTCTACATATGCAATTAATGCGACTGAATAAACTCTGGTGTAATTTGCACCAGAGTAAACTAATCCTGACATATCTGACAGGACTATCTGGCAGCACAGTAAATTAGTCTACTGTGCCCTAACTGTCATGCACACGCAGATGGCGATGCTTTACTGCACAGCAAATTAGTCTGCTGCACAGTAAAGCATCTCATTTAGACATGATCACTGAGTTTTTGTCATGCTGGAGATTAGTTCCTTAGTCTTTAGTGGGAGAGAAAGTTAAAGGGAGAATAAAACTTTAAAAATATTCCATCTGAAAATGGAGGGTACTTCTGCCTGGATGAGTCATTTAACTTTCAGAAACACTGACAGTATTGCACATTAGAAGTGCCATAAAGATTGTATCTGCATAGCAAAGGAAGCTGATAACTTGTTATAATTTAGCTGTCACAATTTCACTGACATAGTGTTGTGCATGAATGACCAGAAGGCCTAACATAATAATATTGGCAGCCTGTCGTATTTCTTCAGTGACATTAAAGATGGAGTGGCTGGTAGATATTTGCTTTGATCGCATTAGCCAACACTTATTTTCTAGCAAATGAAAGAAGGGCTGAAAGGAGGAATGCATGTGAAAGGGACTGTTATTAGGCACCAACAATTCTTAAATGACAGTGTATCCTAGGATGCCCGTAATAAGTGTCACTCACCGCCACTTTAACAAGCATATCTGGAACAGCGCAGCACTGAGAATCTAACAATAATGGCAGGGATAGCAAACCAGCAAGTACACAGCAATTTGAGGAGATGCCTTAAATACTTAGCCCCTCTGAGCTGAGCCCCTCTGAACTCAACCTAATCCCCACAGAACTCTAGGAGCAACAACCTCCATTGCATATGGCACCACAGTGCTGAAATCTAGAACAACTCAACACTGAGAAACTATAAAAAATGGCTGGGATAGCAAACCATGGCACTGACACTTGGAAGAGCTTATGTGAGAGATGTGGGGTATAGTTCACAAGGTAGGTACAAGGAGCAGGTTCAATGAAAATGCTATTTTGAAAGGAGTCAGCCAGAGGAGCTGAAGAAAAGGGACTCTGTACCTATGTCCATGTCCCATCACAACATTTCAATGAGGCAAGTCCAGAAAATAGGTTAGAACAAATCAGGTTAGAAAGTAAAGCTGCTATTCAGCTTTCACAGGTGAGTAGGCATATTGACTTCAATGGGGCATTCACATGTTCAGTGATAGGGAAGTGCTTAACACCTTGCCCATCTGATGTCCTTTCCCAGCACAGCTAGTTATAATACCTTAATCTCTCTCTCAGGTGCAGCTCTGATACTCAGGGACAGAACTTCTTAGATGACATTTTATTTGTACATTCATCTTAAACTCATCTTGTTTAAAAAGAAGCAGCACTATGCCAAAAATGTCACAATAGCTCATCTTAAATAAATTACTTTCCCATAGATTTAAAAAATAATGGTAAATGATGAACCACTATCCATTAGGGTTTCTAATAGGGATGCCAAGGATCTGTTCTCAGAGCTGTTTATTCAATAGTTTTGTCAGTGATCTCCAAAAAGTACAAAACCAACATTCAAAAAGTTTGCAGATGACAACAAAATAGTGGAGTAGTGAGGAATCAAATCTAAGAGTGATCTGGACAGGCTAATAAGATAGATTAATTGGAACAATGTGAACTCTACTACAGTACAAGGCAGAATGTGTGCATCTGGGAACAAAGAAGTCACACTTAAAGGATGCAGAATTGCATTTTGGGAAAAGAGAATGTGAAAAAGACTAAACTCACTGAGTGTGAGTTCCCAGGGTCATGAAGAGGCTAAGAGCTAATGCTTCCTTGGCTGTATAAGGAGGGGAATATCAAGAGGAGGTAAGAAAAGGATGTTACCTATGAATACAGTGTTAACATGATCATTATTGGGAGTGACCAATTTGGAGCACATAAAATATCTCTTACATTTGCATTATCATTAACATTAAATCATTTTAAAGGATCCCATAAATTCTTGTCTCATGCTATTAAGCAGTCTGTAATATGTGATGTCAATGGAAAACTTTTACATACAAATTTGTGTGGCCATAATCTGTGTGTGCAGACCCCAGATTTGTCTATGCAAAAAAGCATTTATGTGATCAAAGCAGGTAACTGAATGCTAAAGTACCCACTTGTACTCATTTTGTGTACCCATGGGCACTCATTTTACACATGTACATTCACATTCTACTTTTGGTAATCAGGACTAAGGCCCTGAGAAAATCACAATTTTGCAGACTGCACAGAAACCACAAAATTTGCCCCACACCATAATTTTTAAGGATTGCAAGCATAAGCAATGGAAGGCTGGGGCTAACAGGGCTTAGCCTGGGGGTAGGTGGTGGCATGCTTGGAGTCTGAGCAGCTCATCCAGGGGCACAGGGGGGCTCCCACTGCTGCATGCACCTCGGGAGAGGCTTGGAGGGCACATACCACCTGGATTTGTGTGTGGGGTGGAGGTGGCTGCCGCTGCAAGCTGGAATCTGCACGCCATTGCCAGCGCTCCTCCCTCCCACTGCAGCCACCTGGAGACCATACCCAGGCTGCCCTGCAGCCCTCTGCACTGCCCTACGTTTGGGGGGGTTAAAGCTCGTTAACCATGGCTTCCTGCCACCTATGGCAGTGTGCCTGCCTGCCTCACATGCACAGGCAAAGTATCATTTTTCACGGAATTTTTTACAAGAAATCCCCAATTTGGTCAGAGCCCTAAGCAGGACCAAGAATAAATCTCTATTAGACTCCATTAGAAATCTGGGATACTTATATGAGAATGGTCAAGCACTGGAACAGACTACCCAGAGAAGCTGTGGAGCCTTCATACTTTAAAACTTTAAAAAGCAAGTTAGACAGACATTGTTTGGTCAGGGGCGAACCTGCCTTGAACAGGTGGCTGGACTAGATAACCTCATGAGGTCCCTTCCAGTTCTGCTTTCCTATGATGCTATGATCTTATGATCTCAGTGAGGAATGATATATATTATAATAAAATACGAAAACATATCTATACAAACAAATGCTCAATGGAAAATTGAAATTTACACTGGATTTGAAAAGCCATCTAGACCAGTGGTTGTTGACCAGGGTGTCACCAGAGCCTTTGAAGGGTGCCATGAGATGTGAGGAGATAAGTGAGGTGTGATGAGATGAGCAAATAAACTAATCATATAAACCAGGAATTATTCCCCACCCATACTACACAATCCCTCTGTAAGAAGGTAAGCACTGTAATATATAGGTTTTGAAATTGGGTGCCACTCAATTTACAAAAGTTATGGAGGTGTGCCTTGAGCCCAATGAGGAGTGCCTCATGTCCAAAAAAAGTTGAGAACCACGGATCTAGACAATTGTTCTGTCTCCAGGAGTATCCAGGGTCAGCAGCTACAGGAGACCCAGAAGAGCCCTGCAGTAGGTAAATGTGGATCATTACGGTAGCATTTTGCAAGAGTTATGCTTGCAAATACAGTCCAGGCTACATAATAATGAGACCTGCTCAAAACAATAAGGTACCCGGAACTAATTTCATGCAACATATTTAATATGTATTAAAGTTCACTGTCCTGTGGCATCTTTGAGATTTACCACCAGACAACAGGAAAGGCTGACAGATTTTTTTTTTCAGTTTTGTGACACTGAGAATTAAAGAGCAATTTTCAGTCTGGTTGAGATAAAGCTCTGAAATTATTCTTTACATTCACTTTTGTTAATGTCTAAGCATATGAATTGGTTGCACACAGTGCAGTGCAGCTTTAAATTCTTTCTAATGTATTCAAATACATGCAATAAAAGTGCAGTTACGGAGCAATTAAAGTGCCATTTCTGTTCATTTAAAATGTCAGTGTAATTAAAGTTCACAGACAATAACACAGACAGATTCATAAATCTGTAGAATTTCCTATGTATTTGCTCAGGTTGCCATTTCAAATTTCCTGAGGTTTTCTTATGTGAAAAATCTCAGCTTCTGTTATCACTGATGTTCAGTTAGTTGGGACACTTTTCTGCCCACAGAAGTGCCCTGTCAGCTTACAAGCTTGTCTACACTTGACATTTGTTGCAGATTAATACAAGCTATATCACATTAGTGATCTCTTTGCAACTTGTGATGAAGCGTCTGGCATTTTAACGTGGATGCTGTTATAACCACTTTGGAAATAGATTTATTAAGGTGAGGGATGAGCTTGCACACAGTGCAGGTGTAGATGGATTCCTGTCCTGGAATGATTGTTGCATCTGCAAAGTTTTCCTAGTGCTATCCAGCTACTAATGTCCTCCTGTTTGTTAACCTATGTAAGTCACTGGATATCCCTTCCCTCTTAAATGTTAGCATGCAGCCAGATGCTCTCCTTTGATTCCAGCTTGTAGGGGATTCTAGTGTGCACATACTTTTGTCCTACTCCTAATTACTCAGCAATCAGGCCTCATGCTTCAGCATGTTCCCATGCTAAAATCCCAGGGTTCATTCCCACGAGGGGGAAAGCAGCATGTTTAGATCCACCTGAATTCTTGTCACACTAGTGTGTAGATACACAACCAGATATCTGAGAGACTGAAGGAGAAGAGGACCCAAGCCAGGCCCACACGGAGGGCAATAACAAGAGCTCTTGAGTCTGCCACTACAGTAAAGACTTGGTATTTATATTTGCATGAGATTTCAGAATCCTGAAAGTGCATTTTGTGGATACTTACAGTACCAACCCATTTTCAACTTTCATGCTCAACACTTCGCAAAGGTGAGCAAGTAAGTGGTCAGTGCACATAGTGGGAGCCAAGGCAGAAATAAGGCAACAGGCCTAATTCTTATTTCCCTGCCTTTGTCAGGGATCCTTCAAAACAAAATCTGCATTGGCATTCACCTTGTGTAGTCTCATGAACTTTGCTGGACTTGCACAGCATAAAAGACTGCCCAGACTTTGGCCATTAAGGACAAAGTTACATGCTGCTGAAATCAATGCCTATATATTCTTCAGTTATATACCTAATGCTTATCTTATCAGAATTTCATCTACCAATGTACATAAATCTTGTGTACACGTCAAGTAGTATTTCCAACACACTAAAGCCCCCTCTACATGTGCAGGTAAAGGTGCAATTGAATCTAATGTGTGATCCACACAATCATGTGTTACCTGGGCAGTACTTCAAGAGGTACCCCCTCTCCAATTGAAGGGATCAAAGCAGGTGCACAAGCGCTGTGGGAAGTGTAGGGACTCTCCTCCCCCTATAGAGCAGAGCCAGACCACCAATGGGGACTTAACCATATACCTTTTAATGAGAAAACAATACTGGTAACATAACCAGTGTAAACCAGGGGCTATAGGGGACACGACAATGCCCCAAAGGGGCAGGATTCAACAAAGGTTAGACACTTACAATCATAGACATATTCATCCAGTTGACAAAAGACAGGGTTAACCAAAATGTAAAACACAAACAGCAGAACAAACACTACTGGTTGGTATTACTGGAAATATAAAAGGCACAAAATACAAAATGTCAAATGACAATGACTATAGGGCCTAGGTACCTGAAGGGGGAGAAGGGGGAAAAACACAATGACCCCTTTCTACTGCAAGAGGAATTTCTTCTGGCTAGCTCATTTACCCCAAGCCACCACAGCTAGGACTTAAACACAGATCTCCTGTGTGGTAGGCAGAAATACTGCCACACAGCCACCAATGCAAGCACTAATCTAGGCTGCTAGGGGTCTTGACCTTCCCAGAGCCCCAGCCTCACACCGAGCTGCCTGGCCTCTGATTGGAGGAGCTGGAAGCAGAGCTGGGAACCTCTCAGGTCACTGCTCAGATGCTTGCTGGAGCTGGGGAACCTCTCTTGCTGGCCACAGCCTCTCGTAGGGGATCCTGGAGCCCAGCGGGGAGCCTCTCCTGCCGGCCACACGCCGCACTGCTGAGGACCCTAGTGCTGCCTGCAGGTCCCACTCCTTCAAGCTCTTCTGGGGCAACTGCTCCCGCCCCACTGACCCAGCTCTGTGAAACTCCTTCCTTGTGGTCCCTTACTGGTCTCTCCTGAGTCAGCCGCACTGCCCCTTTTATCCCCCTCCTGGTGACCCAAGGGGCCAATCAGGGGACACAGAGGGTGAGTCTCTGGGGCCTGATTGGTGAGGAAAGGGAATCCCAAGCCCTCCAATCATCTTTTACCCCTTCAAAACCCCTGGGCTAGGTCACTGCCAGCTAGCCTGTCACACGTGTTTCCTGCTGTGCCACAAGTGCATGGCAGGAGATGCGACTAAGGGATCATAGATTCATAGAAAATAAGGGTTTGAAGGGACCTCAGGAGATCATATAGTCCAACCCCTGCTCAGAGTAGGACCTGCCCCAACTAAATCATCCCAGCCAAAGCTTTATCTAGCTGGGTCTTACAACCCTCCAAAGACAGAGATTCCACTGCCCCTCTGGGTGACCTGTTACAGTGTTTTACTGCCCTCCTAGCAAGGAAATTCTTCCTAATAACTAACCTAAACTGGCCTTGCTGCAAGTTGAGATCATTGCTCCTTGTTCTGTCATCTGCCACCACTAAAAACAGTCTAGCTCCATCCTCTTTTGAACCCTGCTTCAGGTAGCTGAAGGCTGCTATTAGATCCCCTCTCATTCTCCTCTTCCCTAGACTAAATAAGCCCAGTTCCCTCAGCCTGTCCTCATAAATCATGTGCCCCAGCACTCTCACCATTTTTATTGCCCTTTGCTGGACTCCCTCCAATTTGTCCATATCCCTTCTGTAGTAGGGGCCCAAAACTGAACACAGTACTCCAGATGTGGCCTCACCAGTGCTGAATAGAGGGAAATAATCACTTCCCTTGACCTACCGACAACACACCTACCGATGCAGCCCAGTATGCTGTTAGCCTTTTTGGCAACAAGGGCACACTATTGGCTCATATTCAACTCATTGTCCATTGTAACCCCCAGGTCCTTTTCTGCAGAGCTGCTGCCCAGCCAGTCAGCCCCCAGCCTGTACCAGTGCATGGGATTGTTCTGTCCTAAGTGCAAGATTTTGCACTTGTCCTTGTTGAACCTTATGAGATGCCTTTTAGCCCAATCCTCCAATTTGTCTAGGTCACTCTGAATCCTAGCCCTACCCTCCAGCGTATCTACTACTCCCCACAGCTTGGTGTCATCGGTAAATTTGTTAAGTGTGCACTTTATGCCATCTTATGATGAATGATGAAAACATTGAACAAACCTAGCCCCAAGACCATCCCCTGGGGCACTCCACTTGATACTGGCTATCAACTAGACATCCAGCCATTGATTATTACTCTCTGAGCCTGATGCTCCAGTCAGTTTTCTATCCACCATTCATCCAACCCGTACCTCCTTAGCTTGCCTGCAAAAACGTTGTGGGAGACCATCTCAAAAGCCTTGCTAAAATCAAGGTATACCACATCTGCTGGTCTCCCCATGTCCACAGAGCCAGTCATCTCATCATAGAAGGAAATCAGGTTGGTCAGGCATAACGTGCCCTTGGTGAATCCATGCCGACTGTTCCTAATCACCTTCTTCTCCTCCAAGTGCTTAGAAATTACTTCTCCATGGATCTTCTCCATGATTTTTCCAGAGACTGTGGTTAGGCTGACTGCTCTGTAGTTCCTCCTTTTTCCCTTTCTTAAATATGAACACTATGGTTTGCCCTTTTCCAATCATCTGGGACCTTTCCTAATTGCCACAAGTTTTTGAAGATGATGGTCAGTGGCTCTGCAATCTCATTACCCAACTCCCTTAGTACCCTCAGGCACATCCCATTCTTCCCCATGAACCATATTGTAGCAGGTTTACCTTTTCGGAGCTTGGGTTGAGTCCCAGGATCGAGGGCCTGCTGTTCGATTGGTAGAGCCCGCCCACCAATCTAGAGGCAGCATAAGGGAAGTGATGCCCCGCCCTTTTCTGAAGGGAGGGGGCAAGGAGCAGCTGGACCTGAATCAGAACTGCACCAGCCAGGTCCAGAGAACTTCAGGGGTAGAGCCCCTGAAGGGTATAAAAAGGGAGCATGCTCAGCAGGCTGGGGAGAGACGACAAGGGACAGCAAGGAAAAAGGAGCTCCAGAGACAGCTATCCTCAGGACCCTGCTTGAGTTTCAATTGTACACAGTCAAGCTCTAGGAGCCACTCGAGGCAGCTTGAGCTGGGCAGTTGGTGTGCAGATCAGCACATGGAGAGGTGGCCCTGGGAGCAGCTCGCAGCTGCTTGGGCCTCACCCAGTGCGCAGGTTGGTGCATGGAGAACCGTCTTGGAAGCAGCTCGTGGCTGCTCATGTTAGCCCCTGCCCTAGGCTGGGTGACCGAAGCCCTGCAGTGCAGCTCTACTTTTAACTAAAAGAGCCCCAGTGCCCAGACCAGGGCCCGGGAAAGGGGAGAACCCCTGCGTGAAACCAGGGAGTCAGAGCCTGCGAGGGCTTGGCCCCCACAAGAGAGAGAGAGCGCTCGGTGCCCAGTGCAGGGTGCCAGGCCGTTGAGGAGAGCCAGAGGCACTGCTGGGGAGAGGCTCTTGTGGGATCAGCCACCAGGGGATGAGCCTTGACTTCTCCAGAGAGGAAGCATGAGTTACTGGGGAAGCGGGCCCCACAAGGGAGGCTGACACAGGTGAGGAGGGTCTGCCACCTCCACCCTCCATTGCAGAAGGGATGTGTCTACATCCCAGGGCCCTAAAGGGGAGGGGCTTCAGGGAAACCCCTTGGGGAAGTGCTGAGTGCGCTCCCTATCTTGAGGGACTCCCTTGGTTCCATGTGGTGCAACTGGAACCAAGAACCTCATCATGTACAGGGATTCTCAGTCCCAGCTGCATCCCACAGGCAGCCAGCCAGGACCAAGAGCCCCACTGGCTGCAATCTCCCAGCCCCAGGGGTGCACTGTGCTCCCCAGCACCTGGGAGGCCACAGCCACTGTGCCACTGTGCTCACAGACAGCCTACATATGCAAATTAATACTGAATAGAAACCAGCTAGAAAGTTATTACACACTTTCAAGCAATAACTTTATAGCTGGCTGGACCTTTGTTTGGGGGGACAGTTAGCTTTGCACATGTAGCCAGTCTACAATGTATTGTGCAATTAATAAGGTAATTGTGTAATAGATATAATATGTAGAGCGGGGCTAACAAACTCAGCCATTGTAATGTATTCAAAGCAGTCCTGTCTTATTGCCACCACCTATAATAGGAGCAGCACTCAGGTGGATTCTCCAATCTCAGCACAACTTCCTGTTCCACTGCAGTTCCACATGATGGGCCACAGAGGCCCTGATTGATAACCAAGGGCTAAAGGAGATCCTGTCTCATACAGCAGTACAAGTGCAGCCTGGGCAGCATCTGGATCTGGATCTGAGCACTGTATGGTATTCAAAGGGTTAGTGAACAAACATATCTAAAACAACAAGCTCCTAGCCTTCAGCAGTTGTTCTGCACTAATCCCAAAGCCTGGTAGGCAGGTCTCTGTGTATACTACTGCTGTCTGAATGTTATGGTGTATAGCCAGACCTGACCTGGATCCTTTTCTTGCACTGATGACTCACTCAGTTTCCTAGCACCCACAGAGTATCTCACTACCTCAGGCCTACTGTAGATTGATAACATTTCAATAGCATCTCTCCCTGTGCAGCAATATCTGGAAAACACAGGAGAGGTCATAAAACAAATTTAGGAAGCTGGATTGACATCACACTGAAGGAAACAGAAATTCTTCAGGGAAACAATTCTTTGCATTATAAATAATGAATATGTGTCATGATACTATTGCCACTGTCTTTGGAATAATTCTTCCACAATACTTTATAATATTAGCTATCTTTCACTGTCCTGTTTTATACTATAGCCATGCTGGAGGAGAGAAAATACCTTATAGACAAACTAAATGGATTGAACGTATTGTCCCTGAAGACCACTGTATTCCCAAGACTTTTTTCTTAATAAAGAAAGATTGAATTCAAAGACTGCTCCTTTATTGAGATTTCTACATTTTGAACTTTCATCCAGCCTTACTACCTATGCCTCTGATCTTGTCATAGGAACATAGTTAACTCAGATGCATCCAAAAGAAGACAGCTCAGTAATTGCTTATGCAAAGAAAACCTTATCTGCTTTCAGGCATGAAGCCTGATGGAAGAGAAAACTTAAAATTACAGAATCCAAAATATATTTTCCTCTTCTTTGGTCTACTTTAATCTGTTGGTTTTTGTTTGTTTGTTTGGGGGGGGGTTGCTTTAGGAAGTCAGGTCTAAAACCTGTTAATCATCTCAGAGAAATTAAACAGAAGAAATAAATACAACTGTGAAACTGTATTATTCATGTCCAGGCTAACCAAAATTCTCTTTTTAGGCCAAAAAAATTAGCTGCTCTTTGATTTGAAAGCTTATCTGGACTAAGAACCCAAATGACTCAAGAAAGCTCATAGCTAATGTGGCCTTCATGGTTGGAGAAGCATAGTACATGTGCCCAGTCAAATAGTTTCTCCTTTCCATTGTGAAAAATATAAAGAGATAACTGCAGTAGAGAGATATTTGCACTACAAAATAGCACAAGATGACTGAATGTTAAACTTGTTTCAGCATGAATTGAAAGGAGTATCTTTATTAGCCAATTCTTATTAAACTGCAGTATTAGTATTCTAATACAAGCCCAAAAAACTTAAGGCTGACCTTCTCTCCTAAATCTCTAGTCACCCTAAAAGTAAAATCACCAAGGGCTTTAAAGGTAATAGAGCTTTGAAATATGCAGAGATAAATCAAGTGCCAGACATTATCTCAGTCCCTCCTAACACTCACCAGGACATATTTCAACCAGAAAGGGCAAGGAGCATAGAGAAAGCATGGTAAGGTCACAAAAGCCTCTTCCAGCCCTCACCCTGCCATTACATAGTTGGGAAGGACTATGCATCCATAAGGCACAATGTCTTGGAGTTGCACGGAGGTCAAGCAGTCTGCACCAGTATAAGCTAGCTGTGAATAGGCACATTAGCAGCAACAGCTCCAGACATTGTGGATTTCCATGTTCTCCAGCATGTTTGTTAACAGTAAATTGATTTCACTCCATAGCAAAAATAGAACAGACTGATGACACACTGCTCTTCTACCTAGTAAATCACACAAGTCCGCTTGAAAGAAGTGTAGTAACTTTACTATGTCAGGTATTATTAGATGAAGAGTGCCGTGTGTCTGTTCCCCTAGTCAATTTAATCATGGACTACCTGTTTGTTCAATACAGATCAGCTCCCCTGCCACCTAGTAGCCACATGCTTCACTAGCTCATGTCTTGGGCAACCTGCTTGAGAGAGCTGGTTGTGCCTCCACTCTTCATTATGGAGTCAGTTTTCTACGGAGTGAAATCAAGGGTAAGTGACTCCATAGTAATCATGCGCATCTGCACCTGACACCATGTGTTTGCACAAACCTCCTTAGAAATCTTGCTAGTTTTTCCATATGTGCCAGGACAGAACAGGACAGAAACATGCTGGCATTGTCTTTGCTTTTTCTTCAACATTAGGAACATGAAGAAGCCCCAGGGATATCTTGGTTCCAAACTAGCCAGGTTAACACCACATCTTAATGTAACAGGCCTAGCTGCACACAAGCACTGCTGCTTGATTCAGATTCTGGTGGCTTCTGCAAGTGAAGAAAGGGAGGTCGGCTATAGGATTTCCCAGCTGTTCAAAGGGATATGGCCCAATTTCTGTAGATTGCAGGAGGGATTTGCAAACACCTCAGCAGTGGCTTCACTTTGCTCCTTTAGAAGATAAATCTCCCATTGATTTCAGCTAGGCCTGCATGAGATACAACTGAAACTCTCCCTTTTACAGCTGTAACAAAATTAAGCAAACCGTTTCTATTTTTTCTTCAGGGCAATTAAATCTGAAAAAATGCTTAGTAACAGTGTTAAAATAGTACCCGTGCAGGAGCTGTGGTCCATTTTCCTAGGTCCTATACAAACTTGGCATGGATTGTAAAGTACTGATGATGACCTATCTGACATGGTGTGGGCACCGTCCATTAGGGCTATGTGAAGCTTCCCGTGCTGATTCGATTCAGAGGAGATTCAGCCCAATTCAGTGGCCAAATCTCTGAATCTGAATTGAATCAGGGGACCAATTGAAAGGTCTGAATCAATTCGAAGCTCTCCAAATCAATTTGGAAAAGATTCAGAGAGCTTTGGCAATTCAGGCAGTCCCTGCTGGCTGCAGCACGGAGCTGGACCTGGACTCCATGACAGTAAGCAGGGGGCGGGGAGGGGGCTGGAGCAGGGTGGTGGGAACAATGGAGGGATCCCCACCAGACCCTATCCTCTGCCTGCTCCCTCAGCCCCACTGAGCGCTTCCCCACCCCTGCCCAGTCTCCCATTGCTGCCCTGCCCAGCCCCAGCTCCTGGTTGTTTAAAAAAAGCCCCTACTCAGCAGGTACTGCCAAGTGGAGGGGGCAATTCCCACTGCCCCACACTGTGTGGGGGACTGTGCCATGACCCCCAACCCCTGTCCGCTCTCCCAGCCCCACTATGGCTGTTCCACCTACCCCAGCTCCCTGCCCTTTAAAAAAACAAAACAAAACCCCTGAACTCACTAGTTGCTGCAGTGGCCTCGGGGCTTCTGGTTTGCTCATGGAAGAGCCCCCCCACACAGCACAGAGCAGTGTGGGTCAGTGGGGCTCACCCCCTGCCAGGCAGGAGCCAATGAGTCTAGGGGTTTGGGGATTTTTTTTAAGGGGCTGGAAGCTGGGGTGGGCAGGGCAGCCATGGGGGGGCTGGTAGAGCAAGTGGGGGATGGGGGCTCATGGCAGAGCCCCCCCACACAGCATGAGGTAGCGGGGATCGCCCCCCCACCCCCCATCTGGCAGCATCCAGTGAGTGCAGGTTTGTTTTTTTTTCAAAGAGCTGGGAGCTGGGCCAGGCAGGGCAGTCATTGAGAGTGGGCGGAGGATGGGGCCTGTGTGATTCGGAGATTCAGCTGATTCAGCAGCAGCCAAATCTCTGAATCAGATTCAACCAAATTGATTTGGGACTGTGATTTGAATCACCAAATCATATCACTGTCCCCCACATTAGCCGAATCCAAAGCAAATGCTAGCCACTTCACACAGGCCTACTGTCCATACCTTGCAAGTTGTTTATAATCCAATTATAATCAAATTTTCTTTTCCTGAAAAGCAACTTTCTTCTTTTTATATAGTAGAACTTAAACTAATTCCAACTCAGTATTTTCTTCTATTTTTTTTTTTTAAACATTGATATTCTCTCTTTGGAGGGAGAAGACAAAGTGCCTGTCTCTGAGATCAAGGTGAAGGGCTCAATCTTTTTCTTGGTACTTCTGGAGTTTCTTTTGGAAGCAAAGAAAGTTTGTCTTGGGACAAGGGTCTCTTTAAGGGCTGGAAAGTTGCCTCATCTGTAATTTTATTTTTTCCAGCAATCCTTTGCTGGGCTGTTTATGCTTGCAGTTGCAACACTGCAGAAGAATCAAACATCCTATTAAAGGAACCAGAAAGGCTAGCTAATACAATGCAATTCATTTTCCATACACAGCAGCCAAAAAACCATGACACAAGCTTATGTGGCCAAATCCTGGCCTTTACTCAGTCAAAACTCCCAGAGGGTCAGATTTTCTTTCCAGCCTCCTTGGCTTTGCATCGTCTGCTATGTTCTGTTGAGGATTGTTGGCAGAAGCGTTATTGACACCTGACCTCCCTTATGGCCATACTTGGGGGCGGGGTGGGGGAGCTTTACTTACTGCCAGTGCTCTGTAAGTATGCCATTAAAGGCTATTGAAGTAGTGCAATGATTTAGTTCATCAGTCTGCTCAGTTCCCTCCCCAGCCAGGGCTATTACCATCTGCTTTTTGGATGATAACTGCTGCCTGCAGGCTCCAATGGGAAGGATTATGTGGTTCCTTTTACACCATTATCCCTACCCCCCACCTTTCTCTGACACCTTCCAGAATCAAATAGCAGGTGAATAATATTTAGTATCTGAAGGGTATTCTCAGTACTGCAAAACAGTTGCAAGCTACCTGAAGGCACACGTCACTGCGTTACGCAGCTGGTGTCACTGTCACCCCAAGACAATTCTAAGAATCTGTGGAATCCAACAGGAAATTTGGAGAAACAAAGAGAGTAAAAACTGACTAAAGCTTTGTGATTCAGCTCACTTTTGAAAGAAAAAGCGGGTTTTAGGGTGTGATTTAAAGAGATCAGCTGATTCAAAGGAGAGAAAAAGAGTTAAATTGATGAGGCAGCCCCAGGAAAAGCAGCTATGAAGAAATCAGGGTTGGAGGATGGGACTGAGCTAGCTGAGACATGGGCAGATGGCTGGAGAATCATAGAAATGGCAGTAAACACATACTGAGGATACAGAGAGCGGGTGACTGGTCAGTTTACACATGGAAAGTAAGTCACTGGAAAATATATTAAATATAGAACATGCAATGAGTGAGTCTGGTTTGTGATGAAATGCAGAGTTTAAAAAAGAGGTGTTGATTCATATCCTGGAACAAGAAAGTTTCAGAGGCCTGCTTCTTCTTAAGCAGAGGGTGACTGATAACATCCAAAACCAATTTGATGCACTGGGACAAGGGAAGAGAAAAGGATGTGTGCTCAAAATCAAATAGCAGGTGAATCATTCTTCATGTCTGAAGGGCAGTCTCAGTACTGCAAGAGAGTTGCAAGCTATCTGAAAGCAGCAATTTTTCAGCATTAAAGCTGAAAGCTTGAGAACACAGGATTTGTTATCTACTCAAACAGATCACTTGTAGATCAGTGCCCTAGGTCTAATACTTGCCAGCTTTGGATGCTTTGCAGGATCAAAAAAAATCACAATGCATCTAGCAAATTGTCCAATGCTGTTTTTGAGACCAAAAAAAAACAGCACTGGTTTTTCCTGACCACTGTGGTCATGACTTTCCTGCCTAAAGCATGAGACTTTATAAACTACATTAATATACAGACTGAAATACTTCGATCCCTAGCCACCAGCCTCATTCTTCTTATTTCATTGGTGTTATAACAATGCATAACTCTTCTGACTTCAGTAAGAGTTACTGCTTTACATTGGGATGCATTGCTGTAAATGGGATTAGAGTCAGGTCTTTCAGTATTTTATGGTTTAAAACCACTACAAGGTGTGCAATTTTCATCATTTAACTAGTATATGATGTAGCAGGCAAGCAATTCAGGGGGAAAAAAAATCTCATCTGGGCTCTAAAACTACTTGAATTGCAAATAGGGCTTGTCATGCTATACCAAGTAATCCTTTTGTGTGTGTATTTGTGCATGCATCTGTGTCTCAGAAAGGTACCAGGGACAATATCCTTTATCAAAGATGAGTGATTTCAAGATTAATATAAAAAAAATTAAACTTCCAATGGTCATCACCAGGTCAGCCAGTATATGACACAATTAAATCTTTAATATTTCATCTCTTTAATCTTGCATGAGTTTCCCTGGGTAAAAGTCAGTCTGGAAATACTAGCTATTTTATAAGCATTATGACTCTGGGACTGGTTGTTTGCTAACAATTTCCATTACATGTAGACTATGCTGAATAAAAATATTTTATTGAGACCAATATATACCAGGCAGTGCCTCATTAGGCATGTTTGCTTTTATTACCCTTTAGGTATTGAAAAACAAATAAAATTACCTCACTTTATCAGAAGATTTGCCTTGCACACAAATTGGCTTTGATTTTTGTTGCTGTTCCTTTTTTAGTAGATTTTCAAAATGCTTCATGCTACTTATATATGTAAAAACTGGGTATCATATAGATATAAGTATGTGCACTGGCTGCTGTCCATTATATTAGACAAAGACATGCAGCAAGAAGATATCAGAAAGAAAATGATGATCAGGTATGTCAGCTCCATAATGTACAAGGGATTTTCTGTCCCTTCATGAATACATGGAAAAGCACTTCTGCATTGTGGATGCTAAAGAACATATATTTGTTTTCTTCTTGACATTTCTTTTTCAGTTCCCTCTCTATTCTTTCAAATCCCTTTTTTTAAAAATACCCACAATTCATTCCAGGAAGCTGGTCAAAATAAGCCACCAAGTGTGGAGATACCCACTCACAAGAGTTATGAGACTAGACATTCTCCTGGTTACCCTGTTTTGTTTGGAAGTTGTAAGCAATATTTAATTTTGATTATAAATCACAGATGACAAGAAACATGCCTTCTTCAGCCATGTATAGTGTTGTGCAGAATGATAGCATTTAAAGAATGCATCATAACTTCATGCACAACTGGCACCTGCAATTTATCCCAATAACGATGAGCAGGATGGCTTCAGGTTTGATGGTGGGAAAACAAGCTTTGGTTTAAAAACCACAAGTGCCTCGCACCAGAGTTTCAAGGGATCTGCCAAAAATATCTTTGAATTTGATGACCTTCAGGTGGGCTACCAGTATTTTTCCCAAACATGTGAAAAGTGAGCAGAGGGAAGAAAATATCCTAAGAATGAGGATGTGCTGTAGTGAGAGGAAGATATGCATTACAAGACCACAAAAATGGAAGAGACTTTCTGGGTCCCCAAGTTCAGTGGCCAACTATTACAGGCAACCACACCATATTGACCCTTTCATAAGCTTTTTAAATTGCCTGGCTAACTGCTGGTAGTTCATATTCAACTGTACTACAGCACAGAGGATATTATTTGTCTTCTACATTAAGTTATGGCAAGAGCATTGAGGGTATAGGAACAAACATGCTTTGTCGTTGAGCATCCATGCACTGGTATTGTTAGAGCTTTCAGCCTCTTTTGGCCTACCACAAGAGGGCAATAGGAGCAAGCATACCCAGGAGCAGCTCTGCCATTCCACCCAGGAGAAGGAAGCTGTACATACAACTCAATCCAACTAGGTACTGAGCACCATATCCCGATTCAACACAGCATTTCAGACCATGCACAATTTTGAACAGATGAGCTGACTTGCATGCTTCACTGCACCTGGGTCACATCCATAGTGGTGGATAAGATACAACAGAATGAAGTATGTGGCTTTCATGAGACTTTCTTCTTCAATTCCACGAGGTGCACATTGAAAGTATATAAGTTCAAATGTCAAGTTTCAAATGTCAACATACTCGAATCATTTCATTCCTAAAAAAATGAAAGGATGAGAGCTTAACATGTTGTTCAAAATCCCCCAAACCAAATTGTATAATGAGGAGCCATTTAAGAGATAAGCAGAAAACATGGTAATTTTAATACAATGCTTAAAAAAAAAAGATGACGATATCTCAGATATCTGATTGCTCCCTTTAAACACACAAGTCTATTGTGATTTTACACTGATGGGTATTTACCTAGGCAAGTAACTCAATACAATGAGCGCACACAGTAAAGTGGTATTGAGTGCTTATATGCGCTAATGACTTCTGCTTAAGGAGTATGTTAGCGAGGAAGCATGCTGCTTAGATAGTATGTTGATAATCACAAGAAAATAAGTATATGATGAAAGCTATCTATGATTGCAAGCATAACAGCACTTACACATTTGCAAAGGAAAAGCATCAAAGGGACTAGAACAATGGTTCTCAACCTTCTTAGGCTCAAGGCACCCTTTAGAAAATACCAGCTCTTCATTTTTACTCCATTTTTTACTACAGAAAAATAATAGAGCAATTCTGCATCTGAAAGAAGTCAGAAAAACTACAACTGGTCAGAATGCTTTTAACACTATGGATTCCTATTTGAAGTCTTTGGGTTTATCTTGTGAATCATGTTTGCACACATAACAGTGCTGACACTATGGGGCACCCTGCAAAACTTGCCATAACACCTAGTTAAGAATCACTGAACTAGAACGTGCTGAGAATTGGTAACATAATACAGAATCCTTCCACTCCTGACAGCTGGTTCAAACCCACCTCTGGTCAGCAGTGAATGAAAGTCATCACCACTTGGTAGTTTATCAGCAAGGAGTTGATGCTCTTATTTTTTTGCAGTGCTATCCAAATTACCACTAATCAGCAATCTCAGCACAGATCAAAGGTTAAATGAGCATGTAGACTGACCATCTCAATGTGAGAGTGGGTTTCCTCCAGAACAAAATGCTTGACAGTAAGATGAACTGGAGTCTCACTTCTGAAGTGAACACCTACTGGAAATATTTAAGTCATGTTTTCATAACAAATTGAGTGTTAAGTAGGAAATTGAATTCACTTACAAGTCCAGTGATACTCAATTCAATTTTGTCCCCATGCAGAAATCTTTTATTTGGGGTACAGGCTAAAACTCCAAGCAGCACAACTCATCAGCTGCTAGCATAACTTCTCTGTAGTGTGGAGGCAGCTAGTTCCCCTTGAACCCAGACAATACTCCAAAGCCTACCCATTACAAACTCTTTGGTCCCACAAAGGAAAAGCAAGCTTTCCCAGAACTAACTGGGGAAAAGCTCAGAAAGGCTCAGATTACAGCAGGGCAATGAACCCTAGGAACCCCCCAGAAGTCCTGGTACTTCCCACAGTTGAGTGCAGCAATAGTAAGGATACAACATCCCCAATTTTATTTTCCAGTATTTTCTGTTCTGACTCAAGCTAGGCTAGCTCAAGAGAATGAACTCAAGTATAGATAGCTTCAGTTAACCCTGCAGCAGAGACATAGCCACAGTTGTTCATAGCACCACTTGAGCAGCTACATGGCATTTATTCCCACAAGTAATTGCATGAGGGGAAGTAGAGACAATCATAGAATCACAGAAAATGAGGGTTGGAAGGGACCTTAGGAGGTCATCTAGTCCAACCCCCTGCACAAAGCAGAACCATCCCCAACTAGATCATCCCAGCCAAGGATTTATTTAGCGGAGTCTTCAAAACCTCCAAGGATGGAGAGTCCACCACCTCTCTAGGTAACCTGTTCCAGTGCTTCACCACCCTCCTAGTGAGAAAGTTTTCCTAATCTCTAACCTAAACTTCCCTTGCTGCAACTTGAGCCCATTGCTCCTTGTTCTTTCATCTGCCACCACTGAAAACAGTCTAGCTCCATCCTCTTTGTAACCACCCTTCAGGCAGCTGAAGGCTGCTATTAAATCTCATCTCCAGTTTCTCTTCTGCTAATGACATAAACCCAGTTCCTTCAGCTTCTCCCCAAAAGTCATGTGCCTTTGCCCCCTAATTGTTTTCATTTCCCTCCACTGCCCTCTTTTCAATCGAATCCCAGCCTCATTTGCTGATTTAATAAGGAGAGATTCAAAGTGGCTAATGGGGAGGCTGGGCATGTGTGTGCAGACACAGAGCAAGAATACAACAGCAGAGGTGTAACAAGCAGGTTTGTGTCCTGGGCAACAGCACCAGCAGTGGCTGGGCTAGCAAACTTGCACCACCTGTACATTGCCACCCAGGACTGGTGCTTTGCTCACCCATCCCAAATAACTTTGCTATACTATAGTATCCATCTGGCCACTCAGGTGCCCCATATGAATTTAGGTCTAAAAGTTGCTTGTATGGTGAGCAATGAGGGTAGGTTCCCTCTATAGCTTCTTCTGGTTTCTTACACAGTATTATGGGGAACTGATCATGATGGCTGAGGGAGAGTAACAGGAAGGTGTGACACACATTTCTTTTGCTTCACCATTGTCTCTGAGGAACTGTGAGAAAATAAAAGGCAGGGGACAGCTTCCCACTGTTTTTGGAATAGCATGTAGAGAGTGATTCTGAACCAGAAATAATTACTCTTGCAAAGCAAAAATTAAAATAACTGCAGAAAGTGTATCAAGTTCTTAGTGGCAACCCTTGCAGGCAGCAGTTCTGTAAGTTTCAGATAAACAGAGCAGACACTGCAAAACATCTTTTGGAGCTTAATCAAAACCTCTAACACAACAATAAAGTATTCTCACAGCTGGAGCTACTGAGCCGCATTAATATTTACTAACAGATGAGTATATTTACATGAAAGAGAGAATTTTAAGAGCACTTTCCATAAGGCAATTAAAGCATAAACATGGTCTGGGGGAGAAGATGAAGTGAGACTTTATTATCTACCTACTGTTATCTCTGCTAATTTGCTAGCTTTATAAATGTGCATTCAAGGTCTAGTAACAGGGATGATACAATGCAGTTTTTAACCTGGCTAAGCTTCCATGGTCCTGTCAAATACAATGTCTAAATTTCAGAACACAGAATAATAGAGGACAAGGCTTAAATATGTCAACATGTTATTTTTTGTCAACTAAAGTACATTATTAGGGTGTGTGATGTAGTTCACAAACATAAGTATGACAGCAATTCTCTGATGGTACAAACCGCTGTGAAAATAAGGTACCTCCCTTTTAACTGTTGAACACTGAAACAACAGGATCATAGGAAAGTAGGGCTGGAAGGTACATCATTAAATCATCTAGTCCAGCCCCCTCCTCAAGGCAGGATCGTCCCTGACTAAACCATCCTAGCCAAGTGTCTTGTCTAACCTGCTCTTGAAGTTTTCCAGAGATGGAAATTTCACAGTTTCTCTTGGTAGCCTGTTCCAGTGCTTGACCACTCTCATAGTCACAAAGTTCTTCCTAATCTCCAACCCAAATATCCTCTGCTGCAACTTGACTCCATTGTTCCTAGTCCTATCCCCTACAGCCACACAGAAAAAGGTTTTCTCCATCCTCTTTTTGCAACTGGAGGCTGCAAGTGAGAGAGGTGCAAGTGAGAATGGGGAAAAAACCCTGAGCATACCAAGTTCCCTCTACCTTTCGGCATCTGCTCTGCCACTGTGTGACACAGAATACTAGGCAAGATGGACCTATGGTCTGACACAGTAAATGGCAAATCTTACATTTGTATATTCTTTATAATTGCCCTTCAGGTATTTGAAGACTGTTATCAAACAGTCTTCTTTTTTCCAGAATAAATAACCTTAGTTCCTTCAGCCTTTCTTCATAAGTCATGCTTCCCAGGACTCTATCTTTTGTCACTCTCCACTGGACTCTTTCCAATCCATCCCCATCTTTCCTGAAGTATAGGGCCCAAAACAGGACACAGTGCTCTGTAGTGCACAGAGTTGAATTCTCAGTTTTGGGGCCTGGGTTGGGATATCATAGTAAATAGTGGCAGTTTCATCATGAGCTGTGATCTTTTAGATCTCACAAACCAGGAGAACAGCTGGGATTCACCAGTGCTTGAATAGACCTTCACTATAAACCTAGCTATGGTCAGAGCTGGTGCTGGCGATTAGTAGCTAGAATAATCCTCTTTAAGGGTTTCACTAGTGTTTGCTCCTCTTTTTACAAGAAACTCTATTAACAAGAACTTGTCTGTCCACACAAATTGTCCTAGTTTACTCAAAGTCCGATATTACTCTGCTTAGTTAAACTAGAGCAGTATTGCATATGGACACTCCTACAGGGATAAGCATTGTTTAACTGGCTTGAAATCAAGATATGCTAGAATTAAATCTAGATAGAGTATGCAAACTAGATAGAACACAGTGGTTTAACTGCATTGGGTCAATATGACACCTTCAGCTAAAATAGTACAACTTTGTTTTCAAACCATATAACACATTTGTATATGGTAACCTAGGCACTCCATAGACATTAAACATGTGTTTGCTTTAAGTAGGACCTTACTATTATTATGTGTTTAAGTTCCAGTGGCTTCTACAGAGCCCAAATCAAACCAGATTAAGGATGAAAGAAAGGAATATCACCAGTTTTCAATTAATGAATGAATAATGTAAATTGTCTTTGAACCGGAATGTTAAATCTCTAAAAATAGAGATTCTACTACATTCAAATGCTAGTGTTGTGCACCTCTTGGGGCTAGGTTACTTATTCTATCAGTCCAAGGGCTTTATTAAAGAAATTCTGGCAATTTTATTTTATTGTGAAGCAGGTGCTTGGATGTGTTATCAACATCTTGATTATTTAAAAGGACAGCATTTAAAAAATCCAATTTATATGATCATTTACTTATTTTTTGTGTGTGTCTTTGTCTCCTTGGCTAATAAATAGGCATTGAAGTCAGTTTAATTTTATGGAGTCAGTTAATACCTTCCCAGGGCTGCATCATGGGTTGCCAAAACTGCAGAGGTTTTTTTACTGGTACAAAAACACAATAGCCATTGGATTGAGAAGGAATACAATTGAAGTAGTTCTAATGGGTGAAGGTTTTGTAAATGGTTGGAGGCACATATACACATAAATGCATGCAGACATACATTGTGTTTAAATTCAGATTTGAGTCAACAATCCCCCTCCAATTACAAGTGTTCGCTCACTATTGAGAAGAAGGAATGACACCCCTAGCCAGCTGTCTCATGAATCCATGCTTAAAGGAAGCCACTCAACATGACTTTGTCATCCACAACAGTCTCACACCCCTTCCATCCAATTAACAGTCCTAATTAGAGTATTTATACGCAGAGAACTTGATTTTGATTTCAGAGTGATTTAAATGAGATCAGAATCCAGTTCAGGGCAGTTTCTGTTATCCAAGCTATTTTGTTATTCAAATCAGGGATGCTAATTGTGTCACAAATGTGAGCAACAAAGCTGGCACCTTGGAAAGTATTCATCAGGATGACACAAGTCAGAAGATAAATGTCTAAACATATCTCTAAAAAGCTAAATAAAAAGGCCAGACTAGGAACTAATTTTTTTGTCCACTTTGCCCTATCGTCACATTTTCCAGAAATAAGTAAGTGGAAAGAAGAGAAGAGAAGAAACAAAGAAGAATACCACCAAAGAGTTGGACAGAGATAAGAAAAATAAACTCTCTAATTTCAGGCTAAGAAACAGAGGGAGGAATTAACAGGCCTGATATATCTTATAGGCAAAGAGATGAAGGGGAAGGAAAAAGAAAATAGAACTGTTTCTTATTGGTGAAGATACAGACAAAGCAACATCTTAGTCTGAGCACACAAGCCATGGAGATTTTCCATAAGATTCAGCAGTGAGAAGAAGAATTCTCTAAGCTATGGAAGTCAAGTGGATCCTTTTTCTTGTAGCTATTGTAGCATAAGGTCTGCAGTTGATGTCACAGGTCCTACAACCCTTCTTTAGGAAAGGACATCTTATAGATCCTCATGCATGGTGACTAAGCACCTTTAAGGCTAGAGACAGAAGTTACACATAAACTGGCTTAAGTAATCAGAAACTGGTTTAAACCTGTAACAGAACATAAGTTCAGTGCACATAAACCAGTTTCAAACTGGCTGAAATGGGTTTGAGATAAACCTGGTTGAATGTAGTATCAGACTTACCTGATTGAGCTCAAACTGATTTATGCAATGTCTGTCCCAGACCCCTTCCTGATTTAAGTTAAACCAGAGTCCCCCAGTATCCCAGCATGGTCTCTGGGCTGGGCTCTCTACTTTGGTGGAACAGAGCTGGCCCCAGCCCTCTGCTGTCTAGCCTGAGCAGGGGTGGGGACCTGGCAAGACACTGCCTGGCACAACCCTGTTAAGGCAAGGAGGACAGGGAGGGGATTAATTCTTCCCTCCTTCCCCTCCCCCCCACTGCAGCTGGAATCTGCCTGTCTTCTGGGGGGTGGCAGAGTCATAGGGGGCAGCCAGAGCTGGCAGACCTTGGCTGCAGTCCCCAGGAGCGGAAGGGACAGAGGAAGGAATTACCCCTGTCCCTGCCCCCTTCACCTTAATGGGATCGTGCCGGGACAGTGTCTGGCCATGTCCCACTGCTGCAGCAGAGAGGGGATGGGGGAGAGCAGCAGCATCTGTCAGACTGCCCAGGTGGCAGCTCCCTTCCCTGTCTCACTGGCAGGGACTGCAGCTGTCTCAGCATGGCCCCATTAAGGCTAAGGGATCAGGGACAGGGTTAATTCCCCACCACCACCACCACTAGTGGGCTGCAGCTGGGTTGGAGCAGCCCCCCTCCTCCATATACCCGCCATGCCACAGAGTAGGGAGTTGGGCTCTGTGCAGGGCTGCCTGCCCCCAGAGGGGGATTCTTCCCCTCCCCTGCAGGGTGAGAGGCTCTGTTCAGTGCTGGAAGGGACCCTTCCTCCCTTCCTCCTTCCCCCTGTCCCAGAATGCCACTGGGTGGGGAAGAGGGCTCAGTGCTGGAGGGGGACTCTTCCACTTCCTCATGGGTGACTGGTGCTTCCTGGCTCGGGGGGGCACCAGCGGGTAAGTGTCAACTGTGGGGGGTCCCCCAGCAGACGATCACCAACCCCAAAAGCACCGGCAGCAAACTGGAAGTGCCATCAGTGCATCTCAGGGGGGGCACTGGCTGGTGCTCCCCACTCCCTGGCTGGCAAGGGCCAATTTCAGAGAGACATGGCCCCTCCACGTCCCCCATACACGTTGCCTATGACCCTACTCCTCCCCTGCCCATGCCACCATGAGGTGGGGAGGAGGGGGCTCGGTGCAGGACTGCCCGGCCCGGCCCAGCTCAGTCCAACCCAGCCCCACTGAACCCCAGCCGAGGCAGCTGCAGGCTGGCCTGGGCCAAGCCAGGCCACAGGGGTAGGGCCACCCCCGGCAGTGGCAGCTCAGTAACATGGATGCTGAGTCCCGTTAGCAGCACAGCCTGGCCTGGCACACATAGGCAGTGGCTGGCTGGGCAGCAGGCTACCTGGGCCAGCTCAGAGGCTCCAAAGGAACTCATGGGTCTACAGCGAGCCCCTGCAGTGGGTGGCTACTGGATCTGGGCCCTGCAGAGAGACCCCCTCCCAGCCCCACAGCAGCATGGGGTGAGGGGGAGGAGGAGGGGGAAAAGTGCCCCCCCAGCACCAAACAAAACCTCACCCCCACCTCATGGGGGAGGGGAAGGGGAAGAGTCCCCCTCTGGGGCCAGGCAGGCCTGCACAGAGTCCCTCTCCTCACCCCGCACCAGTTGGAGGGGGCAGAGGAGAAGGAAAAGGAGACAGAAGCATCCCCCTCCATCACTGCAGAGCCCCCCTCCCCACCCCACAGCCATGGGGGAGAGGGAGGAGGTGGAAGAGTAAGGAACAGAGCAAGGCCCCTCTGGGACCGGGCAGTGCTCTGTGCCCAGATTGCTCCTGGCAGTAAGGGAGCTCCTAGGGTGGGCAGAGCTCTCCTCTCCTCCTACTCCTCCTCTTCCTCCTCGTTCTGCCCGCCAGCCACAGGGATCTGGCCACACTCCCTCTTCCCCCACCCTTCAAACCCCGCAGGCTAAGGTGACGGTTTAAACCCCTTCTCAGTCTTAGGCTTGCCGAGGCCTGGCCATGTGCTTCCCCCCCTCCCCCCAGCTCAGCTTTCCTGTGAAAGGGAAGGGAGGGCTGCTCTAGCACCTCTGGGCTTCTGGCCTGAGCCACTGCAGGCACATGCCTGCATTTCTGAAAGGAAAAGGGAATAGACATTCACTTACAAACCAGTTCAATCTTCGTAGGTTAGACTACCCTGCAAAGATTGAATCAATTTAGGCTTGGGCTTTTTAAATATCTGTCCCTAGCCTAAATGTCTCTGCAGATGGCTAGTGGGATACTGCCTTGCCAATTGGTGCTGCCCTGCTATAGTCAGGTCCCTCATCACCTGCAAGACAGTCAGTAGGACTGAAATTTGTCATAGAAGAGAGTATACAGGGAACACTACCAAATACTCAAAACCAAAGAGAATTTCTGGAACTATCCACTAAACATTTTATTTGAGAAGTCACTTGAGAAAGCTTACAGCCTTTTGCAATCACTTCCTATGAGTGTTCATGGGAACAGAGTTCACAGGCATCAGTGCTTGCAGGAAGCAGATTCTTCAAGCACAAAGTAATAATCATTTATGCTAAAAGTATATGGGAAAAAACTCCCACAATGGAGCATGTCCATAGCTCTCTCTACAAGTACTAAAAAAGCATTTTAACGGTGCCCTAAATAGACAGCAGAGTATTCTCTTGGTGTTAAAAAAACTTCCTATATAATCTCTCAAGTTCCTGCATTTCCTTCAGTCTGTGGTCAGCATTTATCAAAGAAAGAAGGCATGTTCTGAGCAGGTACACAGCTGTTGCTGTTGATGAGGCCTTGAAAGCTAGATGTGCTGGTTACAGAGTACATGGAAGTTTGAACCTGCCACATGGGCTGAATTTATACTCAGACAGTTTAGTTTCATAGTTTCATAGTTAGTAGGGTCAGAAGGAACCCAAGCAGATCATAAAGTCTGACCCCCTGTCATAGCAGGGAAGAGTACTGGGGTCAAACGACCCCAGCAAGGTGATTGTCAAGCCTTGTCTTAAAGACCCCCAGGGTAGGAGCCAGCATCACTTTGCTTGGAAGTTGGTTCCAGATCCTAGCCTCTCTGATTGTGAAGTAGCACCTCCTGATATCTAATCTGAATTTACCCTCTGCCAGCTTGTGACCATTATTTCTAGTCACTCCTGGTAGTGCTCGGGGGAACAGGGACTCCCCCAATGCCTGCTGGTCCCTCTGACTAGTTTGTAAATGGCCACCAGATCCCCCCTCAGCCTCCTCTTGTGGAGGCTGAACAGGTTCAGGTCCCGTAGCCTCTCCTCATAGGGCCTGCCCTGCTGTCCCCCGATCATGCAGGTGGCCCTCCTCTGGACCCTCTCGATGCTGTCCACATCCCTCTTGAAGTGCGGTGCCCAGAACTGGACGCAGTACTCCAGCTGTGGCCTGACCAGTGCTGCATAGAGGGGGAAGATCACCTCCTTGCAACTGCTTGAGATGCATCTGTGGATGACAAGTTGCGGATGGCCTTCCTGACTGCATCCCCACACTGCCAGCCCATGTTCATCTTGGCATCAATGATGACTCCAAGATTCTTTTCCGCCTCTGCACTGACGAGAAGGGACTTTCCCAGCCTGTAGGTATGGTGCTGGTTCTTCCTCCCCAGGTGCACACCACCTTGCACTTGTCAGTGTTGAATCCCATCCTGTTCTCATTCGCCCATCCCTGTAACCTGTCTAGGTCTGATTGTAGCCTATTCCTCCCTTTTAGCATGCCCACATCCCCCCACATCTTAATGTCATCAGCAAATTTGAACAGGGTGCTTTTTACCCCCTCATCCAAGTCACCGATGAAGACGTTGAAGAGTGCAGGCCCGAGGACAGCAATCAATCATGAAACAGATACATTAACTATTCAGCTGCTGTGGACAAGTATTTTGTGCTTTATCCAGTGACTGCTTCTTTTTCCTCTCAGTCTGGTTCTGCAAACTTCTCAGTGAACATGATGGAAGCCAAACTGCAGGAAGTTATTTCATAAATTCATAGATTGTAAGGGTCATCAAAAGATCATCAGCCCCCCTGCACTGGGCAAGAAAGACAACCGGGGTCAGATGACCCCAGGAAGGTGACTGTCCATTCTCCTCCTGAAGACCTCCATGGTAGGTGATTGTACCACCTCTAGAGGGAGTTTTTTCTACCATCTGAACACCCTAACTGTGAAGAAGTTATTCCTAGTGTTAAGCCTGAAATGGTATCCCAGGAGTTTGTGGCCATTGCTCCCGGTTTTCCCCAAGGGTGCCCTGAGGAACAGTTGTTCGCCGAGCCCTTGATGTTTTCCCCTGATTTAGCGGTAAGCTGCTATCAAGTCCCCTCTCAGCTTTCTCTCTTTTAGGCTTAGGAGATCCAAGTCCCGCAGCCTGTCCTCAAACGGCTTGCCTTTAAAGACTTTGATCATACATATGGCTCTTCTCTGGACTCTCTCAAGCTTTTCCACATCCTTGTTGAAGTGTAGTGCCCAGAACTGGACACAATATTCCAGCTGCAGTCTCACCAATGCTGAGTAAAGCGAAATAATCACCACTTCAGTTTTGCTTGAGATGCACCATTTGATGCATGCCAGAGTATTGTTTGCCCTGCTAACTACAGCATCACACTGATGGCTCATGTTCATACTGTGGTCTGTTATTACCCCTAGGTCCCATTCAGTCATCGTGCTAGTCAGTTTGGTGCCACTGAGCCTGTAGGTATGTTGAGAATTGTTTGTCCCCAGTTGGAGCATTTTATACTTCTCAGTGTTGAACTTCATCCTATTCTGATCCATCCAACTTGCCAGCCTGTCTAGGTCTAACTGTATCTGCAGCCTATTTTCAAGCATGACCACACTCCCCCATAATCTGATGTCATCCGTGAACTTGTCCAGTGAGGTCTTCATCCCCACATCCAAAACGTTGATAAAGATGTTAAAAAGCACTGGACCAAGCACAGACCCCTGAGGGAAACCACTGGCTACTTCTCACCAGAACAACACAGATCCATTCATTAGCACTCTTTGGGTCCTACCCCACAGCCAGCTTCCTCCTCACCTAACTGTCAAGCAGTTAAGCCTGCAGTTCTCCAGTTTTTCCCTGAGAACATCATGGAATACCAGATCAAAGGCCTTTTGGATAGGTCTAGGTATACAATTTTTAGGTATAAGTCTAGGTATACAAGGTCGACCTCCTCCCTCTTATCCAGGTAATGAGTTACCTGGTTGTAGAAGAAGATGATATTGATAAGACAAGATCTCCCTGTGACAAAGCCTTATTGGCTGTCGTTCAGAATCCTACCTTCTGCAAGCGTATCACATATAGACTCCTTGATGAATTTTTCCAGGATTTTCTCTGGGATAGAAGTTAGGCTAATTGGCCTATAGTTGCCCAGGTCCTCTTTTCTCCCCTTCTTGAAGGTGGGCCAACACTGGCCCTCTTCCAGGGACCTCCCCAAGCACCACGAGTTTTGGAAGTTTTGCCAGAGGTCCCGCAATGACTTCACCCAGCTCCTTCAGCACTCTCAGATGAAATTAATCTGGTCCTGTTGACTTATCATAGAATCATTATACAATCATAGAAGTCGGGTCAGAAGGCACCTTGTAGTTCTTCAAGTCCAACCCCCTGCCAGGGCAGGAGAAAAAAAACTGGGCTCAAATGATCCCAGCTAGGTAGGCATCAAGCGTCCTCTTAAAGACCCCCAGGGTAGGAGCCAGCACCACTTCCCTTGGAAGTTGGTTCCAAATCCTAGTCGCCCTGACTGTGAAGTAATCTGGTCCTGTTGACTTATCATAGAATCATT